>NW_026125489.1:14280000-14840839 GCF_943737965.1 Phodopus roborovskii
CCATTTTCAAGGTTTCAATGGGCCACTGCTATGAGCTCTGAAAAGGCTGATTCTGTTATCACACACCTATTGGAGGTAATGGCCATTATGGGCATTCCTGCACAAATAAAATCTGACAATGCTCCAGCATATGAAATTGAAACAGTTTTTTGAGTATTATAACATAAAGCACATAACTGGTATACCACACAATCCTACAGGACAAGCAGTGGTTGAGAGATCCAATCGTACTTTAAAAGAAATGCTCCACTAATATGCAGGAGGAACCAAGACACCGAAACACAGATCACATAATGCTTTATTAACATTAAACTTTCTTAATGCTGATGAAAAAGGAAAAACAGCTGCAGAAAAGACAATGGACAATAGAAAAAACTTTTGAACTAAATCAGCCGGTGTACTTCATTGATGTATTGTCCTCAGAATGGAAAGCACGATATGTGTTATGTTGAGGTAGGGGTTTTGCATTTGAATCTACACTAGAAGAAAAACTATGGATATCATCTAAGTTAATCAAGATCCAAGTTAAACAAGAGAAATATCTTACTGAAGGGACAGGACAAGTCATCCAACAAATTAGTTCCCATGAGTGGTGTAGAGACCTCTCAAAGTTATGGGAAGTGTTCTGTTCTTATTCTTACAGGAAAACAGAGAAAACCTATCTTCAAACAGTCAAAAAACACTGAACATGTAGGTACCTACAGAAGAGAAGACAGCTCTCCAAGAACAGTAACTTAATGAATATGAATCTGATATATGATAAAAAATATTTAATTCTAGTAAACTATTTCTATACAGAAATCTTCTTCTCTCTACTATCTAGTATTCCTGAAGTCCCAATTGATGTAAAGCAATGCTGGCTTTGGAGTTGGATTTGTCTTTCCTTCTCTAAATTCAAGCATGTTGTTACGATTAAATTCATGGTTCCTGCCTGAAATCCAGAAGCCAATTGTTGTAAGGCAGAAGAAAACAAAATCTGTGGACTCATTACTTATATGCAATTTTCTCTCTGAAATCGTAAATTTTTCGTATACATTTTAATGCTTATTTTTGCCTTTCCCTTATACATACCTTAAAACTTGGAAATTTTACTTTAATATTGATGTTTAAGTTTTCCACAAGGAATAATAACAATTCCTAATAGCAGTCTTTGAAGTCTCCAGAAAGAAGAACAGGCCACACATAATTGTTTCCACTTGTTTCAACCTGATGCATCTGGACTACAAACATCACCCTAAAACCGGTTTGAGATTGTTTTTCTTGAGACAACGCATGATGAGCTACCTGTAATGGTGCACCTTCTTTTTATACCCTGGCCAGAATTTCAAATAGAACTACAGTCAAGCATTTTCTGCTACACAGTGACTGGCTACATATTTCAGAGCTGGTTCTCTTGAGAAATTTGGTTGCTAAAAATTTTCTTCCTACAGTATCCCTTGGAGCAATCATCATCCCATTTCAACAGGAAGTAACCTTAAGATAGCGATGCCCCCTTTCCCTACCCTTGGAATTTTTGGGATAATAGTCATCTTCTTGTGGTTGGTTTTAGTTATTTTGGTCGGGTATGGAATGTGATGTTTACACTCGGTTATATCTCTTAGACAGGAATAGGGTATGATTGAGAAAAGTATGGTTTAAATGGGATATAGGTAGTTTAGCTCATTTTCTTGTGAATTATTAAGTAAGAATGAGATAATAGTGTTTTAAAGCTTACATTGTTATATATTCTTATTTGCGGTAACCTATGTAAAATTAAGTTTATATTTTGTTATATTGTGTGAATTCTTTCCACTTATGATGTTTTATGCACATTTATTCTTGCCATATTATATGTATGTATAGTTTTCTTGTATTCAAGACATTTTGTATATTGATACAATTTGGGATATTTATCATGCTGCCCTATATATTTCTACCTCTTGTTTTGAAATTTCTACTCTACCTCTATTTTATGGATTTATATGTTTGTATATGTATATAGTTATATTATTTATGTATTTGTTCCTGCTTTACTCAGGGAAGTTTCCATCAGGTTTTTACCTAAGTTCCTGAGTATTACAGATTATCTTCAATTATGTTTTCCTGTACCAATGAGATTAGTTGGATATAGATGCTTAATCTTCAATCACTTCATAGACATGGAGAACATGGCATTTAAATGTTTTAATATTACTACTCTATTTACATGAGACACTGTTGCTCCTGACAGCACCGTGTACTTTCCCGAAAATATGTTGGGCACTATTTTTGCTCCTGCTCGAGTTCATTCTCACCTCAGCTAATGGCTTGTTGGGCAAAGAACTGCCCCCACCTTGACCACTGATTTGAACTTGCAGTCCTATGTGTTTGCAGGACACACATATAGAAGACTGCTGGAACTTGCCAAGTCAGGGTAACACAGTCTTTCTACCTCCTTGCTGTTGTTGTGGTCTGTCAAGTTCTCTTGGCCTTAGCCAAAACTGGGTGTACCAACTTTGCTGTGAGACCTAGGGTGACTGTCCAGGTAGCTTGCTTTTTCTGTCCTTGCTGTACATTTTGGAAGTTGCCCATCTGCACTTCCTGTCTACCCTAGTATCGTTATTTTCCTTCTCAGGTCTTGATGAGGTTGAAGATTAAACTATCACAACTATTATTTTCTCTCCTTAGTTAGATATATTAGTTACCAGACTTATGTTTTCCAGCTAGGACAACTCTATTGTAAACTCCGTTATGCCTTCACCCTAGGTCATTTTGTTCTCAATTTTCCTGTTCTTAGAGCACACTTGTTATTCACTGTTTTGTACGAAGTTTCGTATGAAGCCTAAATCTTTTCTTTAGAATAAAAGGGGAATTGTAGAGTGATGGGAGATATCATTCTGTATATGTTTCTCATACTGGTTAATGAATAAAGCACGTTTGGCCAATAGGAAAGGAAGATAGGAAGGACTAGGAGACAAGGAGGAAATAGGAAGTAGGGAGAAGAAGCCAAGATAGAGAGTCGGGAGAAAGCAGCATGCCGGCCAGCTCCCCGGTAAGAGAAATACATAGATCAGAAGAAATGGGTTAATAATTAAGGCAGAGCTAGCTGATGACAAACATGTAACCGGGCCAACAGCATTGTATCAAATACAGAGTCTCTGTGCATTATTTGGGGCTGGCGTGGCAGTAGGACAAGACCAGCGGCAGCAGGGAGAAAAACCATACTCGTTACAAATGGCGACCAACGTGGATGGCAGCTCAGAGCAAGACGACAGAAAAATATCAAATACAGAGTCTCTGTGTGTTATTTGTGGCTGGTGCGGCAGGAGGACAAGACCGGGCGGCGGGTGGAAAAACTGTACCCCTTACAGTAGAGGATTATTCACTGTGTCTCTTTCTGTGGCACTGACCATGCCTGTTGGGGGTGGAGCCAGGGGCAGAAGTGACCTGTGGAAGGAGGTCTCAAGTGGAGCCAGGGAACACACCCTTGCTGGTGGGACACAGAGAGGAGAGCATCCGGAGGAACTTGCTGGTGTTCATCTGTCTAGGTTTTAAGTTATTTCTACCTGAATAAACATCTATTAGGCCTATTTGTTTATCCTGATACTTATTTAACTTCAATAATGTATGCTGAGGTCTCTGATGCAATTGGACTTCAATTTTCTATGTGGATATACATATTAATCTACTTGAAAACTTCTACATGGCAATATCCAGTTATCTCAGCACTATTTGTTAAACATTCCTTCTATTTTTCTTTGTATACATCTAGATTCTTTTTCAATTGTCAGGTATTGATTGGTGTGAGGATTAATTCTTTGATTCACTTCTATAGGCTTAGTTCTCCAAAATTTCCATATTAACCTTCTAGAATGAAAGTTGTGTATGCATAAAACTTTAGGTAAAAAATAAAATATTAGTTTAATGCCATGCTCATTTATCAGAATAACAATAGTTTTTTTTATTAATCTAGTGCCTCCCCATATTCAATTTGATCTTAGTTCCTTCTTCAGCTACAATAACATTGTCAGGTGTGGGTACCAACAATAGAGTCGGCTTTAACACAAGCAAATACTGGTTAGCTATTGCCAATACATATATGACACGTTTGCAAATATCTTTCAGTCTAGTAAGAATTGATGACTATTATCCCATCGTGCAGAATAGATAGTACCTTTTTATTACTATGACTATATTTCAGCTGAGTGGAAATAGAGGGTTTTAAGATTGATGTCTCCCCTTCTATGTTTAAGTATATTGATCTCATTGAGTTAATGATGACAACTAATTATCATGGAAATATCATATATGTTTGAGGCATAACAACAGAAAGCAAGTCACACATTACTCATACAATAGATTTTATTTGTTGGTGCATAATTTCAATTTTGTATATTCAAACTCAAATAGATCCATCTGCCTCTGTCTCCATAGACCTGGGATTAAAGTCATGGGCTATCAATGCCCTGTTACAATACTAGCTTCAATTGTCCCATCATGGAAAAAAGCCAATATCCATATTGTCCCCATATTAGCTACCTAACGTATGCAGACATTTTATAGAAATCATAGAGACCAAAATCTTAAAATGAAATAAGCACAAATTTGAGAAAATTTTTAGTATTTTTCTTTCTAGTTTCATTCACTTAGAATAATGATTTTCAGTTCCATCCATTTACCTACAATATGTAAACAAAGCTGATGTGCGATGTCCTTAAATACATATGTTTCTATTAATAGTTAATTAAAAACCCCTAGTTATTCATAGCCAGGCAGGCAGTATAGGCAAGGATATAAGAAATGATGTATACTGGGGAGAAGACGAAGAGAGGAGCTGCCAGAGGGTTGCTATGTAGCAACTGAGGATATTGGATGCCAGGCTTTCTAGGGTAAGCCAACACCACATGGAAACAATTACCTAAGTAGAAGTGGGTTAATAATTAAGGAAATGACTGCCATCTGACAAACAGTATATACTTGTCCTTGTGTGTTCATTTGGGGATAAGGGGATGCTGGGCAAGGCAGGAAGAAACTCCATGTACACAAAGGGATGAATTTCTTACCATATAAGATAACAAAGATGAACCACAATACTGCATATAATTTAATTTACCAAATCATATATCCTCAATTTAAACAGAAGTAGTAATAAAAACTTCTCAAATAATGACCGCAAAATGGATTCAGGAGAGAATCCCACCAGAACTCCAGAGAAGATATGATATCAGTACACTTCAAAATAAGTGACATAATAGAAAATTTCCATTAAAAGACACCTCAAATTCATCATCTACAAGGATCTTTGTGGTTCATGCTGGAGATGCTAATAAGAATCAAGACAAGTATAACAAAACATGTAATAACACATCTGGTGAAGAGTATAAAACAGTACAAAAGATCATTTCATTTGATACAGAATGTGCTTATGAAAAAATACAGTATTTCATTTTAAAAGTTCAGGAGTATGTAGGACAAATATACTTATAATAGAATATTTTAATAGCATGCCAATATAATAATAACATGAGTTCTAAGAGCATATAGATAGGAAATACAAAACCGAAGGGATTCTCATTACATGAAATATTTATTTTAAGAATCATTAAGTGAAGATTCTTGTACTGGGACCGACATTATTTTTAGTCTCTCTTTCTTGTGTGTGGTATTGTCAGCTTAAAAGTCATTACTTCCTATAACTATTTAATATAGCAGGAAAATACAATAGTATGTTCTTCAGGAATTATCATACTATGTTGGTATTATTTATCTCCCAATCCACCTTCTCATTTTGTACTGACTTTCCTTTCATCATAACGAAAGAACACTCATGAATGTTTCTTTCCCAGTTCACAGTGTCCCTCTGCCTCAAATCCCAGAAGAAAGAACTATAGACACCAAATGAGTAATGTGAGGAGGAGATTACTTTCTGCCAAATATTAAGACCTAATGATATAGTCATTAAAAATACAATGAACTAAAATTCTTTATGTATATATCTTTCTTATGCATTTATATGTAATCTAGTATGTATTTATACATAGAATAAAAACAATTACCAATCATAGTGATATTATTGATGGGGGGTACAGGCATATTGGGAAGAAAATGAGAGTAAAAACCTAGACATGGTATGATATAATTGTTTGTAATTTAAAATTACATTAAAAAGAAGCTGTGAGTTTTACATGCAAACAATGAGTTTGGAGTTCTGATGTTTTACTTTAGAAGAGAATTCAAAACTTCAGAATACTTTGAAAATAAAAATTTTACCAAATAGATCTTTTATAAATTTAGGATATTTTAGGAATGAGAAGAATTGAAACTCCTATAGAATAAATAATATGATTGTGGACAGTGTGAAACTATCTCTCCTCATATCCATAAATCAATGTGGATTAGATAGTTATGCTTATATTCATGATCATTTTGTTTTCTTTTTAATAATAACATTTCATAGATAACTAAAAATCACTTTCAGTTAATGATCACAAATCATAGAAAATCTATATAGGATTGCATTTCCATTTTTGTTATTTTATCATTTAAGTGTTTGGAAAGGTGATCTTGCTCTAAATAAAAAATACAATTTTGAAGTACACAAGGTTTATAATATTGGCAAATAATTTCACTTGCATTTTAACAATTATTTTTGAGTTCTTGGTTACATGGTGAAAGAGGATTCTTTCAAATTTTACATATTTTGAAATACAATTTCATGAAATATGATTCTTCATGTTCATAATGTTTGGACATTTATTTCCTTATGGGAGTAGTGCTAGAGATTTATGACTCACCTTTTTATTACAGTCCACATATTGGTGTAACGTTATGTATCAGTTTTTTATTACCTTTAACCTCTTACACAATGTCAGATATCAAATGCCTTTCATTTCTACCAGCCCTGGTTTGTCATTCTTTTATAGGTGAAGCACGGGGCAAAACTTAAAATTCACCAAACAGTACACATTGGAGAGAAACCTTACAGTTGTGAAGTATGTGGCAAGTCATTTACACAGGGCTCAAATCTTCAAGTTCATCAAAGAGTACACAGGCGAGAGAAACCTTACAATTGTAATGTATGTGGCCAGTCCTTTATCAGAGGCTCAAAACTTATAAATCATCGGAGAATACACAATGGTGAGAATCCATAAAATTGTAAAGCACATAGCAAGTCCTTTTCAACAGGATCAAATCTTCAAGTTCATTAAAGAAGACACACTAGAGAGAAAGCTTACAATTGTGAATAATGTGGCAAGTCCTTTGCAAAGGGCTCAAGTCTTCCGGTTCATCAAAGAATACACACTGGAGGAAAACTTTATAGTTGTGAAGTGTGTGGCAATTCTTTTAGAACGGGCTCACAACTTCATCAAAGAATACACACTGGAGAGAAAAGTTACAATTGTGAGGTATGTGGCAAGTCTTCCTCAACGGGCTCAAATATTGAAGTTCATCAAAGAATACACACTGGAGAGAAACCTTACAATTTTAACGTATGTACCACATCCTTTAGTGATTTCTCAACATTTAAAGTTCTGGAAAGAATCCTTACAATTTTGAAGTATGTGGCAAGTCCTATATAAACAGCTCATATCTTCATGTTCATCAAAGAATACATTGAAGCGAAACCAAACGATTGTGGAGTATGTGGCAAGTCCTTTAGAAAGGGCTCACAACTTCAAGTTTATCAAAAAACACACACTGGAAAGAAATATTACAATTGTAATGTATTTGAAAAGTCTGCTACTACAGAGTAAGACTTTAAATTTAACAAAGATTACACACTAGAGTGAAACCTTTCAATGTAATGTATGTGACAATTCCTTTACTGCATATTAGATATTTAAAGTTGAACAAAAGACACACACTGGAGTGAAACCCTACTATTTTAATGTATGTGACTAGTCCTATATTACTGGCTCAAGAATTAAATTTCATGGAATTTTCTGGAGATATGTGATTCAAGAAGGATGATATCATCCAAAGTTTATGCTGGGTAGGTTGATGACACAGATCTCAGAATAAGACTCAATGTTGAGTATCCCTGTTGTAAAAAAATCTTTTTTTACAATGTGAAGGTGTGTTATTCTGATTGATTTAATAGAAAGTTGAATGCCAATAGCTAGGCAGGATTTTCAGGCACACAGGATACTAGGAGATGTCACAAGGAGACAGCAAGGACAGAGACAAGCCTTACAATTGTAATTTGTGTGGCAAGTTTTTTGTGAATTCTCAACAGTGAAAGTTCATCTAAGAATTCATTCTGAGGAAAAAAGTTAAAGATGTTCTGACTTGTCAAGTACTGTGCCCATGTGTCACACGTTCAAAAGTACTACAGATGCACAGAGAGCAGAACTTTAAAACGGTGATGACTATGTACTATGTAATGTCATTTCTGATGGACGATCCCCCCAAAAAGTCACTAAAACCAGAAACTATAAAATGTTAAGCATGTGGGTACAGTTCACCTAAGTTCTTAAATCTTAACAATTATCACAGAATCCACAATGGAGAGAACCCTTTCAAGGTTAAGAATGTGTTTAGTGGCATGCAGTCCTCAGATATTCAAAGCTAACAGTATATCTGTAGTGGAGAGAAACCAAAAAATATATATAAAATTTCTTTACATAAAACTCAAAACTCTGAGCATGTCAGAAATTCAAGAAAGAAACAACATTTGTCCTTAGGTAAATAATGTCCCAGAACTCATACAATGACAAGTTTTCTTTCCTTTTTTTTTCTAATGTGAGTAATGGAACACAGTTTTGGTAAATGTTCAAACCTTACTGAAATTCACATGACTGAAATCAGAAAGCAATATCCTTGATATGATTTTTAGAAACATTTTACAAATAAGTTAAATTCATGTTCATCACTATGTTCTTTGGAAAGATATATATACACATATGTGTACATATCACATAGAATTACACAGAAATCATGAATTAAATGATATTGGATTAATATGGCAAGCGATGAAAGTAATAGTACTTTGAAAGTGAAGAGTCATGACAATAAGGTGCTTGTAGCCACATTAATTCAAAATCTCGAGATAATTTCTGTATATTTTAAGTTACAGGAAAGTGAGCACAGAATGATGTACTTTTTATATAAATATTATTGGTTCTCTAGTATTTATGATTTGAATGAATATAATAGAGTGTTTTGAACCTAAGATTAATCCCCAATTTTATCAATTATAAATAAATTCAATAAAATTCATGTTCAATTTTTGCTGCCTTAGAATATTGGACATTAATTTTATACTGGTATTATGGAATATATGTCAGGTATTACTTTACATAAATGTAATAATAACATGTCTTGAAAATACAGAATAATTTGCTTTAGGAATGGTCTAACATATTCAGAGAGTGTGTGTGCTTGTATGTGTGGGTATGCATTTGAATGATGAATGGGTAAAAAAGAATACTTGTGCTGTTGACATGAATAGATCACAAATTATTCTTGCTGCCTCATAGGGTTATTTTTTTGACCATTCACGCTGGCTTCCTCCCCTATGCTTGTCTCTCTGGTCCCCCCCCCCCATGACGATTATTCTTTCCCTTTGACATTGGGATTGGAAGATGTTTGGAAGATTATTCAGAAGCAGAAGTTCCAGTATTCAGATCAGATGTTAAACTCTCCCTTTGAGAGGGTGTGCTGTAGAGCAAAGGAATTTCTTCTGAATCTGACCCCCCTTTTCTGTGCTGGGTGTTTAGTTGAAGTGGATATGGTGATTGGATCTGTCAGGGGTGATGAGTAAAAGAGGGTGTAGAAAGAATTTGAGAGAAGTGAGACTCTGAGTCACATCTCAAGAAAAAAATAATAATAATTGCCAGAGTAGAGCTAGAAGGAAAACCATAAAAAAACGCTTAGTCAGCAAAAGAAAGCCTGCATTCTGGGTGAGCTTCTGGTACTTCTGGTCTCTAAATCAGACAAATTAAAATCTGCATGTGCATTCCAAAACAACATATCAAAATAGTCATTTAAGACAGAAAGGGTTTTGCGTTTGAGGCAGCACATATAATGTCAGAGGAAGAGAAAAACTGCACATACATATAGAACACTCTGTTTTTCCTTTGTGCTGGAGAATTAAAGCCAGAGCCTCTCACATGGTAAGTAAACACTTTACAACTGATACATACACTCCACAGCACCAATCATACCTGTCACATAGGTTTGATGAAATGCAAAAGGAAAAATTCAGCTGCAACAACTGAGAGTCTACAGATCCTGTCAGTGTAGACCAAAGAATCCTGAGTACTTGACTAGGACTCGGCAATAAGAATCTAAAAAGATCAGCATAATGAAAGGCTTCTCACAGGCAGCAACTAAAGAATTTGCAGAGGAAAGTACATCTATGAGCACAACCTCCAAAATGTTTGTCTACCAAACTTCACACTAGAGAATTGAAATTGATAGGCAGGGAAAGTTCCCGATTGTTTGCCCAGTTTTTCTATTCCCATCATTCCTGCATTTTGTGTTTTCTTTGTTGTCTCTATTTAAGTTATCAAGTCTTGAACTGTTTCCTTCACCTGTTTAATTGTTTTATCTTGGCATACCGTAAGGTCTTTAACAGATTTGTTCACTAATCCCATTTTTTGTTTGTTTTTTCTTCTATTTCTTTAAGGGATTTTCTTACATCATCTTTGAGGGCCTCTTCATTTTTAAGTTGTTCACTTATGCTTCATCTGCTTTGGGATGATCAGGTCTAGCTGGTATAGTGTTCCTAGATTCTGTTGAGGTGAACCCGTCCTTCCTCGGATTCCCTATTCTTCCTGGAGAACTGCAGGTTGGTGCCAGGCAATGGTGACTCCTGGCCTCTAGTACATCTCGATGCCTGCATACCTCAAGTCTCTGCTCAAAGAGGTAAGCTCAGCAGCAGTGAGGGTTGGACTTAGCTACTCAAGAAGCCAAGACCCCAGGGATGTGAGCGGAGCCAAGAGCCGGTGGGCATATATAGAATGGCCAGGTATAATGGAGTTAGCAAATGCGCCTTGATACCTCCTCCTAGATAGGTGGTCTTTTGGGGACTTTCAAGAGCAAGAACTAACCCCTGGCAAGGCATCCTTCCTTGGCTGGATGGAAGGTGGCAGCAGTGTGTGGGACAGCCTGGTGGCCTGGGGTTCCCGGGAATCCCGATGCAGAAAGACCATCTGGAAAGGCATGCAGAAGGAAGTTCTTCTGAGATCTTTTGCCAAGAGCCCTTCCCCAAGCATCAGGGCCAGGTAGGAACTGTCCAGGGAAATTGGGCTGCCAGAGTCCCATGTCCTGGTGTGGTTTCAGAACCGCGAAGTCGCAAGGGGCTGATGAGGGCTGATGAGGGGAGGCATGAAATATCAGTGGCCCTAAGCATCCTAGAGTCCCCACAGCCTCCCAAAGAGTCTGGTGCCAGGCTGCAAGGTAGAAGCCTTTGAACTCGACTCTCTATTCCTTCTTTTCATTTCTTTTTTTCTTACATTCTTTTTGTTGTAATGTTATTGTAGTTGTTGTTGCTTTAGTTATTTAGTGGAGTTTTGATCTTCTGGATTATTTCTATTTCAAAGTATGTATCTTTTACACAAAAAATCGAAGTTCCCCTCCATCTTATTTCCCTAACACATACACTATCACCAAAATCCAAAGGCATGAGCATGCGTGAACATGAGAGCACATGCGCACACATACACAGGTGAAGGCCTGAGTGCAAACTTCAAACATCTCGTCTTGTTTTGACCTTCTCTAGAACACTCATACCTCATATTCTAGTCGATTCTTTTTTGTTTGCTTTTGGTCTTTCGAGGCAGGGTTTCTCTGTGTCTTCCATGTCTGTCCTGGATGTAACTTTGTAGATGAGACCTGGCCAGGGAAACAGAGAGCTCTACAGCCTAGGCTTCCAGGCTTTGGGATTAAAAGTGCGGTCGACCACAACAAACTTCATGGTCCTTTTCTAGGTTCTGGAAAACAAGCACTTAATAACCAGTCTCTCCCTGCCATCTGCTAGCCACCTGAGTGAGCAGATCTCCATGTGCTCTTGGCCAGGCCTCATTCTCAAAGTCTATCAGGAAGGACAGGGCAATCTCTCCTAATACACAGGCTTCAAAGTTTCAAAATCCAAACAGATGGGAAATGTAATTCTATAAATATGTTTCTCTTATAGTTAATGAATAAAGCACTCTTGCCCCATAGGGAAGCAATATAGGTGGGACTAGGAGATTAAGAGAAGAGAGGAAGAAGTAGGGAGGAGATTCAAGAGAAAAGAAGCCTGGGCACTCCCTCCGCTAAGATCTGACCACATGGAAATAATTAGAATATTTAATTTTTAAGACAGAGTTAATATTTAAGACACAACTACCCAGAACTCCCTGGGTTGGCCTCTGATCCTGCTGCTCCTGTGTCCTGTCCCCATAGAGAGGACCCTTAGAGCTCTGATACACCCCCACCAATCCCCACCGCAAGCCTGTGACCCTCTACCCTGCTCACTGTCCTGCCACACTGGTTGAGGACTGGGACAGAGGGTGGAGCCAACAGTACACCCTACTTTGGAGACTTCTCGGAGCAACTCTGAACAAAGGGGACCAGCCAATCCACTGGGGACCACCCGTAATTTCCACCTGCTTGGTCTCTTACCCCACCTCCAGTCCTCTGCTGGAGTCCCGGGCCCCTCCCAGAGATCCAGCTATTTATTCTGGTTCACTCTGAGTTCCTCCCAACAAGAACCTTGATCCCCAAAGCAGGGACTCTGTTAAAGAAAGAGGCCTCAGCTGGAGAGTCCCAATTTCCAGTGAGATCAGACTATCCTGCAAAACCTTCCCAAGTTTCAGCTCAGCCTTTGTCCTCTTCCTCCAGCTATTGGCCAGAGGTGAGTCTGAGCCCAATTGGGGCTGCCTCTCCCATACAACCTCCCCCCCCAACTCCCAGGATTGGGCACTGATCCTGCTGCTCCTGTGTCCTATCCCCATCCAGAGCACCCTCGGAGCTCTGATACTCCCCAACCCATACCCACTGCAAGCCTGCACCCCACAATTTGCCTTACCCTGCCCATTATCCTGCCGCACTGGTAGAGCACTGGGAAAGAGGGTGGAGCCAAGAGTCCACCCTACTTCGGAGACTTCTTGGAGCAACTCTGAACAAAGGAGACCTGTCTATCCACGCAGGACCACCTGTAATTTCCACCTGCTTGGTTTCTGACAACACCTCCAGTCCTCTGCTGGAGTCCCAGGCCCCTCCCAGGGATCCACCTATCTCTGCAGGTCCACTCTGAGTTCCTGCCAGCAAGAACCTTGACACCCAAAGCAGGCCCACTGCTAAAGAAAGGGACCTCAGCTGAAGAGTGCCAGTTTCCAGTGAGATCAGGCTATCCTGCAGAAACTAACCAAGTTTCAGCTTAGGATTTGTCCTCTTCTGCCAGCCATTGGATAGAGCCATTGGCTAGTGGTATCTTCTACTGGATCCTCAGCCCTGACACCATCCCTGGGTTACTGTCTATGAAGAAACCTCCTATAGAGCTTGGACCAATCAAGGCTACAGATATAGAATCAATGACGCACATAAGCATATGGGGAAGTACCATAGAGAGAGGAGGACACACCACCAACACCTACTGGAAGAATCTATGGGAAGACAGCAATACAAGAAAACACCTAACAACAGAAAGAGAAGTATGACACCACCAGAATATACGGAATATTCTAGGGAATCCACACCAACTAGAATGGAACAAAACAACAAAGTAGAGGAAGCAGAAGGGAACGACTTAAAAATAACCAACATAAAAATGATAGAGGACCTCAAAGAAAATGTGAGAAAATCCCTTAAATAAATGGAGGAAAAAACAAGCAAAAAAGTGGAAGAAATGAACAAATTCCTTAAGAAAAGTACAGAAAGCCAAGAAAAAAACAATTAAGCAGGTGAAGGAAACAGTTTAAGACTTGAAAACTGAAATAAAGAAAATAAAGGCAACACAAACCGAAGGAAAGCTGGAAATAGAAAAACTGGGCAAAAAATCAGGAACTAGAGACACAAGCATAACCAACAGAATTCAAGAGATGGAAGAGAGAATCTCAGGTGCAGAAGATAAACTAGAAGAAATGGATTCATCGACCAAAGAAAATCATAAATCCAACAAATCCTTAACACAAAACATCCAGGAAATGAGGGACACCATGAAAAGGCCAAACATACAAATAATAGGCATAGAGGAAGGTAAGGAAACCCAGCTCAAAGGTCCCGAAAACATATTCAACAAAATCATCGAGGAAAACTTTCCAAATCTGAAGAAGGACATGCCCATGAAAGTACAAGAAGCATACTGAAACCCAAATAGGCTATTCCAAAGAAAAAAGAACCATCGACATACAATAATCAAAACACCTGGCATACAGAATAAAGAAAGTATGTTAAGAGCAGTGAAGAGAAAAGGAGAGGTAATATATAAAGGCAGACCTATCAAAATTACACCTGACTTCTCCATGGAAACCCTCAAGGACAGAAGGTCCTAGATAGATGTTCTAAAAGTATTAAGAGGACATGGATGCCAGCCTAGGCTACTATATCCAGCAAAACTCTCAATGAATATAGATGGAGAAAAAAAGATATTTAATGACAAAACCTGATTTTCCCAATACGTATCTACCAATCTGGCCCCACAGAAAGTATTGGGAGGAAAACTCCAAACCAAGGAGGTAACTATGCCCACAAAAATGTAGGGAACAGATAATCCAACTACACCAGAAACCAAGAGTAAAGCAGAACTAATATATTTGCAATATCACTGCCAACAACAAACCTAAATTAAACAAGCATCAACAATAAAAGGTCCTTACTCACCCTCAACATTAATGGGGTTAAATCTCCTATAAAAAGACACACACTAACAGAATGGATATGAAGACAGAATGCATCCTTCTGCTGCATACAAGAAACACATCTAAGCTTCAAAGATAGACATTACCTCAGGGTAAAGGGTTGGGAAAAGGTTTTCCAATCAAATGGAAATAAGAACAAAGCAGGCATTATACTTCAAACCAAAATTAATCAAAAGAGATGAAGACATTCATTTCATATTCATCGAAAGAGAAATCCATCAACACAAAGTCTCATTTCTGAACATCTATAGCCCTAATACAAAGGCACCCACTAAAATTCAAAGCTTACATAAAACCTCACACACTTATAGTGGGAGACTTCAATATACCACTCTCAACACTAGACAGGACCACCAATCAAAAACTCAACAAACCAACAAAAGAACTAACAGAAGTTATGTCTCAACTGGGGTTAACAGACATCTATAGAACATTCCATCCAAAGACAAAAGAATATACCTTCTCCTCTGTTTCACATGGAACTTTCTCTAAAAATCGATGACATTCAAGGTGGCATAACAAACTTCAACAGATAAAAGACAATAGGAATAGTCCCCTGTATCTTGTCAGACCACCATGCTTTAAAATTGGAATTCAACAAGAACACAAATAGCAGGAAACCTGCAAACTCATGGAAACTGAACAATATGCAATTGCACCACACCTGGGTCAAAGAAGAAATAAAGAAAGAAATTAAGGACTTTTTAATGTTCAAGGAGAATGAGGACACAACATACCCGAACTTATGGAACACCGTGAAAGCAGTGCTACAAGTGATGTTCTTTGCACTAAGTGCCCATGTGAAGAAAACAGACCATAGTCACATAAGGGAAATAACAGCGCAACTGAAAGACTTAGAACAAAGAGAAGAAAATTCAACTCTTAGGAGTAGACACCAAAAAATAATCAACTTGAGGGCTGAAATCAACAAAGTAGAAACCAGGAAAACAATACAAAAATCCAATGCAATGAAGAGTTGGTTTTTTGAGAAAATCAAAAAGACAGACAAACCTTTATCCAAATTAACGAAAAAGCAGAGAGAGAGCATGCAAAGTAACAAAATCAGAAAGAAAAGGGGACCATAACAATGGACACAGGGGTAATCCAGACAATTTTCAGGTCATACTTTGAAAATCTGTATTCCACAAAAATTGAAAATTCAAAGGAAATGGACACATTTCTGGATAACTATCACATAACAAAATTAAATCAACAACAGACAAACAACTTAAATAGAACTATAAACCGTAATAAAATAGAAGCAGTAATCAAAAGCCTTCCAACCAAAAAAAGTCCAGGGCCAGATGGATCCAGTGTAGAATTCTACCAGACATTCAAGGACGAACTAATACCACTTGTCCTCAAACTGTTCCACAAAATAGAAACAGAAGGTTCATTGCCAAACTCTTTTTAAGAGGCCACAATAACGTTGGTACCCAAGCCACATAAAGATGTAACTAAGAAAGAAAAGAACAAACCAATATTCCTGATGAAAAATGATGCAAAAACACTCAGCAAAATACTGGCAAAACAAATTCAAGAATATATCAGAGAAATCATTCACCATGACCAAGTAGTCTTTTTCCCTATATTGCAGGAATGGTTTAACATATGAAAATCTAACAATGTGATCCACCATATAAACAAACTGAACAATAAAAACCATATGATTATCTCCCTAGATGCTGAAAAAGCCTCCGATAAATTGAACACCCTTTCATGGAGATATAAGGGATGACAGGAACATAATTAAACATAATAAGAGCAATATACAGCAAACCAACTGCCCACATCAAACTGAAAGGAGAGAAACTTAAGCCAATTCTTATAAAATCAGGAACAAGACAAGGCTGTCCTGTCTCCATATATCTTCAATATCGTACTAGAAGTTCTAGCTAAAGCTATAAGACACCAAAAGTAGATCCAGGAGATCCAAACTGGAAAGAAAGAAATCAATCTGTCTATTTGCAGATGATATGATAATTTACATAAGCGACCCAATAAACTCTAACAGGGAACTCCTACACCTGACAAACACCTTCAGCAAACAACCAGGATAAAATATGAACTCAAAAAAATCAGTAGCCCTTCTTTTATCAGACGACAAAGAGACAGATAGAGAAATCAGAGAAACATCACCCTTTACAATGGCCACAAGCAACATAAAGTATCTTGGTGTAATTCTTACCAAACAAGTAAAAGACCTATATAATAAGAACATTGTGGCTCTAAAGAAAGCAATTAGAGAAGATACCAGAAAATGGAAAAATCTCCCATACTCATGGATAGGTAGGATAAATATTGTAAAAATTGAAATTTTGCCAAAAGCAATCTACAGGTTCAATGCAATCCCCATTAAAATCCCACCACAATTCTTCACCGACCTTGAATGGATAATAATCAACTTTATATGGAAAAACAAATGACCCAGGGTCGCCAAAACAACCCTATACAATAAAAGAACTTCAGGAGGCATCACCATTCCTGTATTTAAGCTCTACTACAGAGCTATAGTTGTAAAAACAGCCTAGTATTGGCATAAAAATAGACAGGTAGACAAATGGAATCGAATTGAAAATCCTGATATTAACCCACCCACCTATGAACACCTGATTTTTGACAAAACAGCTAAAATTATACAATGGGACGAGAACGGCATCTTCAACAAATGGTGCTGGCACAATTGGATGAGGATGTGTAGAAGATTGCAGATAGACCCATGTCTATCGCCATGCACAAAACTCAAGTCCAAATGGTTCAAAGACCTCAACGTCAATCCATCCACAGTGAACCTCTTAGAAGAGAAAGTAGGAGGTACCCTTGAACAAATTGTTGTAGGAGACCACTTCCTGAACATAACTCCAGGGGCACAGACACTGAGAGAAACAATTAATAAATGTAACCTCTTCAATATTAGAAGCTTCTATAAGGCAAAGGATACAGTGGATAAGACCAAACCGCAGCCCACAACCTGGGAAAAGACTTTCACCAATCCTATATCCGACAAAGGGCTGATCTCCAAAATATACAAAGAACTCAAGAAACTAGTCAACAAAACACCAAATAACTTTATTAAAAATGGGGTACAGAACGGAAGAAAAACTCTCAATAGAAGAAATCAAAAAGGATGAAAGATACTTAAGAAAGTGCTCAACATCCTTAGCTATCAGGGAAATGCAAATCAAAACAACTTTGAGTTACCATCTTACTACTTCAGAATGGCTAAAATTAGAACCACCAATGACAATTCATGCTGGAGAGTATTTGGAGAAAGGGGAACATTCCTCCACTGCTGTTGGGAGTGCAAACTCATACACCCTTTTTGGAGATCAGTATGGTGGTTACTCAGGAAAATGGGAATTAGTTTACCACAGGACCTGGCATTCCCCCTCTTAGACATATACTCAAATGATCCACATCCATGCAACAAAGACATCTGTTCATCTATGTTCATAGCAGCACTATTTGTAATAGCAAGAATCTGGAACCAACGTAGAGGCCCCTCAATTGAAGAATGGTTAATGAAGTTATGGCAAATCTACACAATGGAATACTACTCTGCAGAAAAAAGTCATGGTATCTTGAAATTCATAGGCAAGTGGATGGCACTTGAAGAAACCATCCTGAATGAGGTAACCCAGACACAAAAATAGGAACATAGTATGTACTCATTCATATATGCATTTTAGACCTACAGCAAACGATCACCAGCCTGTAATTCATACCACCAGAGGAACTAGGATACAAGGTGTATTCTAAGAGATACATATATAGTCCCTCACAGAACCTGGAAGTGACAAGTCCCCCAGAGCTCAGGGGAAGTAGGGAGGCAGTGAAAGGAGAGAGTAGTAGGAGATTGCAAGGGGGAGGAGAGGAAAACATGTGCTACCAGACCGATTGAGTCCGGGTAGGAATAGAAGACAGGAAAAATAGAGGGAGAGAGGGAGAGAAACAGAGAGAGATAGATCGAGAGAGAGAGAGAGAGAGAGAGCACATAAAAGAGGGAGCCAATATTGGTTTGAAGATAAAATTGAAACTAAGAAAGGTCTAGAGAACTACAAGATGCTGCCCACTGTCAGTTTGAGCTTCCGTGGAAAGGCTACCATAAATTCCCTTCCCGGATAGTGAGATCGACAACTAACTTATCCATGGAGCCCTCAACTAATATCTGTTGGAAACAGGAGCAAACTCCCATAACTAATCATTGAATCGAACTAGAACCCATATGCAGATGGAGAGGACAAGACCAGGCAGCAGAAACACATAGAGTCAATTGACCTGACCAAGGAGGGGTAATCGGGCCCCAGACTGATAGCTGGGAAGCCAGCATGGGACTGACTCAGGCCTCCTGAATATGGGTTTCAACCAGAAGGACTGAGCAGTCTAAGAGACCTTAGACAGTGGAGCCAGGATGAATCCCTTGTGCAAAAAAGGACCTTGTGAACACATCCCCCATGGATGGATAACTGCCTTAAAGTAGAGACAGGAGAGAAGCCCTAGTCCCTACTTCAAATGACCTGTCAGATCAACATGACCCCAACTGGATGGCAGTCCCCTACATATGGAATTGGGATGGGGGGAAGGGATGGGAGGGTTGGGAGGGTGCATGTGAGAGGACAGGGAGGGTAAAAGGGAGGGAGGGAGGGAAGGAGGGAGCGAGGGAAATGGGATCAACATGTAAAATAATAAATTAGAAGAGAAAAAATAATTATATAATATCTAGTGTCCTTTCTAGCAGCTTTTAATGCAATACTGTTTTAAGAACCTTAATAGGTTTTTCAGTGATGCTGAGTGAGGAGCAATTTTTTTCCTGTTTACCTTAAAATCTGTGCTATTTTAGAAAATTTGACATCCAAGGCTGATCACTATTAAAATCTTTGTCATCTTGAGTAGATTATATTTAGTATCAGCCAAGGAATGCATTCTTTAAGTTTTGTACAGTAGTTTTGCCGTGGAATTTCACTTGAAGCATTTAGGTTAGGGTTTATTTTTTGAACAACATGGAATCTATACATGTCTATTTGGGAGAAGTTACCTGGAGGTCTAGTTCCCTCAGAACTAAGTGCCTGAGGTGACACAGTCCATTTTTGTAGAAAAAGCTTTGTTATCTTTGATACCCCTTAAAGAATAAAAAGAGCATAAAAACCATATGAGATACAGATGCCTAAGAGAATGAAGATAGGGTGACTGGAAAACAAGGAATACGTGGCATACATCTACCTGTGATTATGCAAGTCTCTGGGTGTTTTTTCACTGTGTAGCCATAGACAAATCATTTTGGTTTCCTTTGTAAATCAGAGGAGAATGACTTATAACCTACCAAGAAGTGCATTTTTCTGTTTTTATTTGACCACTCTGGTTCACATCACTTGTGTACTTTATTTCATGGTCTTTCTTATGGTTTTATTAGTTACACAGTACATACACTTGAACTTTATACTTACTAACTTTAAATGTCCACTGTGTGGTGTGGCTTATTTTATGGAGTGTACATCTGATCCCATGTATGCATGTACACTCTGTGCTTGAAGTGCCCAATGTGGTCATCAGAGAGCAACAAAACTCCTGGAATTGATCTTCTGCAAGAGCTGCCTGAGCTCTGACGGGTAATGTACATTCTGCTAATGAACATGCCTTGTTCATCCCTGGCCTGTACCTGGCTCCTGCCTGTGGCAGTGTTCATTCTGCACTCTAATACAAGTGGATTTAAACTCAGAAATTTATGTTCATTATACATCATGATTTGCATAAAAAATAGATACACACACGCACACACACACACACACACACACACACAGAGAGAGAGAGAGAGAGAGAGAGAGAGAGAGAGAGAGAGAGAGAGGATATTTTGGTGTACACTTTCATTCCAAGCACTCAAGAAGCAGAAGCAGGTGGATCTCTGAGTTTTATGCCAACCTGGTCAATATATTTAAGTACTAGAATAAAAAGACACTGCCTTAAAAATAAAATAAAAATGTCCTTCTTAAGTGGTGTTAGGGAATGGGGATAGGGAATTTAACTCTGGTGGACTGACTTTCAGTTTGACTCCCAGATCAAAGGATGGCCATGAATTGATAATTGAAACAATTCAAATATTCTGACTACAACTTAGAAAACATGGGAAGTTGTGTCAGTAAAGAATTCCTTCCTAGGACCTCTAGGCCTTGTTCCACTTATTTTTAGAAGTGTTTTATTTTTTGTTTGTTTCTTTTTTGTTTATTTGTTTTTGTTTTGTCTTGTGGCATATAGACCTTGCTAATTTTCTCAGCTTTGCCCTGAGCCCCTCAGTGAGATTTTGTGACAGGTAGCCATGTTAACCCTTTCTTTCCCAAGTTGTCTTCAGTCATAGTGTTTTATCGCAGTAACAGAATTAAAAGGAATTAATAAGTACTCTCCCCTGCTGTCCCACAGACTGGTTAGCCAGAATTCCATATCCTCCCACCCAAACTGTGGTCCTCAGTGAAGACTGGCTTCCATTTAAATGGGGTAAGGAAACCCAGACCTCCTT
The DNA here is from genome assembly GCF_943737965.1 of Phodopus roborovskii. NCBI lineage: Eukaryota > Metazoa > Chordata > Mammalia > Rodentia > Cricetidae > Phodopus > Phodopus roborovskii. Next base: position 14,301,313 of record NW_026125489.1, read on the forward strand.
ATAGTTACCACAACTCCTAGGTTCCATGAAGTTGAACTCCTGGTCCAGTTGTCTGGGATTGTGAGTTTCTGTTGAGTGTAGGCCTAAAGAACTTTCCATTCTATCTTAGCGAATAGTTATCTCGAGGCTCTTTGGCAGAATTACTCATGTCTTGTAGGCTGATTGTGGATCCCATAGTTTTGTTGTTACCTCTGTCCACTGGTCCAATTGCTAAAGTATGTGATGAGTTTGTCCTGTGTCCTGAATGGTGTAGCAAACACTAACAGCTTGGAGGAACACAACAGGTTTCCTTGCTAGTGCTCCAGAGTGACAAACATGCAGAAAGTTACAGACTGTTATTACAGAAGTATGTCGACATAGGCTGCAAATTAGATTTGTTTTTTTTTTGTTTGTTTTGTTTTCTTTTTGACATCTCACAATTTTAAAATATTCCCTAATTCACATTAGCTATTGACTTGATGGCCTGGAGTGGCCTGGGAATAGTTTCAGTTGAGTTTTCATCCACTGTGCTGTGGCTATGTTTTGATCTACATAGGATGGTACAGGTTGTCCTTGACTGTATAAAGAAGTTACTGTGAGCAAGTGAGAGAGCCAGAAACAAGGTGAAAGCTGCTTTTCTCCATGGTTTCTACCTCCTGTCAGGCTTGAGTCCCTGCTCTAATTCTCATTAGGGAGAGTGACCTGCTGTTTAACTTAAGTAAAGTCTTCTCCTGCCTGCATTGTATTGGTCAGTGTTTTATCATAGCAACAGAAGGACACCAGAATGGTAAGACCTGATTTATTCCTTTTGAGCTGTGGTAAAGGAAATGTATATTTTATAGTTTATTTTTATCTTACTTGATCTTTTACTAAGAAAGAGTCTTAGCTATATAGTCCTATCTGGCCTTGAACTTGTGACTCAAACCTCAAGGTTCTAAATGCTGACCACGGCAGGCACATTCCAACCTGTTTGTAATTTTTACTAATTAAATAAGGTTATATTTAAGTTCCTTTTTCTCTTTTTATTTATTTAAGTCAGGGTCTTGCTGTGTAGCTATGGGAGCTCATGGCAGTCATCTGTCTCAACATCCAAGTACTGCAATTATAGACTTGCACTAGCTAAATGTATGGGGTTATTTTGTACAAGTAAAAAATGATAAATTTTTTTTGGCTTAAATTTTGTGAAGTTCAAAACGATTTCGTTGTTTCTTTGGAAGAGTTATATTTTAACATTTATTTGTATATAGTTAAGTTTTTCATTTAAAATTTCCTTTAAAGTTCAGACAAATCCATGCATGACATTAGACACTGTGATCTCAACACTGGGGTAGGTGAAGGAGGATTGAAAGTTAGAGCCTAGACGTGGCCTAATCTACAAACCTATCCCTCCCCTCTCTGTCCCCCATCCAATCCTCAAAGGGCTAAGGCCTATTTTCAATAGTCAACAAATTCTGGCACACCAAGTTGAGAGAGGGCTAAGGTACTCCATCCTGTGTCAGGAATGAGCAAATTATCCCATCACAGGAAGTGGTCCAAAAATCCAGTTCATGCACCTGGGATGGGGCCTGGTTTCACTGACATGGACCTCTCAGTATGTCAAGTCACATAAGTGTCACCCACATTCAGAGGGTTTAGTTTGGTGCCTTAAAGGTTCCCTAGGTCTCAGTCCATAGTCTGTGATCCCACTAGTGACAGTAGGAGGATGTGTGGCTTCTTTTTAGAGTTGGCTTTTATCTGTTAGAGAAAGTGTGTCACTCTGGGTCAGGTATTTGAGGTTTCTTACACTCAGGGAATTGTCCAGTGTCTTAGCCAACTTCCTGTTGCCTGTGAATTAAGCTGTTAGGTCTATAACCCCCAGGACCACAGCTACCTGCATGTTGCCATGGTGAGGGATAACCGAAACTCTGAAATTTTAAGTGAGATCCTCAAAGTTTTTTTTTAATTTGTTTTTGTTTTGTCTTAGTTTTTGTTTGTTTGTTTGTTTTTACAATTGTCATGATCTGTTGTGTCTCTTCACAGCAATAAAATCCTTACAAAGACAAAAGTTGCTATCAGGGCCTGGGGTATTGCTTTGATAGGCTTCCCCTAAAATACAGTTTCTCCGATGTGTTCTCAGTCGGGTTGATCTGCTAGCTTCCCTCTCTCTTTATGCCTCTTCATTGTTATTTCTTTCTCAGTGCTCTATGCTACTTAAACAGCCAAAAATGGTGCATGTTAACTTTCCATTCAGTTTCCCACTAGAGTGACTATGTGAATACATCATGATGTCCATGTCAAGAAATAAGTGTGAGAAGCACCGGAATTTTATGACTATATTGTCAAAGAAGAAGACATTTCTAAAGTGAGTATCACACTTCATGTTCCACACATGTATCAGTTATTTTAGGTTGCAGTGAGCTATGATGATGTGCATATTAACTTCACTCAGTAAGAGTGTCAATAAATATGTGAAGCTGCACACCTACATCAACCTCACTGCTATATGTAAGACTGAATTTTCCTTCATGTTTGAAAATAAGGGGGCAACTGTTTCTTGCTTAATTTCAATTGAGTAAAGAAAATTAGTTAAATAAGGCATAGGTCTAAGAATTTTTGAATATATTAACATAAGTTTTGTACTATTTCTATTAATATATCATATATTATCTGGTATTATATTTCAGGCTACATTTGGGAAGACTGTAACATTGAAGAGCATTGTCAAAGTTCTAAAAGAAATAAAGCATAAATATTCTTGTGGAAGTTTATACAAATTCACCTCTGAAAAAAACTAATTTTTCATGTGACTTTTAAAGAGCAAGAACAGTGTAAATAAGCACAACTTAAAGTTTATTGATTGTTATTAATTTCACACAAAATGTGTACCTCAATGTCAGGTAGCTATTTTGTGTTTCCAAGGAATTCCTGTGGAAAAAAAAAAGACTAGAATATAATGCCTTAACACATACCCCTGTTTGAATTATAGACCCATGATATCTATGCTGTAGAAATGCCAATCTGCTTAGTTTCATACCAATGAGATATTTTAAATGGTATACATGGTGAATAGAGGATAAGTATATGTCCAGACTTCTAAGAAAAGAGAGTCTATAGTAAAGCAGGCATTAGTCATATATTTGTGAGTTTGTTAAAGTATATTGATGGAGTCAGTTTATGACTGTCAAGAAGGTTGTTGTGGAGAAACCTCAATCCCTATACCATATATCTGGGAGAAAAGGAGAAAAGGAAAGTCAAACTGTGTGAATGCAGTCTGGAAAACTTTTCTTTGTTATTCCTTTTAAAAGAACATAATGTTGAGTATGGGGGTGCATGCCTTAAATCCCAGCACTCAGGAGGCAGAGGAAGGCAGATCAATGTTAGCTGCAGGCCAGCCTGTTCCATACAGCCAGTGCCAGGATAGGCTCCAGTGCTACACAGAGAAACTTTGTCTCGAAAACACACAGAAAAATATGAAATATCATATGTCATTTTAAATACTAGCCATGTGAGCATAGAACATAGAAAGAAGCAATGTACATGTCAGTTTTAGGACAATTTGAAAATATGAAAGAAAATTAGTAGTCCCCACTTTGAGATTTGTTGACTATGACACATGTTTACAAATAATCAATTTTCCAAATTCATTGGAATAACATCAACAAATTCACATTGCATAAATTCCCTATGAGCATTGGAATGTGTGAATACTTCCATTTGTCCTGGTACATTCGCCCAATGTAGTATGACTCAAAAATGGGAAATCTTATGAATGCAATAAGTATGACAAATTTTTGAGTTCCTTCACTTCTTTTAAAAAATGTGAAATCTTTCACATAAATAGATGTTATACATGTGAGACATGAAATGAGGTCTTTTACTATCTATCACAGGTATCTTCAATGACAACAAAACAACCCATCATTAAGGGAAGCATGATGAATGAAAACTCAAGATCTGGTTACTCTTTACAATTAGGCCAAATTATAAAATTAGTTCATATAGGTACTAAGTTTCATCTGAATAGTGCATGTGGTGAAGTATTTACATTAGCCAAATATCTTTGCAGGAATGAATGAAGCCATACACAAGAAAAACTTTGTGAATATACTAAATAAATTTTCAAAATCTTTGTGTGATACAGGCACCTTCAAAGTCATGATAATATTCATACTGGGGAGAAACCATTTGGAAGTGTTCAATATGGTGAAGTCTTTGCATGCCACAGTTGTCTCCGACTCCATAGAAATACACATACTGGAAGAAACAATATGTATGTAATTAATATGGTAAAGCATTTTCAGAGCACTTTTAACTCCAAAACCTTAAAAGAACAGACACCAGAGAGAAACCCTATGAGTGTAAACATGTGCTAAATATTTTGCAAGTCATGGTCAGCTTCAAAAACATATATGAACACATACTAGAGAGAAACCCTATATATGTTATCAATATTGTATAGCTTTTTCACGTGATAGAACACATAGAGGAGAGAGACCTTATGATTATTATGATTATAATCAATGTGGTAAAGCATTTTCATAAAACTGCCATTTCATAAGTCATAAAAGAACACATACTGGAGAGAAGCCATAAAAATATAATTAATGTGCTAAAGTCTTTGCTCATGTCAGTAGTCTCCAGTATCTTAAAAGAATGCATAGTTGAGTTAGTTATCAATCTCATTATCAGGAAAGGGTGTTTAAGGTAGCCTTTCCACTATAAAGCCAGCTGACCTTAACAATGAGGAGCTCATGGAGCAACGGACTGACAGCTGGGAAACCAGCATTGTGCTGACTCAGACCCCCTGAACATAGGTCTTGGTTAGAAGGCCTGGGCAGTCTAAGGAAGCTCTGATAGTGGAACGAGGATATATTCCTTGTGCACAAAAGGACTTTGCAGGTACTTTCCCAATGAGGGATACTCCCTTAGCCTAGAGTCAGAAGGGAGGGTCTAGACCCAATTCCAAATGACTTGACAGATTTTGATAATGCCTCCAGGAAGGCATCACCCTCCCTGTGGAGTGTGGGAGGCAATGAGGCAGGAGCCTGTGGGGAACATGGAAAGGAGAGAGGAAGGTTGCGAGGGAGAGGGAACTAGGATTAATGTGTAAAATCGGAAATATATACATATACATATACATACATATACATATACACATACACATACACACACATATATACATGTATATATATATATACATATACATGTATATATGAAAACACAGGTATTTATTAAAATGTGCTTCACATGAAAAAAAAGAACACATAGTTGAACAACACCCTGTGAATGTAACCATGGTGATAAAGCGTTTTTCTGAATCATAATTCTTTATATTCATGAATAAAATCATATTTCACAAAAACCCCATAAATGTAGATAGTGTGATGAAGTTGAGAACTTTGCATATAACAGTAATCTTTGAGAGCATGAGAAAATTCATATGGAAAGAAATCTTACCAGAAAGGATTTGGCAAGATGTTCAGCCAACACGCATTTACTTACACAAGATTCTGGAGAGAAAAATATCTGACAAGTGTCAACATTCTGTTGAGGCAATTCAATGTCTCTGTTTTGTTTACACCTGCAATCTCAAGTGAACTACAGTCCTTTGAATTCAATGATAAGGGAAGACATTTTCATTCAGATTAACTGGTTTGTCTAAACACAATCCTACATGCTTGTTTTCTGTTACATGAAGCAATTAATGATGCAGAAAAACTGATAAGACTTTAAATACTTCAGCACCTAGTTTACAGGAATGTGTGCTGACAAGAGAAAATATTCACATGTGAAAAACTGTTCAGTTTAAGATTTGATTTTAGTCATGTGATGGCAATGTGTGGGTTTTTGACTGTTCATTCTTTTTCAAAAGAATTTTAGAACCTTGTGTATTCTTGTAGCAGAAATCACAGAGAGTTCTCAAAACCCTGACCTAGATCCTGGTAATGAGCTTGTGATAATTTTGCTCTATGCCTGTACATATTTCACATCCTTTTTGTGTCATCTTGATATCAGATAACAGGGAAGAACTCATAGAAAAGAAAACGCAGCTTATGTAAACAATTTGGTGAAGACATTAGACATAAAACTTGTCTTTATTGTCAATAAACAAAACTGTTTCATGTGCAGGTGGGGTGTGAACAAGTTCACTTGCCCAAAGACAAATGACAAATGAGTGTTTTATTGGGGGAACATCTTACACAGATGATAATAAACAAACATGGAGGGTTCCTGCTCAGGTAGATGCATTCTGCCATTCTGATATGAACTGCCACCCAAGAAGAAACAGAGATAGAGACAGGGGAATGCAGTGTAGGGGTGAGGGAGTAAGAGAGAGATTGGGTAAGAGAATGAGCCTACACCATGTTTCTCCACTTTCTGGTCATGTACACAGAACCACAGGAGACAACTTCGGACTTCCTAAGGAGATGATACTATCAAAAAACCTGGCTTCAGGTGAACTTGCCCCACTGACTGTTTTTTTCCAGTAGAGGCTCTAATTGGATAGCAAAGCCTGAATGGCAGGACCAGGTGAGCACCTTGAGGGTAGGGTTTGGAATGGGGCTACCAAACATTCCAACCACTGTGTGTAGATATAGGAGATGGTAGTACTTCCACCAAGACACCCTAGAGTCCCATGCATGGGATGTTTTTTGTTTGTTTGTTTGATTGATTGATTCGGGCTTCTTTGTGCTTTCAAGGAACAATGAGGGGAGGGATTGTGTCAGGAGTAGGTAAAGAGATGCTTTCCCTTAGATGCCATCCAGGAGACCTTAGACATCTGTTCCTTGAGGTGGTGAAGATGGTGGGTCAGGTAAGCTTCAGCACTAACTGAGTTGATGGTATCACTCTTCCACCACTGCCGTTAGCATGCCAAGGGCGGTCACTCTAGTGGATTCAATTCAGTGCAGACTGTACTTTTAAAACCCTGCCTTTGGAGTCTCCACCCCTGCGGAGGGACATTAAAAGCCCCTACCGCTAGATCCACTTTCTGTTTCCTGAGTTTCTGTTTCCCTGGTGCTGCCCAGGACTGCTTTGCCCAGAATAAACATGTATCCGTTACTTATGTATTATGGAATCTTTGCATTGCCAACCTTGGGTATCCATTTTCCTTTCCACTTACCATGATTTTTAAACATAGCAGGGAGGCTTTGCTCTTGGGCTACCTTGGATTTCTCCAGGCAATTTTGATACCTGCTCATCATCCTTGCAGCTGTGACATAGGGAGGACATGAAGGCAGGACCAAAACCTACCAGGGCAAGCATATTATGGGCATGGATTTGAGTGGGTGGGGGTAGTAACTAGGCCTGCGGCACTCTGCACCAGACATAGCTGCACAGGCAAAGGAGTTGCTGCAAGCCCAGGGCCCAAGTTATGCCTGGTGAGGTAGACCGGGTGAGGCATGCAATCCATACCTAGCTCCACACCAAAATATGACTCTGGAGAGGATGGCCCCAAGCTACAGGTCACAGCCTTCACCAGGGGGCAGAGTCTTTGTTGCTTTGTTTAGTGATGATGCCTAAACCAAACAAAGAACATCCCAATTGCCGTCAAGGCCCTTGATCTCAAAAGTTAAAAAAAAAAAAACTGATAATTTATCCGGTGCTGAGAATTCATATGTGAGAACATGTGAGAAAAATCAAAATTTCCCAAGCACCGGAGACAAGCATCACACATGGTCAGTGGATCCTGTCACATGCACCCCTGGTGCACCTGCCCACAAACATTTTTTCCCTCATCTACACCCAGAACTACCTCCTGATGGATTGGAATGAGATGATGAAATGAGTGGGTCCCTCCTCACAACACCAGCCTGAACCCAGCACAGAATTCCTGTTGATCCATGGACTCCTTGACCTCTCAATTTCATTAAATTCAAATGAGTCATTCCTTCCAGCTCTGGAAGAGGTTTTCCCTTGTGTTGTGGTTTCTGACTGACTTCCCCTCTTCCCTCTTACCAGCCATACAATGTCTCCTGCCCTAAAAAACAAGTCCCTCTAGAGGCACCTCCACTCCAATTCCTTTCCACCAGGTCTGTCTAGAACAAAATCCCAGCGGTCACTCTGAAGCAAGTTATCAAAGTCCTCCTTGATATTGGAGCGAGATGTTGCATCCAATTAGGGTTGCAGCTCTCATCTCTCTCACTGTTAGCAACATGAGACCCAGCTGACTGCCTGTTGGGTGATACCGTGTATGCACCCACTTCTGCCACAGCAGCTGCTGCTGTTGGTTTGTGAATAAAGTCCATACTTATTTTGCAGGCACTTTGGTACTTGACTTGGGATTCTTTACACTTCGGGAAGAGTAATCACAGGTTTTCTTTATTCAAGATGCAATAGCTTTCTTGTCTATAATTAAGCAATAGACACCATGAATTTAAGCAATGGAGGCTCAGGTGTAAAGTGCGTTTATGAAGGAAGCCAGTCTGTAGTGCAACGTATTTCTCTCATTTATCAAACTTGGTCAAAAGGCAAATGTATATAGAGGGAGGAGGAGGGGATTCAACTCAGTGGCTGACCAACATCCAAACTGTTTACATGCATTTTTATTTTGTTTTGTTTTGTTGTTCTTGTGATGATGCCATGCTGCTCTGGAACTCCTGGGTATGAGGAAGACTGATTTACTGTGTCAGCCTCTGGGGTATCTGGGATTGCTGGATCATGGTGACAGGTACCACATTATCCAACTTTTTTCTTTTTGCCTCAAAAGGTGATATCTATTCAAAGAAAGACAGAAAAAACAAAACAAAACAAAAACAAAAAGAAGATGTCCATCCCTTGGCTCCCTTCCCTTCCCCATTCAGCTGATCCACAGCCCCCCACAACTAAACCCTGGCTAGGGCCAGGTAGCAGAAAGCTCCACAAATGAGGTCAGCAACAATGAGGGGCATCTCTTCAATAGAGGTGTTATAAAATGTCTCGATATCCTGAAGAGTCCTCTTGACTTCTTCTGTCACCATATTGATAATCACACGTTTATGCCCAAAGTGACCACCATGACCAGTTCTGATTTATGGTAAAAATATTTAATTCTATTGAACTATCTCTATACAGAAATCTATATCTCTTTATTATCTAGTATTCCTCTAGTACCAGTTAATTTAAAGCAGTGCTGGCTTTGGAGTAGGATTTGGCTTTCCTCCTCTAAATTCAAGTATGTTGTAAGATTAAATTCACAGTTTCTCCCTTATATCAAGAAACCAATTGGTGTAATGTAGAAGAAAATATCTGGGGACTTATTTGCTTACATGCAATTTTCTCATTGAAATCCTAACTTTCCTCATATACATTTTCATGGTTATTGTTGCATACCTTAAAACTTGAAAATTTTACCTTGATATTGATGTTTAAGTTTTCCATAAGGATTAATGACAATTCCAAATAGCAATCTTTGAAATCACTGGAAAGAAGATGGAGCACCACTTTGTCATTTCCATTTCACTCAATCTGATGCATCTGTACTACAAACATTACCCTAAAACTGGTCTGAGACTGTTTTGCTCAAAACAACTCTTTCCTAGCTAGCTGAAATGGTGCACCATCTAATTACACCCTGGACAGAGTTTCAGATAGAACTCAGTCAAGCATTTCCTATGAAATGAGCTAAATATGTCACAGCCAGTTATGTCGAGAAATTTTCTTCCTACAGGATGTCATGGAGCAATCATCATCCCATTTCAGCAGGAAATAATCTTAAGATAACAATGCTCCCTTTCCCTACTCTTGGCTTTTAGGGATAATATTCATTTTCATAGGATTGGTTTTAGTTACGTAGGTTTGGGTATGATAGGAGATGCTCAGACTCGGATATCTCTTTTAGACAGGTTTAGGGTATGGTTGGGAAATGTATGGTTAAGATAGGATATAGGTAGAATAGCCTATCTTCTTTTTAATTATTTTAGGAATAGTGAGATATTAGTAATATACAGCTTACATTGTTATAGATTCTTACATGTGGCAACTTAATTAAATTAAGGTTATATTCCCTTCATGGATGAATTGTATATTATATTTTGTCAATCTGTGTAAAATCTTTCCATTTATGATGTGTTTTTAGAATCTTTTTAATATTTTTATTTTACATATCGATCCCAGTACACTCTCCATCTCTCCCCTTCAATCTCTCCCACACTCCTATGTCCCCTGATCACTCTCCCCTCCCACCTCCCCCACTCTACATGTACGGTGATACCTTCCAGGAGGGGTCATCTAAATCTGTCAAGACATTTGGAGTAGGGACTAGGTCTTCTTTCTAGCTTCTAGGTTAAGGGAGTATCCCTCCTTGGAGAATGTGCTCCCAAATTCCTTTTTGTACACAAGGCATATATCCTAGTTCCATTGTCCAAGGTACCTTAAATTGACTAGGCCTCCTAACTGAGACTTATGTTCAGGGTGTCTGAGTCAGTCCAATGCTGGATTCCCAGCTATCGGTCTGTGGGCCATTAACTCCTCTTTGTTCAGGTCAACTGTCTCTGTGTGTTTCTGTAGCTTGATCATGTCTCCCTCTCTGCATCTGGATTCCAATTTGGTTCAGCGTTTAGTTGTGGGGGTCCACTTCTGTTCCCATCGTTTACTACATGAGGGTTTATGATGCTGGATAAGTTAGTTGTCTATCTCGTTATCAGGGAAGGGCATTTATGGTAGCCTTTCCACAGTCTACAGTTGCGCAAATTGTTAGTTGGGGTCAGTCCTGTTGGTCTATCAAAAATTTTCTAGATTCAGTTTTCTCTTCAAACTTTTATGGCTCCCTCTTTTATTCTCTCTTTTTTTCCTCTCTCTCTCTCTCTCTCTCTCTATATATATATATATATATATATATATATATATATATATATGTGTGTGTGTGTGTGTGTGTGTGTGTGTGTGTAGATATAGATATAGATATAGAGATAGAGATAGAGATAAAGATAGAGATATAGATATCCCCTCTCCCTCTCTCTTCTCTCTTCTATTTCTCCCCTGACTCAATCTTCCTAGTTCTACACGTGCTTTCCTTTCCTTCCCTTCTCTTTCTCCTATTTAACTCTCCACTCACTGCTCCCCCACCCCCCCATATGCTCTGGAGAACTTGTTCCTACCCTCTTCTGTGAGGAATCTTATAAGAATCGTTAAGAATCCTCCTTGTATCCTAGTTGCTCTGGCAGTGGGAATTATGGGCTGGTGATCCTTTGTTCTATGTCTAAAATCCATATATGAGCAAGTACATACCATGTACTTCTTTCTGTAACTGGATAACCTCATTCAGCATGTTTTCTACAAGTTCCATTCACTTGCCTGAGAATTTCAAGATTCCATTGTTGTTTTTTCCCACAGAATAGTATTCTACTTTGTAAATGTGCCACATCTTCTTTATCCATTCTGCAGTTGAGAGGCATCTAAGTTGCTTCCAGGTGTTTGGAAATTTGAGTACTTGCCCCTTACAGCTTATTCTCCCCACCCAGCTATAAAATTTCCATGCAAACAAGGTTGTTTTCAGAACTTTCTGGTGCATAGTGCCTGTGCCTTGACCCTAGGTGTGGTGGTGCATGTTTCCTCCTATGCTTATCCCATCGCCTGACTTGGGTATATAAGCCCATTACTCTCTGTAATAAACAGTGGTAGCAGCTTCTTCTTAACTTATCATGGTGGTCTGTTAAGTGTTTCAATCCTGACACCCTCTGCCAAGCTTGGTACTATGGCTGGGCAGGCACAGCATCAGGTGCTTTCTATTACTAATAATGCTTCTATGAACATATTTGAGCACATAGCTTTGCTGCATGGATGTGGATCATTTGGGTACGTTCCTTAGAGGGGGAATGCCCGGTCCTGTGATACACTGATTCCCATTTTCCTGAGGAACCGCCATACTGATCTCCTAAATGGCTGTACAAGTGTGCATTCCCACCAGCTGTGGAGGAGTGTTCACCTTTCTCCACATCCGCTCCAACATAAGTTGCCATTGGTGTTTCTAATTTTAGCCATCCTGGCATGAATGAGATGGTATCTCAAAGTTGTTTTGATTAGCATTTCCCTGATAGCTAAGGATGTTGAGTAGTTTCTTAAGTGTCTTTTAGCCTTTTTGATTTCCTCTATTGAGAATTCTCTATTCATTTCTGTACCCCATTTTAAATATGATTATTTGGTGTTATGGTGACTAGTTTCTTGAGTTCTTTGTATATTTTTGATATCAGCCCACTGACTGGTGTAGGATTGGTGAAGATATTTTCCCCATCATGTTGGCTGCTGCTTGGTCTAGTCAACTGTGTCCTTTACCTTACAATAGCTTCTCAGTTTGAGGAGGTTCCATTTATTGATTGTCTCAGTGTCTGTGCTACTGGAGTTATGTTCATGAAGCAGTCAACTGTACCAATTTGTTCGAGGGCACCTCCCCCTTTTTCAATTAAGATGGTCAGTGTTGCTGAATTTATGTTGAAGTCTGATCCATTTGGACTTGAGTTTTGTGCATGGTAATAGACATGGGTCTATCTGCAGTCTTCTACACACCATAATCCAGTTATGTCAGCATCATTTGTTGAAGATGTTTTCGTCCTCCCATTGTCTTCTTTTAGCTGTTTTATGAAAAATCAGGCATTCATAGGTGTGTGGATTAATGTCAGGATTTTCACTTCGATTCCATTGGTCTACCTGTCTATTTTTGTGTCAATACTAGGCTGTTTTCAGGACTACATCTCTGTAGTAGTGCTTAAAGACAGTGATGGTAATGCCTCCCGAAATTCATTTATGGTACAGGGTTGTTTTGGCTATCCTGGGTCTTTTGTTTTTCCATTAAAGTTGATGATTATACTTTCAAGGTCAGTGAAGAATTGTTCTGGGTTTTTATTGGGGATTGCACTGAATCTTTTGGTTGCTTTTGACAAGACTGACATTTCACTATGTTTATCCTACCTATCCAAGAGCAGGGGGGAAATCTGTCCATTTTATGGTATCTTCTCTAATTTCCTTCTTTAAAGACCCAAAGATCTTGCTATGAAGGTCTTTCACATCTATGGTAAGTGTTATCCCAATGTATGTTTTTGGTTATTGTAAAGGGTGATATTTCTCTGAATTTTCTCTGATCCATTTTTATCTGTATATAGTAGTGCTACTGATTATTGGGGTTAAATAAGGATCAGGATAAAAATATAGGCCCAGTAGATGTTTATTCAGGGAGAAATAACTTAAAACCTAGACAGATGAACACCAGGGAATTCCAACCGATGCTCTCCTGTCTGAGTCACGCATGCAAGAGAGCTTTTCCCAGCTCTCTCTCTGACTTCCTTCCACCGGTCACTTCTCTCCATGGCTTCACCCCCCAATGGGTGTAGTTAGTGCCACAGAAGGACTATCTCACTACAATTTCCCTTTTAGTCTAAAGAAAAGATTTAGGCTTAATACAAAACTATATAAAAAACAGCGAATAACAAGTGTGCTCTAAGAAAAGGAAAATCGAGAACAAAATGACCTACATATCTAGTCCTAGGGTGAAGGCATAATGGAGTTTACAATAGAGTGGTCCTAAGCTGGAAAATGTAAGTCTAGTACCTAATATATCTAACTAGGAAGAGAGAATAATAGTTGTAATAGTTTTATCATCAACCGCATCAAGACATGAGAAGGAAAATAACAATACTAGAGTAGACAGGAAGTGTAGATGGACAACTTCCAAAAGGTGCAGCAAGAACAGAAACAGCAAGCCACCTGGACAGTCACCCAAGGTCTCACAGCAACGTTGGTACACCCAGTTTTGGCTAAGGCCAAGAGAACTTGACATACCACAACAACAGCAGGGAGGTTGAATGGCTGTCTTACCCTGACTTGGCAAGGTCAAGCAGTCTTCTATATTTGTCTCCTGCAAGCACATAGGACTGCATGTCCAAATCAGTGGTCAAGGTGGGGGCAATTCTTTGCCCAACAGGCCATTAGCTGAGGCGAGAATGAACTCCAGCAGGAGCAACAACATTTTCCAACATATTTTCGGGAAAGTACACGGTGCTGTCAGGAGCAACAGTGTCTCATGCCAATGGAGTACTAATATTAAAATATTTAAATGCCATGTTCTGCATGTCTATGAAGTGATTTAAGATTAAGCATCTATATCCGACTAATCTCATAGGTACAGGAAACATGAGTGAAGATAATATGTAATACTCAGGAACGTAGCAAAAAAAACTGATTAATACTTCCCTGAGTAAAGCAGGAACAAATACATAAACATTATAACTATATACATATACATATATATATATCCCTAATATAGAGGTAGAGTAGAAATGTCAAGAAAAAAGGTAGAACTATAAAGGGCAGCATGATAAATATCCCAAATTGTATCAATATACATATGCATTGAATACAAGAAAAGTATACATACATAGAATATGGTAAAAAATAATGTGCATAAAACATCGTAAGTGGAAATATTTCACACAATATAACAAAGTATAAAATTAATTTTACATAGCTTACCACGTGTAAGAATACATAACAATGTAAGCTGTAAAATGCTATCTCATTCTTACTCAAATTCACAAGAAAATAGGCTAATCTACCTATATCTCATCTAAACCATACCTTTCCCAACAATTCCCTATTCCTGTCTAAAACATAAACCCAAGTTTAAGCATCACCTTCCACACCCAACACTGAATAACTAAAACCAAACCAAAGACGATGACTATTATCCCAAAATCCCAAGGGTAGGGAAAGGGGGTGTCATTATCTTAAGGTTACTTCCTGCTGAAATGGGACAATGTTTGCTCTAATGGATCCTGTAGGAAGAAAAATTTTTAATAAACAAATTTCTCAACAGAACAGGCTGTGACATATGTAGCTAATCACTGTGAGGCAGAAAATTCTTGACTGTAGTTCTCTTTGAAACTCTGGCTAGGGTGTAATAAAAAGGTGCACCATTACAGCTACATAGTCATGAGTTGTCTTGAGCAAAACAGTCTCAAACCGGTTTTAGGGTGATATTTGTATTTCAGATGCATCAGGTTGAATCAAGTGGAAACGATGATGTGGGGCCCCATCTTCTTTCCAGAGAGTTCAAAGACTGCTGTTAGGAATCATTATTATTCCTTGTGGACATGTTACACATCAATATTAAAGTAAAAATTTCAAGTTTTAAGGTATGCATTAGGGAAAGACAACAATAAGCATTAAAAGGTATGTGAGAAAATTAGGATTTCAAGGAGAAAATTGCGTAGAAGAAATGAGTCCCCAGATTTTGTTTTCTTCTGCCTTATAACAATTGGCTTCTTGATTTAAGGCAGAAACCATGAATTTACTCTTAACAACATGCTTGAATTTAGAGAAGGAAAGCCAAATCCAACTCCAAATCCAGCATTGGTTTACATAAATTGGGACTTCAGGAATACTCGATAGTAGAAAGAAATAGATTTCTGTTTAGAAATAGTTAACTACAATTAAATATTTTTTTACCATTCATCAGATTCAGCTTCATTAAGTGATTGTTTCTGAAGAGCTGTCTTCTCTTCTGTAGGTACGTACCTACACGTTCAGTGTCTTTTGGCTGTTTGATGATAGGCTTTCTTTGTTTTCCTGTAAGAACAAGAACAGAACAATTCTCCTACCTTTGAGAGGCCTCCACACACCTCTTAGGACCTAATATGTTGGATGACTTGTCATTTCTCTGCATTAAGATGTTTCTCTTGTTCAACTCAGATCTTGATTAACTTAGATGGTATCCATAGTTTTTCTTCTCCTGTAGATACAAATGCAAAACAACTATCCCACCATAACACATATCCTGCTTTCCATTCTGAGGTCAGTACGTCCTTGAAGTACAGTGGCTGATTTAGTTCAGAAGATTTGTCTATTGTCCAGTGTCTTTCTGCAGCTGTTTTCCATTTTCATCAGCATTAAGAAAGTTTAATGTTAATAAAGCATTATGTAATCTGTGTTTGGGTGTCTTGTTTCCTCCTGCCCGTTTATGGAGTACTTCTTTTAAAGTACGATTGGATCTCTCAACCACTGCTTGTCCTGTAGGATTGTGTGGCATACCAGTTATGTGTTTTATGTTATAATACACAAAAAACTGTTTCAATTTCATGTGCTGGAGCATTGTCAGATTTTATTTGTGCAGTTATGCCCATAATGGCAGTTACTTCTAATAGGTGTGTGATAACAGAATCAGCCTTTTCTGAGCTCAGAGCAGTAGCCCATTGAAACCCTGAAAATATATCTATAGTGTGATGCATATATTTTAATTTTCCAAATTCTGTAAAATGAAACACATCCATTTGCCATATTTCATTTTACATTTCATTTTATACCTTTAGGGTTACTGCCTCGTGGAAAAGGAGTTTGGTTATAGAATGAACAAGCAGTACATTCCCTTACTATTTCCTTTGTTTATTCCCAAGCGATAGAAAAATACTTTTTTAAACATTTGTTGTTCACGTGGTGTTTCTTATGAAACTCTGAGGCTTCTAGCACACTTCCTATCAATAAATGATCAATTTCATCATTGCCTTGTGCTAGAGGACCTGGAAGACCCATATGGGCTCTGATGTGTTTTATATATATAGAGGATATATATATAAAGAGGATGAGTCCACTTTCTGATAGTATCTTGTAACTGTATAAACAACGAAGTTAATTCTGTATTGTCAGGAATAAATTCTGCAATCTCAATGTGTAAAACGACTCTCTCTCTGTGTATTGAGAGTCAGTAACTATATTGAGGGGATCTGTAAAATCCATAAGTACCATGACAATGGCATACAATTCTGCCTTTTGTACAGAAATGTAAGGGCTTTGAACCACTTTGCTAATTTTTCCTGATTTATATCCTGCCTAACCTGATTTTTTTGCATCAGTGTAGAATGAAGGAACTCCATAAATAGGTGCTTTTCTTACAATGCGTGGAAGGATCAAAATCGTTTTCTTTATGAATTTGATTCTCTCAGTTTTGGGATAGTTGTTGCTAATTATTCCCAAAAAGTTATTGCAAGCTCTCTGCCAATATTCGTTATCTTTCCATAAGGACAAAATTTCCTCATTAATTAAAGGTACTATAATTTCTGCTTGGTCCCTTCCTATTAGCTGATAAAGTCTAAATTTACCTTTTATAATCAAGTCAGAGATCGTTTCTATATATGTTTTTAGTTTTTTATTCTGTTTATGTAGTAGGAATATCCATTCTAATATTATATCTTCTCTCTGCGTCAAAATCCCTGAAGGATATTCTCTAGATGGTAATATAACCAGAATACAGTCTAGGTTTGGATTCACACTGTCCACAAGTGCTTCTAGTATCTTCTTTTCTACCCATTCTAATTCCTTCTCAGTTTCAGCTGATAGTATTCATGGAATATTCAAGTCGTTCTCTCATTTTAGGGCCATATTCAGGTTTTTCAAATCTTACCCTTCTACTCCAATAATGGTTTAAAGTTGAGAAATCTCTCCTGGTAATTTTTGAAGATCATTAAGAATCTGGTAGTGATCTCTTCTGATCTGTACTTTTTGTGGTCTAATTTTGTGTAGACCTATTTTATATACTAAGTAGTTGATAGACTCTCCTTTTTGTATTTTTTTTAGGTGCAATTTGTAACACCCAGCGAGGTATAACTTCCTTTACATTCTCAATTTTTTTTTAAATATTTCTCCTTTAGAGTCAGCTAACAATATATCATCCATGTAATGATAGCTTATGGATTGTGGAAATAGTTTACGATTTTTTCTAACGGTTTTTGTAAGAAATATTGGCATAGAGTGGGGCTATTTAGCATTCCCTTTGACAAAACCTTTTATTGATATCTCTTAACTGGTTGAGAATTATTGTAATTAGGTACTGTGAAGGCAAATTTCTCTTTATCTTGTTCTTGTAAAGGTACAGTGAAGAAGCAATCCTTTAAATCAGTAACTATAATAGGGGATTCTTTGGGTATCAAAGAAGGCAAGGGCATTTCAGGGTGTAGAGTCCCCATTGGCTGGATAACTTTATTGAGGGCTCTCAGGTCTTCACGCATTCTCCATTTACCAGATTTCTTTTTGATCACAAATACAGGAGAATTCCAAGGGCTGGTTGATTCCTAGATATGTCCAGCATTTAGCTGTTCCTGAACCAGGCTTTCTAAAGCTTCTAACTTCTCAGAGGTCATAGGCCATTGTCCTCCCCAGTCAGGTTCCTCTGTTAGCCATTTTAAAGGTAGGACTTTTGGTTCCTCTGTTTGTTCAGCATTTGTATTCTGTTTTTGTATTGCCTTTATATTTGATATCTGCCTTGTATAGTACTTAATAATATTTTTCCACAATCATGAGGTCGTTTATGGTTCCTATCTAATACTGGAGGAATGTTAATCTGTGTAGTCCATTGTTGTAATAGATCACGACTCCATAAATTTATCACTACATCAGCCACATATGGTCTCAACTTTCCTTTCTGTCCTTCTGGTCCTATACGTTCAATCCATCTCGTGCTCTGTTTTACCTGAGACAGGGTTCCAATCCTTAAGAATTGAACATTTACGTCATGCAGGGGCCATCTTCGAGGCCAAGATTTATTAGATATGATAGTTATATTCCACTCCTTTGTCCAGGAGACCATCAGTCTATTATTCATCTTATCGATCAATCTAGGCCTATAAATTTTTATAGAGGTTGGCTGAAATATTCGTTTTATATTTCCTTCTGTCATATTTGATTCAACTTCGGTCACTAGTTTGTCATCCAGAGTGGTATGAGTTTTTATAATAGGCACAGAAAATTCTACTTGTCCTGTGGGAGATTGTCTTCCACTGTGACAGGAAATGTTTGGACCACCTGTGAGGTGGGGGCCTTCCAGAGGCCACCCAAGGAGTTTCCCGATGGTAAAGGGTTTCCTTGCTTATCTCTGGTCGATCTACACTCATTTGTCCATTGTCTGCCTTTGCCATACCTTCTACATAACCCTGGAGGCTGAGGCCTGTTTTATTCATTTCTGGGAGTGTTATTTCTAGGGAAGCTTTGCCTACAATTTCTTTTTAGATGTCCTATCTTACCACAGTTATAACATCTGACATTTTGATATCTCTTCAAACCTTTGGTGATGGCTTCTCCCACCCAAGCTTCTAGGTCACCATAGTAAGGAACTCTGCTATCTTGATGTCTTCTCAGACCTTTAGATATGGCTTCTCCTACCCATGCTTCAGTCTTATTGTCATTATACTCAATGTTGCCTGTATATAGGACCCATTAATCCAAGGGTGCTGATTGCATTTTTAAAGGCCAAAGTACCTGTTTGCATTGAGGATTCGCATGCTCATAAGCTATAGATTCTATGAGTATTCACCTAGCATCTATGTCTGCTACCTCTAATTGTACTGCCCTAGATAATCTTTCTAGAAAGTCACTAAAGCATTCTCTAGGTACTTGCCTTATCTTGGTATAGGGTTCTATCCTCTCTCCTAATTCATGAACCTTATCCCAAGCATTCAAAGCTGTTGTACTGCGTAGAGACAAGATATGTTCATCATAGTCAGGTTGGGTTTCTGGGTCAGCATAGAGACCCTCACCAAGAATTGTATCTTGGGGAGCTTTATAAGCTTTCTTTAAGCCCTGAAGTTGAAGAGCTTTTTCTTCCTCTCTCCATAAAGCCCTCTATTCTAATTGAGAGGAGTTTTCAAGGATAGCTGATATTAATTGATCCCAATCCTTAGGAGTTACCTTGTTATTCCTTGCCCATGATTCTACTAATTGCTTCACATAAGGTGAGTGCATGCCATGAGAGACTACTGCTTCCTTTATACCTTTTAAATCTTTAATACATATGCATCGACACCTTTTGGGTGTTTTTTTTTTGCTGGTTTTTCATTAATAGATACAGGGAAAGCTCCCCTGACCCTAAATGGTGTGGAAAATTTTAAGTCTTTTTCATGCCCTGTTACCTGTAGTTCTTCTTCTGATATATCAGACTGAAGGTCTTCTAAAGCCTGAAATCTATTCACCATTGTTTCTTTGAGTGTCTGAACTTCTTGAATCAAATAATTTTCTAGAGACTTCATTGCATCAGTCAGTTTCTTATGTTCTCCAACTACAAATGATTTCATGCTTTAATCTTCTCATCCTTAGATATCATCTGAATGGCATGTAAACTGCCTTCCAGAAACAATGTTCTATATGCTAGATTGCCATTATCCTCAGACATGGAAGAGGTTCTATCATCTAGTCTTTCTATCTGATGTTCCAGTTTTTTAAACTCGTTAATAGCTTCCTCTGACCAGGAACGTGCTGTTTCTGCTAACGTGTTAATGCATTGCATTGTTTCTGTTCTGGTTATTGAGGTATCTGACATGCAACAAATTCTACCTGTCAGCTCTCCAATGCCATCATCAATATTCTGAACCTTTCTTTCTATACTTTCTATGCTTTGAATTCTATCATTGTCAATGTTTCGAATCCTTGTTACTATGTCTCCTTTGGTTTCTACAAGTTCCTTATTGTTTGCTGTAATCTCAAACCATTTCTTTAAGAATAGCATGTTAATGATGAAACCCATTGTTATTATAAAATAAAAGTACATATTGGTCCAGTCATAACTTTCTTCTGCTAAAATTCCTTCTATATATGAAATAAAATAATTACTAAAGTCCTGCATTGTAAAATTATCTGCCATAGTTAAGGAACAATTGTTCTCAGATATTATATTAGCTTAAATTGCAAAGGATGTTACAATTACCTTAGGTGTAATTCTGCTGTCCTGGAACTTTGATGCTTTTAGTTGTAGATCTCAGCTTGTGGTAGTTACACCTGGAGGTATACCACAAAATAGTGCCTAGCCACTGAGGCCCATCTGATCCCAGTTCTCCCCGGAAGTGTACCGTCAAATATCATCTGGCAGCAGACGATCCTTCTGATTATGGTTCTTGTAGAATAACCCTTAATAAACTATGGCATGTGAAATTTTGTTAAATGGAGACTTGTGGAATTGCTGGGGATACAAGACTAAGGGCGGGAATACGCGCAAGCAGGGCAGGTGCCGAGCAGCTTTGCAGGAATGCAAAGTGCAGTGCGGAAATGGGCAAAAAATGAGATGCAGTGAGTGCCTTCTCATGTCCGCTTTGGCGGCAAAGATCTCCTTTGCACTAAGGAAGAGGCAAATGTCCCAAAGCTGTGGTGAGTCCACCTGGTTAGGCAAGGGACCCTGCCCATTGGGGAAGGTGGGGGAGAGGAGCGGTGTCTGCCATCTGGGTGAAACCCAGGTCCCCTTAAAATCCTAATCCTGCTTCTGACACCAGATATTGTTGTTAAATAAGGATCACAATAAACAAATAGGCTGAATAGATGTTTATTCAGGGAAAATAACTTACAACCTAGACAGATGAACACCAGGGAATGTCACGCCAGCAAGAGAGCTTTTCCCTGCTGTCTCTCTGACCTCCTTCCAAAGGTCACTTCCACCCATGGCTCCACCGCCCTATGGGCGTGGTCAGTGCCACAGAAGGACTATCTCACTACACCTGATATTATTTTTTTAGTTTATCTTGTATTCTGCTAGTTTGCTGAAATTATTTATCAGTTTTAGGGCCTCTCTGGTAGAATGTTTTGGGTTGCTTATGTAAACTATGATATCATCTGCAAATAGTGACAGTTTGACTTCTTCATTTCCAATTTATATCCTGTTGATGTTCTATTTTTGTCTTATTGCTTTAGTTAATATTTCAAGTACAATATTGAAGAGGTATGGAGAGGGACATCATAATTTTCTTGTTCCTGGTTTTAGAGGAATCACCATAAGCTTCTCTCCATTCAGTTTGTTGTTGGATGTTGGTTTACTGTATATTGCTCTTATTATGTTAATATGTTCCTGTTATCCCTGATCTCTCCAAGACCTTTATCATGAAAAGGTATTAAATTTTGTCACAGGATTTTTCATCATCTAGTGAGATGATCACATGTTTTTTTTTTTTTTTTTATTTTTCAGTTTGTTTATATGGTGGATCTCGATGATAGATTTTCATATGGTGAACCATCCCTGCAACCCAGGGATGAAGCCTACTCGGTTATGGTAGATGATTTCTCTAATGTGTTCTTGGATATTGACCATTTTTACCTCAATGTTCATGAGGGATTTTGGTCTGTAGTTTTATTTCTTAGTTGTGTCTTTCTATGCCTTGGGTTCCAAAGTGATTGTGGCCTCATAAAAAGAGTTTGGTAGTGAATTTTTTGTTTCTATTGAGTGGAACATTTAGAGGAGTATTGGTATTAGCTCTTCCTTGAATTTCTGGTAGAATTCTGCACTGAAGCCATCTGACTCTGGGCTTCTGTTGGTTAGGAGGTTTTTGAAGATTGCTTCTATTTCATTAGGGAATACCGATTTATTTTAGTTGTTTGTCTGTTCTTGATGTAATTTTGGTAAGTGATAGTTATCCAGAAATTTGTCTATTTCCTTTTAATTTTCTAATTTTGTGGAGTACAGGTTTTCAAATAATTACCTGTAACTTGTCTGGATTTCCTCAATGTTCATTGTTATGTCCCCCTTTTTAGTTTCTGATTTTGTTAATTTGCATGTTATTTCTCTGCTTTTGGGTTAGTGTAGAGAAAGGTTTGTCTATCTTGTGAACTTTCTCAAAAAACCAACTCTTGGTGTTGGTGCATTGATTTTTTTCTATTGTTTTCCTGGTTTCTTCTTTATTGATTTCAGCCCACAAATTGATTATTCCCTGGCATCTATTCCTCTGAGGTGAGTTTGCTTCTTTTTGTTCAAAGGCTTTCAGTTTCACTGTTGATTCTCTAATGTGACTATCCTCTGTTTTCTTCATATGGGCACTTACTGCTATGAACTTCCCTTGCAACACTGCTTTCAAGGTATCCCTTAAGTTCGGGTATGTTGTGTCTTCATTCTCATTGCATTTTAGGAAGTCCTTAATTTCTTTCTTTATTTCTTCTTTGACCCAGGTATGGTTCATTTGTGCATTTTTAAGATTCCATGGGTTTGTAGGTTTTTTTTTTTTTTTTTTTTTTTTTTTTTTGTGATTTGTGTTGTTGTTGAATTCCAACTTTAAAGCATGGTGGTCTGATAAGATACAGGGGACTATTCCAATTTTTTTTTTTTTTTTGTATCAGTTGAGGTTTGTTATGTCTCCAAGCTTGTGGTCAATTTTAGTGAAATTTACATGTGGAGCAGAGAATAAAGTATATTCTTTTGTGTTTGGATGGAATGTTCTATAGATGTCTCTTAAACCCATTTGAGACATAACTTCTGTTAGATATTTTGTTTCTTAAGTTTCTGACTGCTGGTTCTGTCTTGCAATGAGAGTGGGGTTTTGAAGTCTCCCACTATGAGTGTGAGGTTTTATGTGAACTTTGAGTTTTAGTAGTGTTTCTTTTAGGAATGTGGCTGCCTTTTTATTAGGGAAATAGATGTTAAGAATTGAGACTTTGTGATAGATTTCTCCAGTGATTAATATGAAAAGACTGTTTTCATCTCTTTTTTATTGATTTTGGTTTGAAGTCTAACTTGTTAGATATTAGTATAGCCATACCTGCTTGCTTCATGGGTCCATTTGATTGGAAAGTCTTTTCCTAACCCTTTACCCTTAGGTAATTCCTGTCTCTGAATCTTAGATGTGTTTCTTGTATGCAGCAGAAGGATGGGTTCTGTCTTGGTTTCAAATATGTTAGCCTGTGTCTTTTTAAATGCAAGTTAAGACCATTAATGTTTAGGAAAATAGTGACCATTGATTGTTAATGCTTATTAATTTTAGATTTGTTGTTGGCAATGGTATTGTTTAAATATTTGCCCTACTTTCTTCTTGCATTCTGGTAAAGTGGGATTATCTATTGTTTGTGTGTTTGTTAGCATAGTTAATTTCCTTCAGGAGTTTTCCTTCCAAATCTTTCCATATGGCTGGATTCACAAATAGATATTGTAAAAATTTGGCTTTGTCATTAAATATATTGTTTCCACTGTCTATAGAGATTGAGAGTTTTGCTGTTTATAGTAGCCTGGGTTGGCATCTATGGACTCTTCGTATTTTTAGAACATCTTTCCAGGACCTTTTTGCCTTGACATTTTCCACGGAGAAATCAGGTGTGATTTGATAGATATGCCTTTACATGTTAGCTGGCCATTTTCCTTTGCTGCATTTATTTTATTCTCTATATTTTATTTTTGATTATTATGTGTTGAGGGGTCTTTTTTTTCTTCAAATATGTTTTCTGCACCTGTTTAATTTTTTTTTTTTTTTTTTTTTTTTTTTTGGCTTTCTGTACTTTCGTTAAGACATTTCTTCATTTCTTCCATTTTTTGTTTGTTTTTTTCTTCCATTTCTTTTCCTTTCTTTTTTTAATAACCAAGTCCATTTAAATGAAAACAAACATTTATAGACAATATTTGCTATTTTGGGCCTTGTTCCAAACTATTTCCTGCTGGTTAGGGGTGCTGTCATGGGGGATTCTAAGAAGATGCTGAAATCCTGGGTGTAGTCTGCAAGGCTCCTTTGTTCAGCTGTTTTGAATGTAGGATCACCTGGTACTCTGTTTCAGGTGGTCTGGCTTGATCAAACCACATTACTCTGGAAGGAATCCACCACTTTTCATTTTATGTGGGAACAAAAATAGAAATCCTTTTCCCCAGTAACTAGTCCTTGAACTTCCTTGGCTTGGAGTTTTCCTTGCAATACTTTCTGTGGGGCTGGATTTGTAGATACATATTGGGAAAATCTGTTTTTGTCATTAAATATCTTGTTTTCTTCATCTATAGTGATTGAGAGTTTTGCAGGATATAGTAGCCTAGGCTGGCATCCGTGTTTTCTTAATACTTGGAGAATATCTATCCAGGACCCTCTGGCCTTGAGGGTTTCCATGGAGAAGTCAGATGTAATTTTGATTGGTCTGCCTCTATATGTTACCTGTCCTTTTTCTGTCACTGCTCTTAATATTCTTTCTTTATAATGTATGCTAGGTGTTTTGATTATTATATGTTGAGGGTTCTTTTTTCTTTGGTCCAGCCTATTTGGTGTTCGGTATGCTTCTTGTACTTTCATGGGCATGTCCTTCTTCAGATTTGGAAAGTTTTCCTCGATGATTTTCTTGAATATGTTTTCGGCACCTTTGAGCTAGGCTTCCTCACCTTCCTCTTTGCCTATTATTTGTATGTTTGGCCTTTTCATGGTGTCCCACATTTCCTGGATGTTTTGGGTTAACTCTTTGTTGGATTTATGATTTTCTTTGGTCCATGAATCTATTTCTTCTAGTTTATCTTCTGCGCCTGAGATTCTCTCTTCCATCTCTTGAATTCTGTTGGTTATGCTTGTGTCTGTAGTTCCCGATGTTTTGCCCAGTTTTTCTATTTCCATCATTTCTTTAGTTTGTGTTGCCTTTATTTTCTCTATTTCAGTTTGCAAGTCATGAACCATCTTCTTTACCTGCTTAATTGTTTTGTCTTGGCTTTCTGTTCTTTCTTTGCTTTCCTTAAGGAATTTGATTATTTCTTCCACTTTTTTGTTTGCTTTTTCTTCTATTTCTTTAAGGGATTTTCTCACATGTTCTTTGAGGGTCTCTATCATTTTTATGATGGTAATTTTTAAATCATTCCCTATGCTTCATCTGCTTTGTTGTTGTGTTCTGTTCTCGTTGAGGTAGATTCCCTTGATTCTGGTGGTGTCATGACTTTCTCTTGTTAGGTGCTTTCTTGTATTGCCATCTTCCCATAGCTTCTTCCAATAGTTGTTGGTGGGGTCTCCCCCTCTCTATGGTACTTCCCTGGTGGGCTTATGTGGGTCAGAGGCTCAATATCTGTATCTCTGAGTGGTCCAAGCTCTATAGATGGTCTCTCTGCAGGCAGGGGCCCAAGGATAGGGTCAGGGATGAGGGTCCAGTAGAAGATACCTGCAGAAACTCAGAGTGGTCCTGAAGAGATAGGTGGGTCTCTGAGAGGGGCCCAGGGATCCAGCAGAAGACTGAAGGTGGGGTCAGAGACCAAGCAGATGGAAAATATGGGTGCTCCCGTGTGAATAGGCAGGTGTCCTGTGTTCAGATTTGCTCTGTGAAGTCCCCCGGATTAGTGTAGACTCTAACAAATGGCTCTAGCCAATGGCTGGCAGAAACATACAAGAGCTGGGCTGGTACTTGGGATGTTTCTGCACTGACAGTCAGATCTCAGTAGGAACTGGCGCTCTCCAGCTGAGGTCTCCCTGCTTTGGGGGTCAAGGATCTTGCAGGCAGGAAATCAGAGTGACCAGCACAGACAGGCAGATCTCTGGGAGGGGCCAGGGACTCCAGCAGAAGACTGGAGGTGGGGGTCAGAGACCAAGCAGGTGGAAATGACAGGGGGTCCCGCATGGATAGGCAGGTCTCCTTGTTCAGAGGTGCTCCAAGAAGACCCCAAGAAGTCCCTGAAATAGTGTGGACTGTTGGCTCCACCCTCTGTCCCAGTGCTCAATCAGAGCGGCGGGACAGTGGGCAGGGTAGGGCATAGGGTATAGGCGATAGGCTCACAGTGGTGATGGGTGGGGGTGTATTAGAGCTCCAAGGGTGCTCTCAATGGGGACAGGACACAGGTTTCTTCCATTTCTTTAAGGAATTTTCTCACATCATCTTTGAGGACCTCCATAATTTTTTTGATCTTGTTTTTTAAGTCATTCTCTTCTGATTCATTTGCTTTGTGGTGTTGGGGGGTGTCTAGTTGGTGTAAAGTCCCTAGATTCTGGTGATGTTATGCTTGTCTTTCTATTGTTAGGTGTTTTCTTTATTGCCTCTTCTCATTGCTTCTTCCAGTAGGTGCAGTTCTGGGTGTCCAAGCTCTCTAGGAGGTCTCTCCTCAGGCAGGGGCCAGGCTATGATGGTCAAAGATCAGACTCCAGCAGAGGACCAGTGACAGGTGTGAAAGATCCTGCAGGCTGGGAATCAGGATGTTCTAGCGCTGATAGGTGGATCTAGCTGGGCCGTGGCAGTCTCCAGCTGAGGCCTCTTTAGCAGAGGCCCAGTGATGTTGGTCAAGGATCCAGCCTGCAGGGACTCAGGATGGCTCGCAGGGGATAGTTGGATCTCTGGAAGGGGCCCAGATCTCCAGTAGAGGACAGCTCCAGGAAGTTCCCTGAAGGTGGCAGGATTGTTGGCTCTACCCCCATTCCTAGTGCTCAACTATCATGGTGGGACAGTGGGCAGAGTAAGGCACAGGGTAGGGGAGGGCAGCCTCTTGGTGGCGGTGAGTGGGTATATATCAGAGCACCAGGAGCACTCTCACTGGGGACAGGACACAGGGGTAGCGAGATCCGGAACCAATCCAGGGATTTCCCAGGGAAGGGTGTGTGTGTGTGTGTGTGTGTGTGTGTGTGTGTGTGTGTGTGTGTGTGTGAAGGGATTCAGCCTGAACTAGTCCCAGACTCACCTCCAGCAGAGGCCTGGCAATGGGGGTCAAAGATCACATAGGCTGGGAGTCAGGATGTTCCCCTGCAGAGAGGCAGATCTAGCTGTGGCCTCTCCCGTGAGGCCTCTTTAGCCAAGACCCTATGATGGGGGTCAAGGATACAGCATGCAAGGACTCAGAATGGCCACGAAGTGATAGGTAGATCTCTGGGAGGAGCCTGGAACTCCAGTAGAAGATCGGTATAGGGGGTCAGAGGCCAGGCAGTTGGGGATTCCAGGTGGTTCAGTGTGGATAGACAGGTCTAGTGTGCTCAGAAAAGCTCCAGGAAGTTCCACCCACAAATTTTTCTTATACGTATGAGATTAGACTGACATAGATGCTTCATCTTCAATTAAGTCATGGACCTGCAGAACATGGCATTTAAATGTGGTCTATTGACAAGAGACACTATTGCTTTTGAAAGCACCATGCACTTTCCTGAAATTATGTTGGACACTATTGTTGCTTTTTCTGGAGTCCAACCCTGCTTCAGCTTATGGCTTTTTGGACAAATATCTGCCCCTACCTCGACAACTGATTTGGACCTTTGTGATTGCAGGAGACAAACACAGAGGACAGCTGAAACTTGACAAGTCATGGTGAGACAGCCTTTCTACCTCCAATCTTTTGTTTTGGTCTGTCAGGTACCATTAGGCCTTAGCCAAAATTGGCTTACCAACATTACTGTTAGACCTTGAGTGACTGTCCAGGTAGGCTACTATTTCTGTCCTCGCTGTACTTCCTGTCTACCCTAGTATTATCTTCCTTTTCAGGTCTTTGATGAGGTTGAAGATTAAACTACCACAACTATTATGCTCTATTCCTAGTTACATATATTAGGTACTAAACTTAAACTTTCCAGCATAGGAATACTCTATTGTAAACTCCATTATTCCTTCACCCTAGTACTAGATATGTAGGACGTCTTAAGTTTGTATGTTCTTAATTACCCTTTCTTATAGCACACTTGTTTTTCACTGTTTTATATATAGTATTGTATCAAGCCTTGTTTTCAGTTTGTTTTTCCTTCTGGCCTGGTCCCACAGCTGCGCTAGCCCCAAATAACACACAGCTATGCTGTATTAGATAAAATGCTGTTGGCCTGTTACCAGCATTTCTTATTAGTTAGCTCTGTCTTAAATATCAACCCATTTATATTAACCTAAATATGTCCATGTTGTCTCATCTTACCGGAGAGAGACAGCCTGGCGTCCTACCCTATAAGTCCTCTATCTTGAATCCCCCCCTCCGCATTTATTCCTCTCTTCTCCTAGTCTCCTTGTCCGGCCAATCTTGCTTTCCTATTGGCCAATAGTGCTTTATTTATTAACCAATAAAAGAAACATATTTACAGAATGACACCTCCCATCATCTCCTCTTTTCTGTCTAAATAAAAAGGAGGATTTTAACTATAACACTGTAAAATATATAACAAAACAGCTATCAAATAAGAACTACAGTTAATAGTATTTAGTCCATTAACACTTAGCAAAATTAAGAGAAAACATTCCATCATCTATCCTATTTTTGTGAGTCTTAACTCCTATATGTAATTTATCTTTAGTCCTTACTAAGGAAATCTCTAACCATACCTAGCTATCTTCAACTCCCTCAAACATGACAGAAGGATAATATATAAACTCTAGAAATGACATTGACAACTTGCCTGGAACCCAAAGTTCTTCTGTAATGGTCCATCTTCAGCCCATATTCCATAGTGTGTTTGTCAGACTCCTCAGCAAAGCAGGAAACTTTAAACTGTACTATCGTATTGGAAGATTATCAGTCACTGTTGTGTGTGTCCTGCAGATGTGTAGCAGACTCTTCCATGAAGCATGAATCCAGTAGCAATTCCATCTTGTATCCACAGTCACTTTTCTCTGGGTCCTACATGTCCTGTTTATATAGAATAAAGTCAAACAGTCCAGACAAGAGCACTATCTTTCCCAAATGGCTCATCTTGCCATATTATAGGCAAATGCCATAACAAGTTTCTTTGATACGCATCTTCCATTCTGATTGCCAGGAGCAGCTATGTCTGTAGAAACAGAAATAGAAATCTGTTTCCTAAGTAACCTGTCCTTGGACTTAAATTTTCAAGTCAAAGCACTTTTAAAATACATGAATTGAATTAATCCAGCAGTATTTCTTTTAACAATTGTTGTTATTTTCTCAGGAGTCAAGCAATTTAAAGATGACATAATAGCATATAGAATCCAGAATCTTTTTTTGCTTTCCATCTTTACGTGGTTTTTTTTTATTACTCTATTTATTCTTCTTTTATATATTACTTTTTGAGACATGGTTTCTCTGTGTAATTTTTATCTGTTCTGGAATCAACTCTGTAGACCAGCATTACTATGAAATAACAGAGATATGCTTGCCTCAATCTCCCGAGTGCAGGAATTAAAGTTATGTTCCACCATAAACAGCTATACTCTTTTTATTATTATTATTATTATTATTATTTTAAACCACTTTTCCCTTTTTTCATTACTAAGCCTATGTATATTTTAAAATACATTATAAACCCTTATTGGTTTTCATTTTTTATTAATTATTTATTTTTTATTTTACATGTCTATCCCAGTTCCCTCTCCCTCTCTCCAGCCCTCCCTCTTTCCCACCTTCTTACACTCTCTGACCCCACACATGCACCCTGACCACCATCCCCTCCCATCCCACCACCCTAATAACACATGTACGGCAATGCCATCCAGGTGCGGTTATGTAAATCTGTCAAGTCATTTGAAGTAGGGACTAGGACTTCTCTCCTGTCTTGAGGTTAAGGCAGTAACCCTCCATGGGGGATGTGTTCACAAGGTCATTTTGTACCAGGGATACATCCTAGTTCCACTGTCTGAGGTCCCTTAGACTGATCAGTCCTTCTGGCTAAGACCCATATTCAGGGGGCCTGAGTCAGTCCCATGCTGGTTTCCCAGCTCTTCAGTCTGGGGGCCCAATACCTCCTCCTTGTTCAGGTCAGTTGTCTATATGTGATTCTGCAACCTGGTCTTGTCCTTTCCATATGCACCTGGGTTCTAGTTCAAATCAGTGTTTAGTTATGGGTGTTTGCTTCTGTTTCCAACAGGTACTAGGTGAGAGCTCCATGATGGTGGATAAGTTAGTTGGTGATCCCATTATCAGAGAAGGGCATTTATGGTAGCATTTCCACGGATGCTCAAATTGTCAGTTGGCAGCAGTTTTGTAGGTCTCTAGACCTTTCTTTATGTACAGTTTTCTCTTCAAACCAATAATGGCTCCCTCTTTTATGTTCATTATTTTTCTCTTTCTTTCTCTCTCTCTCTCAATCTCTTATATTCTCACTCTATCTTTCTTCTGTCTTCTACTACTACTCAATCTTCCTAGTCCCATGTGCTTTCCTCTCCACCCCTTCTCTTTCTCTCTCCATTCACTGCCCTCCCACTTCCCATGTGCTCTGGGGGACTTGTCCCTTCCCCCTTTTGTGAGGGACTTTATATGAATCTCTTAGAATGCACCTTGTATCCTAGTTCCTCTGGTGATGTGAATTATAGGCTGGTGATCCTTTGATGGAGGTCTAAAATCTAGACTACATACCATGTTCTTACTTTGTGACTGGGTTACCTCATTCAGGATGGTTTCTTCAAGTGCCATCCACTTGCCTGCAAATTTCAAGATTCCATTATATTTTCTGCATAGTAATATTCCATTCTGTAGATGTGCCAAAACTTCTTTATCCATTCCTCAGTTGAGGGTCATCTAGGTTGCTTCCAGGTTAGTCATATTACAAATAATGCTATTATGGACATAGTTGAGCACATGTCTTTGTTGCATGGATGTGCAACATTTGATTATATACCTAAGAGGGTGATTGCCATGTCCGTGGTAAACTAATTCCATTTTCCTGATTAACCACCATACTGATCTCCAAAATGGCTGTACAAGTTTGTACTTGCACCAGCAGTGGAGGAGTGTTCCCTATTCTCCACACCCTCTCCAGCATAAGTTGTCATTAGTGTTTCTAATTTTAGCCATTCTAGCAGGAGTAAGATGATATCTCAAAGTTTTTTTGATTTTCATTTCCCAGATATCTAAGTATGTTGAGCACTTTCTTAACTGTCTTTCAGCCTTTTTGACTTCCTCTATTATGAATTCTTTCATAAGTTCTGTACTCCTTTTTTCAAAAGGGTTATTTGATGTTTTGTTTACTGGTTCTTGAGTTCTGTGTATATTTTGCAGATCAGCCCTTTGTCAGATGTAGGATTGGTGAAAATCTTTTTCCAGTCTGCGGGCTGCCATTTGGTCTCGTCCACTGTGTCCTTTGCCTTACAGAAGGTTCTAAGTTTGAGGAGGTCCCATTTATTAATTGTTGATATCATGGTCTGTGCTCCTGCGTTATATTCAGGAAGGAATCTCCTATACAAATTTGTTCAAGGATCCATCCAAAATTCTCTTCTAAGAGATTGAGTGTGGCTGGATTGAGGTTGAGGTATTTGATGCATTTCAACTTCAGTTTTGTGCATGGTGACAGTCTTCTATACACCCTCATACAATTGTGCCAGCATCATTTGTTGAAGATGCTTTCCTCCCCCCATTTTATTCTTTTAGCTGTTTTGTTGAAAAATCAGGTGTTCATACATGTGTGGTTTTATAACAGGATTTTCTATTCGATTCCATTTGTCTACCTGTCTATTTTTGTGCCAATACCAGGCTGTTTTCAGAACTGTACTCTGTAGTAGAGCTTAAAGTCAGGTATGGAGATGCCTCCAGAAGTTCTTTTATTGTATAGGTTTGTTTTGGCTATCCTGGGTCTTTTGTTTCCCATATAAAGTTGATTATTATCCTTTCAATGTCAGTGAAGAATTGTGGTGGGATTTTCTTTATTTTTTTATATTCCAATTCCTTCTCCCTCCATCCCTACCTTCCTCCCTCCATCACTTTTACAGTCTCTGCTCTCTCACATGCACCCTACCCACACTCCCTTCTGTCCCCCTACCCCAATTCCACATGTAGGGTCATACCATCGACATGGGGTGATGCAGAGCTGACAGGTCATTTGAAGTAGGGACTGGGGCTCCTCTCCTATCTCTAGATTAAGGCAGTAACCCTCCATAGGGGATATGTTCACAAGGTCCTTTTGTGCACCAGGGATACTTCATGGTTTCACTCTGAGTGCCACAGAATGACTGTCTCACTACAATTCCCTTTTTAGTCTAAAGAAAAGATTTACACTTAATACAAAACTATATACAAAACTGAATATCAAGTGGTGTACTCTAAGAAAAGGAAAATGAACAACAAAGTGACCTACACATTTAGTCCTAGGGTGAAGGCGTAACGGAGTTAACAATGCAGTTGTCCTAAGCTGGAAAACACAAGTCTAATACTTTGCATATCTAACTAGAAAGAGAGAATATTACTTGTGATCGTTTAATCTTCTAACTCAATAAGACCTGACAAGGAAAAATAACGATACCAGAGTAGACAGGAAGTATGGAAGGGCAACATCCAAAAGGTACATCAAGGACAGAAATAACAAGCTACCAGGACAGTAACCCTAGCTCCCACAGCAACGTTGGTACATCCAGTTTTGGCTAAGGCCAAGAGAACTTGACAGAACAAAAACAGGGAGGTAGAATGGCTGTCTTACCCTGACTTGGCAAGGTCTAGCAGTCTTCTATATTTGTCTCCTGCAAGCACATAGGACTGCATTTCCAAATCAGTGGTCAAGGATCTGTTACCAACAGGCCATTAGCTGAGGCAAGAATGAACTCCATCAGGAGCAACAACAGTGTCCAACATATTTTTGGGAAAGTGCACGGTGCTCTCAGGAGCAACAGTGTCTCTTGCAAATGCAGTACTAATGTTAAAACATTTAAATGCCATGTTCTGCATGTCTATGAAGTGATTGAAGATTAAGCATCTATATCCGACTAATCTCATAGGTACAGGAAATATGAGTGAAGATAATATGTAATACTCAGGAACGTAGCTAAAAAACTGACTAATACTTCCCTGAGTAAAGCAGGAACAAATACTTAAACAATATAACTATATACATATACATACCTATAAATCCCTAAAATAGAGGTAGAGTAGAAATGTCAAGACAAGAGGTAGAACTATAAAGGGCAGCATGATAAATATCCCAAATTTTATCAATATACAAAATGTCTTGAATACAATAAAATAATACATACCTAGAATATGGTAAAAATAATGTCCATAAAACATCATAAGTGGAAATATTTCACACAATATAACAAAATATAAATGTAATTTTACATAGCTTATCACATAAAATAATACATAACAATGTAAGCTGTAAAATACTATCTCATTCTTACTCAAATTCACAAGAAAATAGGCTAATCTTCATATATTCCATCCAAACCATACCTTTCCCAAGCATTCCCTATTCCTGTCTAAAAGATAAAGCCGAGTGTAGCATCACCTTCCATATCCAACCCTAACTAAAAGCAACCCAAATAAGATGACTATTATCCCAAAATTCCAAGAGTAGAGAAAGGGGCCATCGTTATCTTAAGGTTACTTGCTGCTGAAATGGGATGATGTATGCTCTAATGGATCCTGTAGGAAAAAAATTTTTAGTAACAAAATTTCTCAATAGAATTTGCTGTGACATATGTAGCTAGTGACTGAGTGGCAGAAAATGCTTGACTGTAGTTCTATTTGAAACTCTGGCCAGGGTGTGTTAACAAGGAGCAGCATTACAGCTAGCTAGTCATGAGTTGTCTTGAGCAAAACAGTCTCAAACCGGTTTTAGGGTGATATTTGTATTTCAGATGCATCAGGTTGAATCAAGTGGAAACGATGATGTAGGGCCCCATCTTCTTTCCAGAGAGTTCAAAGACTGCTGTTAGGAATCGTTATTATTCCTTGTGGAAAAGTTACACATCAATATTAAAGTAAAATTTTCAAGTTTTAAGGTATCCATTAGGGAAAGACAACAATAAGCATTAAAGGGTATGTGAGAAAATAAGGATTTCAAGGAGAAAATTGCGTAGAAGAAATGAGTCCCCAGATTTTGTTTTCTTCTGCCTTACAACAATTGGCTTCTTGATTTAGGCAGAAACCATGAATTTAATCTTAACAACATGCTTGAATTTAGAGAAGGAAAGCCAATCCAACTCCAAAGCCAGCATTGGTTTACATAAATTGGGACTTCAAGAATACTAGATAGTAGAAAGAAATAGATTTCTGTATAGAAAGAGTTTGCTACAATTAATTTTTTTTAAAACCATATATCAGATTCTGCTTCCTTAAGTGATTGTTTCTGAAGAGCCGTCTTCTCTTCTGTAGGTACCTATACATTCAGTGTCTTTTGGCTGTTTGATGACAGGTTTTCTCTGTTTTCCTGTAAGAACAAGAAGAGAATACTTCCCCTACCTTTGAGAGGTCACCGCACATCTCATGGGACCTAATTTGCTGGATGAATTGTAATTTCTCTGCATTAAGATGTTTCTCTTGTTCAACTTGGATCTTGGTTATCTTAGATGGTATCCATAGTTTTTCTTCTCCTGTAGATACAAATGCAAAACCCCTACCCCAATGTAACATATATCCTGTTTTCCATTCTGAGGTCAATACATCCTTGAAGTACACTGTCTGATTTAGTTCAAAAGTTTTTTCTATTGTCCAGTGTCTTTCTGCAGCTGTTTTTCCTTTTTCATCAGCATTAAGAAATTTTAATGTTAATAAAGCATTATGTAATCTGTATTTGGGTGTCTTTGTTACTTTTACTTGTTTATGGAGCATTTCTTTTAAAGTACAATTGGATCTCTCAACCACTGCTTGTCCTGTAGGATTGTGTGGTATACCAGTTATGTGTTTTATGTTATAAAACTCAAAAATTGTTTCAATTGGCTGGAGACATATACTGCAGCATTGTCAGTTTTTATTTGCACAGGTATGCCCATAATGGCCATCACTTCTAACAGGTTTGTGATAACAGAATCAGCCTTTTCAGTGCTCAGAGCAGTGGCCCATTGAAACCCTGGAAATTTATCTATAGTGTGATGTGCACATTTTAATTTTCCAAATTCTGCAAAATGAAAAACATCCATTTGCCATATTTCATTCCCATGTATACCTTTAGGGTTACTGCCTGGTGGTAAAGGAGTTTGCTAATAGAATGAGCAAGTAGGACATTTCCTTACTATTTCCTTGGCTTGTTCCCATATGATAGAAAAATCCTTTTTTTAAACCTTTGCTGTTCACGTGGTGGTGTTTCTTATGAAATTCTGAGGCTTTTATCACACTTCCTATCAATAAATGATCAATTTCATCATTGCCTTGTGCTAGAGGACCTGGCAGACATGTATGGAATCTGATGTGATATATATATATATATATATATATATATATATATATATATATATATATGTTGAGTCCTCTTTCTGTCAGTAACTTGTAATTGTATAAAAAATGAAGTTAGTTCTGTATTGGCAGGAATAAATTCTGCAGTCTCAATGTGTAAAATGAATCTCTGCACATTGATAGTCAGTAACTATATTGAGGGGATCTGTAAAATCCATAAGTACCATTAGAACGGCATACAACTCTGCCTTTTGTACAGAAATGTAAGGGCTTTGAACCACTTTGCTAATTTTTCCTGATTTATATCCTGTGTTACCTGATTTGTTTTTTTCTTACAGTGCATGAAAGGATCCAGATCGCTTTTTTATGAATTTGATACTCTAAGTTTTGGAATAGTTATTGCTAATCATTCCCAAAAAGTTACTGCAATCTCTCTGCCAATATTCGTTATTTTTCCATAAGGAGGATCTTTCCTCATTAGTTAAAGGTACTATAATTTCTAAAGGGTCCCTTCCTGTTAGCTGATGAAGTATTAATTTACCTTTTTAATCAAATCAGAGATCTTTTCTGTATATGTTTTTCGTTTTTTATTCTGTTTATGTGGTAGGAATATCCATTCTAATATGATATCTCATGTCTGCATCAAAATCCCTGAAGGACATTCTCTAGATGGTAATATAACCAGAATACAGTCTAGGTTTGGATCCATACGGTCCACATGTGCTTCTAGTATCCTCTTTTCTACGCATTCTAATTCCTTCTCAGCTTTAGTTGATAGTATTCGTGGACTGTTCAAGTCCTTATCTCCTTTTAGGGCCATTTTCAAGTTCTTCAAATCATGCCCTTCTACTCAAATAATGGTTTGTATTAGAGAAATCTCTCCTATAATTTTTGAAGATAATTAAGAGTCTGGTAGCGATCTCTTCTGATCTGTACTTTTTGTGGTCTAATTTTGTGTAGACATATTTTGTATCCTAAATAGTTGATAGACTCCCCTTTTTTATTTCTTTAGGTGCAATTTGTAATCCCCAGTGAGGTAAAACTTCCTTTACCTTCTCAAACATTTTTTTCTAATATTTCTCCTTTAGAGTCAGCTAACAATATATCATCCATATAATGAGAGATTACGGATTGTGGAAAATGTTTACAAATTATTTCTAGCAGTTTTTGTACAAAATATTGGTACAGGATGGGGCTATTAACATTCCCTGTGGCAAAACCTTCCATTGATATCTCTTCACTGGTTGAGAATTATTGTAATTAGGTATCCTGAAGGCAAATTTCTCTTTATCTTGTCCTTGTCAATGTATAGTGAAGAAGTAATACTTTAAGTCAATAACTATAATAGGGGATTCTTTGGGTGTCAAAGAAGGCAAGGGCCTTCCATGCTGTAGAGTGCCCATTGGCTGGATAACTTTATTGATGGCTCTCAGGCCTTTAAGCATTCTCCATTTACCAGATTTCATTTTGATCACAAACACATGAGAATTCCAAGGGCTGGTTGATTCCTAGATATGTCCAGAATTTAGCAGTTCCTGAACCAGGCTTTCTAAAGCTTCTAACTTTTCAGAGGTCATAGGCCATTGTCCTCCCCAGACAGGTTCCTCTGTTAGCCATTTTAAAGGTAGGGCTTTTGGTTCCTCTTTTTGTTCAGCACTTGTATTCTGTTTTTGTACAGCCTGGATATTTGGAATCTGTCTTGTATAGTACTTTATAATATTTTTCCACAGTCATGAGGCCGTTTATGGTTACTATCTAATACTGGAGGAATGTTAATCTGTGTATTCCATTTTTGTAATAGATCAAGACTCCATAAATTTATCACTACATCAGCCACATATGGTCTCAACCTTCCTCTCTGTTCTTCTGGTCCTATACATTCAATCCATGTCGTGCAAAATTTTACCTGAGATAGGGTTCCAATCACTAAGTATTGAACATTTACCTCATGCAGGGGCCATCTTCAAGGCCAAGATTTATTAGATAGAATAGTTACATCTGCCCCTGTGTCCAGTAATCCGTCAAACAGTCTATTATTGATCTTAACTATCAATCTAGGCCTATGACAATTTATAGCAGTTTGCCAAAATATACATTTTTTTATTTCCTTCTGTCATGTTTGATCCAATTTCAGTCACTAGTTTGTCATCCAGAGTGGTATGAGTTTTTAATATAGGCACAGAAATTTCTACTTGTCCCGTGGGAGATGTTCCTCCACTGTGAATGGCAATGTTCAGATCACCTGTGACATTGGGGCCATGAAGTCATCCCCCAAGGAGTTTCCTGATGGTAAAGGGATTCCTTGCTAGTCTATGGTCGATCTAAACTCATTTGTCCAGTGTCTGCCTTTGCCACACCTTCTACATAACCCAGCAGGCTGAGGTCTTCTGTTTGATTCATTCCTGGGAGTGTTATTTCTAGGGAAGCTTTGACTACAATATCTTTTTAGATGTCGTATCTTAACACAGTTATA
Organism: Phodopus roborovskii; assembly: GCF_943737965.1. Lineage (NCBI taxonomy): Eukaryota > Metazoa > Chordata > Mammalia > Rodentia > Cricetidae > Phodopus > Phodopus roborovskii. The sequence continues at coordinate 14,339,394 of NW_026125489.1, forward strand.
ACATCTGACATTTTGATATCTCCTCAAATGTTTAGAGATGGCTTCCCCTACCCAAGCTTCTATGTCACCATACTTAAGACCTATGTTATCTTGATGTCTTCTCAGACCATTAGGTTTGGCTTCTCCTACCCATGCTTCAGTCTTATTGTCATTATATTCAATGTTGTCTGTATATAGGACCCATTCATCCAAGGATGCTGATCACATTTTTAAAGGCCAAAGCACCTTTTTGCATTGAGGATTCACATTCTCATAAGCTAAAGATCCAATGAGGATTCACCTAGAATCTATGTCTGCTACCTCTAATTGTACTGCCCTAGATAATCTTTCTAGAAACACAATAAAGCTTTCTCTAGGTCTTTGCCTTATCTTGGTATAGGAATCTATCCTCTCCCCTAATTCATGAACCTTATTCCAAGCATTCAGAGCTGCTGTAGAGACAAAATATGTTCATCATAGGCAGCTTGGGTTTTTGGGTCAGCATAATTTTGTGTCACCAAGAATTTTATCTTGAGGAGCTTTATAACCATTCTTTAAGCTCTGAAGTTCAAGAGCTTTTTCTTCCTCTCTCCATAAAGCCCTCTCTTTTAATTGAGAGGAGTTTTCAAGTACAGCTGATATCAATTGATCTCAATCCTTAGGGGTTACCTTGTTATGCCTTGCCCATGACTCTACTAATTGCTTCACATATGGTGAATGCACGCCATGAGAGACTACTGCTTCCTGTATGCCTTTTAAATCTTTCATACGTATTGGTTCCCACTGATATGCAATGACACTTTTTGGGTGTTTTTTCATTGCTGGTTTTTCATTAATAGATACAGGGAAAGCTCCCCTGACCGTAAATGGCATGGAAAATTTTAAGTCTTTTTCATGCCCTGTTACCTGTATTTCTTCTTCTTGTTTATCAGACTGAAGGTCTTCTAGAGCCTGAAATCCATTCACCATTGTTTCTTTGAGTGTCTGAACTTCTTGAATCAAATAACTTTCTAGCGCCTTCATTGCATCAGTCAGTTTCTTACTTTCTCCAACTAGAAATGATTCCATGTTTTTAATCTTCTCATCCTTAGATATTATCTGAATGGCATGTAAACTGCCTTCCAGAAACAATGTTCTATATGCTAGCTTGCCATTATCCTCAGACATGGCAGAGGTTCTATCATCTAGTCTTTCTGTCTGATGTTCCAGTTTTTTAAACTTATTAGTAGCTTCCTTCGATCAGGAACGAGTTGTTTCTGCTAGCGTGTTAATGCATTGCATTGTTTCTGTTCTGGTTATTGAGGTATCAGACATGAAACAAATTCTGTTTTCAATATTTTGAACCTTTCTTTCTATGCTTTTTATTCTGTCATGTTCAACGTTTTGAATCCTTGTTACTAAGTCTCCTATGGTTTGTACAAGTTCCTTATTGTTTGCTGTAATCTCAAAACATTTCTTTAAGAATATCATGTTAATGATGAAACTGTTTACTATTACAAAACAAAAGTACATATGGTCCAGTCATAAGATTCTTCTGCTATAATCTGTTCTATATACGAAGTAAAAATAATTCCTAAAGTCCTGTAAAAATATCTGCCATCGTTATTGAACAATTGATCTCAGATAGTTTATCAGCTTAAATTGCAAAGGATGTTACAATTACCTTAGGTGTAATTCTACTCTCCTGGAACTTTGATGCTTTTAGTTGTAGATCTCAGCTTGTGGTAGGTATGCCTGGAGTTATACCACAAAATAGCGCCTAGCCACCGAGGACCATCTTATCCCGGTTCTGCCCGGAAGTGTACTGCCAAATATCATCTGGCAGCAGATGATCCTTCTGATACCGGTCCCTGTAGAATAGCTCTAAGCAAACTATGGTAATCGAAATTATGTTAGACCAATGAGTAAAAGGATTCTTGTGGAATTGATGGGACCGAAGGCTAACCTCGGAAAAATGCACAAGCAGGGCGGGTGCCAATTAGATTTCTGTGAATACAGTGGGCAGTGCGGAAATGGGCAAGTATAAGGATCAGGATAAACAAATAGGCCGAATAGATGTTTATTCAGGGAGAAATAACTTACAACCTAGACAGATGAACACCAGCAAATTCCACCAGATGCTCTCCTGTCTGAGTTCTGCCTTCAAGAGAGCTTTTCCTGGCTCTTCCTCTAACTTCCTTCCACAGGTCACTTCTGCCCATGGCTCCACCCCCTAATGGGCGTGGTCAGTGACACAGAATGACTATCTCACTACATCAGTGGAAAAGCATTTATCATGTAAAAGGCTTGGGACCAGAATTAAATCTCCAGAAAACATATAAGAACGAGCAGAAATGCCGGGGATTGGTGACTCTCTCATCCCAGCACACAGAAGACAGAGGCATATGGATCTCTGTGAGTTCAAGTCCAGCCCCATCTACAGTGTGTGTTCCAAGACAATCTTGTTATCTATAGAGAAAATCTGTCTCAAAAAAAGAATTAGTGGAAACAATCAACATCATAAAGCTGTCCCATGACTGCCATATGCATAGCATGGCAAAGTGAATGTTCCTCTACTATACAAATACAGCAGTAATAACCTTAAATTTATAAAACTATTCAGTGTTTTAAAAATTTTAAAGTTCATAAAACATGAGATCTTTATTGTTATTGGTATTTTTTTTTGTATTTGCATTTATCATTTAGCTTTATACCCAGCCCAAAATTTTGCATTTTCTGTCAGTGTTGGTTAGTTAATTCAGGCCTGACCCGACTTTGTGCTAGTTGTAAGTACAGAAGTTAATGGGCTACTAAAGGTACCACACTAATTTAATTCCTGAATGCAGATCTCCTTGCATCCCCTTCCCAAATTCTGTTCAATTTCTTTGCAATAATAAAAAAAGGTCTCACCTGGCTGTGGTGGTACTTACCTTTATTCTCAGCATTTGGGAGGCAGAGACAGGCATGGTCTACTAAGTGACTTCCAGGAAACCCAGGAATGTTACAGAGAAACTCTGTCTCAAAATACAACAACAACAAAAACAAACAAACAAAAATGTCTTATTTGTAGCTCCAGATGGCCTGGAATTCAGGGATCTGTCTGCCCACAAATGCTGTAAATAAAGGTTTGTGACAGAGTACTCCATATACTCAATACTCTATCATCTCACATACATGAAAGAAGAGCACAATTATTACATATACATACATACATACATACATACGTACATATAGACATACACACATATCTTATAAGGAACACACAGTGAGGGGGTACAGCATGCCTTCCCTCACCCCTAATGATATATTGACAATGGTTTTTAAGGGAGGGAGATTTTATCTTAAGTAGTATGGCTATTGGAAATTTGTCCTTATTCCTATAAATAACCCTTCATCTATGATCTGGTAAGCAACCCTGATTGAAAGACCTCTAGGTCAACTCCCTCAAAAAATATTAGATGGGATAGTTGGCAAGAGGAAGGGAATCAGCAGTTGTGGAAATGTAATGAGGGAGTAATAGGTTGAATGTGAACCAAAAATCATGTACATGCATGAAAATATGATACCGAGGCAGGGAGTGGTGGTGGCACACACATTTAATCCCAGCTCTTTGGAGGCAGATGTTGGTGTATTTTGTGTTCATGGCAAGTGTAGTCTATAAAAAGAGTTCCAGGACAGACAGCTAGGGCTAGATTACACTGAGAATCCCTATTTCAAAAACCACAAAGAGAGAGAGGAGAAAGAATCACTATTTGATTATATATTATAATATTGATATAGATTATATTATATTATGAAAATGTTGTTTTATTGATCTCCAGTGGATGATCTTATACATGGCAGAGAGTGTCCAAGGCTTAGAAAATTACCATTTTTCACTATTTAGTAAACAGGGACGAACAACTCATAAAATCATTTTAATACATGCATCTGATTAGGAGGAGTCTGTGCAGAAGTAATTGGTGTCTATGGTAAGTTTCTGGTTTGGGTGTGTTATGTGGTGTGTGCATGTATAAGTGTTCCTTTGGGTAGCAGAAAGCACATGTGTACATGTGCAAGAGATTATAACAGGTGTGTCCAATTATTCATTCGTTTGAAACAAGGTTTTACTATGTAGCTCTGATTGCCCTGGAACTCACTCTACAGATCAGCCTGGCCTTGAAATTGTAGATATTCACCTACCTCTGCCTCCCAAGTGCTGGCTTCTACATTGTATCTTGAGATAGGAACCCTCACTGAACTTGGAGCTCATAAATTACTTAGAATGGCTGGCCATGGGACCTCAGGATCCTCTTGTCCCACAGCCCAAATTCTGAGTACTGCAATTAGAGGCAGGGGTGATAACAACCTGAAATCTAGTCCTCATGCTTGTTCAGCAGGCACTTTACTGATTCATATACCCAGCCTTCTAATTTTTACTCTAATAAATGTATTTTTCACAGAGAAAAGCTTCATATACAAGTTGATTTACAAACTGAGGGGCAAATCTTCTAAAAGAAGAAGAAAAAAAAATGAACAAAGCTCCAGAAAACACTCCCTAAGGTAATACTGGTTGTAAGATAAGTTATTTTTATGCCTTTTGAAACATAGGAAGTACAGTAAGTATGTATTGAGCCTTTAGTATAGCAACTGACTATCAGAGTATATGAGTTGTCTCTGTCTGCCACAACTATCAGAGATTAGTTTGCTTAACACAAGAGAAATTTATCTAGTTATACTTCTGGATAATAGAAGGTGTCTTGCATAGAGTTGGGTTGCTCCTGACTTCTACATCATCCACTGTTGTTCTGTCTTCACATAATCTTTCCTCTGAGTCTCTGTCCTAATTACTATCAGTCCTGTTGCATTTGGACTACCCTAATGACCATATTTGAACCCAACCATTTTTAAATTTTTGTTAAATTTTTTTTTACATTCTAATCACAGTTCCTGCTCCCTCTTCTCTTCCTGCTCCCTCCACTCCCCATTTCTCCCATCTGCTCCAAGGAGAAGGTAAGGCCTCCCCTAGGAAGTCTACTAACTCTGTCCCACCATCTCTTTGAGGGAGGACTAAGGCACCTCTACAACCCCACACCAATGTGTCTAGACAGAGCAAGGCATCTCTCCATATAGAATGGGCTCCACTAAGTCAGTTTGTGCATTAGGCTTAGATTTGGACCCACTATCAGTGTTCTCATATATTGTCCCATTATTATCTGTTTTAAAGGAGTCTAGTTCAGTCTTATGCATGTTCCCTATTTGTCAGATCTGAGTCAGTGATCTCACATTGACTCATGTCTTGATTCTGTGGGATTTCCCATCATGACCTTGACACCTTTGTTTATATTATCACTCCTCCCTCACTGCTTGTACTCCAAGAATTGGCCTATTGGTTAGTTGAGGATTTCTGCATCTGCTTCTATCTATGTTGTACCTAAGTCATGAGGATCCCCAAAGACCACCAGGGAGAGACAGACACACTGACGTAAATGCATAAGGTTTATTGTTTATTCAACCTTGATTGGGACCTCATCTAGCTGGTTGATGCAGCAGCCACCAGAGAAAGTGAGTTCCCTGTCTACTGTCAGGTGTTCAAAGGCACAAATTGCAGAACTATCAGTAGGTACGGGTTAGTTTCTGATTGATACATATTTGGGGAACAATCAGGGGAAATTTTCAAAGTCATATTTTGGCATGAAATACCTGTGTACCAAATATTTTCATTGGCCACTGCTGAGAGGGAACATTCTGTGATTTCTATCGTTTTGTCTTGTTAATTGCAAGTGGTCTGTTGTTCATAGATACCAATAGTTTTCTTAATTGTACTCTGGAGAGTATAGGGGAGGTTTTGGTTTCCCCTGGAGTTTCTTTTGTGGCCAAACAGTTCACAGGATCCAAGAATCTAGAAGGCTGGTGGCGAGGAATAGGGGTGGTCTGGAGTTTCTTTGTAATCAGTTTCAGCCCTAGGCTCTAGGAGGCCAGGGGATCTGAAGTTTCTTTGTGTCATATGCTGAATCTGAGGCCTATATATATTTTCTGTAGCCTGTCATGGCTGTTAAAGAAGGGGGCTGTGTGAGAGTCTGATCCCTTTATTAGTTTACCCTTATCATCTATTTCTGGAAGAGAGTTCAAGCTTCTCTGGGCTTATAGATTGCAAGCTGTGTATCTTTTGCTTTATTTCTGGTATCCACTTATGAGTGAGTACATACTATATCTGTCTTGTTTTGGTGAACCCACTTCCCTTAAAGACAGTCTCCAGATAATAACAATGAGGTATGGGTAATAGAGTTAAGATTTCACAGTAAATTGTAAGATAACATTTGAACCTATAGCATAAGGGAAACTTTTACAAAAGTGCTATGTACTTTAATACCTTCTATTTAGTAATAGTATTAAATATCTTTTATTTACTTCTATCAGGTAGTACTCAATGTTATTTTATTTATTCATGTCAATGTCCAATATACCTATAGGTTAATATTATTCACATGTGTAGTGATGAGAGGACTGGGATATTAAGATGTTTAACTTAACCACCTTTACTTCTGCTTAAGAGGTTTACTCCATATTGAAACCATGGTAATGTATGTGGTTGGTTCCAAAGAACTGTTCATAGTATACCCTATCAACAAAATGTTGATATTCCCAGTCCTTCTTCCAACTTCAGGCATCACAACCTCCAATTTTAGACCAGGTCTTTGCTTCTTTTACTTTTTAGTGTGTATGTTTCTAAAGGAACTCTCAGTTGGTTTCCATTCACTCAATCTGTATTCATGTGGTTTCAGCTCTCAGAAGGGTGATGACAATGGAAAGAGTGTATCTTTAGGATATTTATTTTATTTAAGATTAACACCAATGATTTGAGATAAATAACTTGTCTTTGATTCTGGGTCAGTTAGAAGAGAAATAGAAACCCTAACCTTTAATCCCTAACCTCTAACCCCTAAACTTAAACCCTCACCCTAACCCTGAATGTGGACCCTCACCCTGAACTTGAACCCTCACCCTGAACCTTAACACTCACCCTGAACCTGAACCCTCATCATGAACCTAAACCCTCAAACGAACCTTGAACCTTCTCCCTTACCTTGATCCTCAACACTCACACTGAACCTGAGCCTCACCCTGAACTTGACCCTCACCCTGAATTTGAACACTCCCCCTGAACCTGATCCATGATCTGGAATCTGAACATGAATCCTAAATCTGACCCTGACCCTCACGCTGAACCTGAACCCTGAAATAGAATCCTTATCCTGAACCTAAATCCTCAACATGAACCTTGATCCTTCACCTTCACCCTGATCCTGAACCCTCACCCTCAACCTGACACTCATCCTAAACCTGAACCTGAACACTCACCCTGAACATGAACACTCACCCTGAACCCAGAAACTGAACCCTGAAACTGAACATGAACCCTGAATCTGACACTGACCCATGCTCTGAACCTAACCCTTACCCTGAAACTGATCCTAATGCTGAACCTGAACCCTCACTATGAAACAGAACCCTCATCTTAAAACTGAATCCTCATCTGAAACTTGATCCCTCACGCTTACTCTGAACCTTACCCTAACCGGGATCCTGAACCTAAACCTGAACCCACACCATGAACCTGAACCAGAACCCTTAACCTGAACCCTGAAAATGATCCTGAACCTGAACTAACCCTCACCCTAAATCTGAACATGACCACTGAACCTGAACCCTGACCCTGAATCCTCACCCTGAACTGATACTGAACCAGAACCCTGAACCTGATACTGAACCTGAACCCTCATCCTGAACCTTAATCAGAACCTAAAACTGACCTTGAACCTGAAACCTGATCCTGAAACCTCACCCTCACCCTGAAGTGGTCCTGAATATGAACCTGAACCCTGAACATGAACCCATAATCTGAACCTGAACCTGAACCCTGACACTCACTCTGAACCCGAACCTAACCCTGAACCTAACTCTAACCCAACACTAAACCTAACCTATCCCTTATCCTAACTCTAACCCCTTACCCTAATCCTAGCCCTAATCATGAACCCTAAACCCTAACCCTAACCCCTAACCATACCTGAACACTAACCCTTACCCAACTCTGAATCCAAATCCTGAACCCTGAACTCTAACCCTAACATCTAACCCTGACCCTGAACCCTAAACCTCACCTTCACCCCTACACCTAACACTAACCCCAACCCTAACTTTAACCTAGAGTCTAACCATAACCCTTAAAAAAACACCCTTAGTCTATTCCTAACCCTGAGTGTTGGAAGCCGGCATTCTGCTGACCCTGTGCCCCAAATGATGGGCAGGACACACATGGTCATATTATTGCTATATCACTCATTAAAGGGCTAAGTAGGGGACTCAGTTAAGCATGCACGAATTTCCCTTTTAAAGCAAGCACTGCACACCCCCACTCACTCTCTCTCCTGCTTTTGGTTGGCCACCAGCTACCCCCCTTTCTCTTCTCTCCACCAATAAACTGCACGTGGGCACAAAGAGCCTCCTCTTTGTGTTTCATTAGCAATAGCTGCAGTATGAGAGCAACATTTTGGTGCTGTGGAACTTATTCAGGTCCTCCTCGAGGACTCAACAGCAGTCGGTTGGTGAACAGCCAGCAAGAGGCAGTCAGGAACCCTGATTCCGAACAAGCAGTCCACTTCCATCCACCCATTTACTGGGAATACCATCCCACACTGGCTACAATTCAGTAAGGTACCTTTTGCGTTTTTTATTGTAACTCTTTTCCTTAGGGTCTGGTGCATTTCCCACTGGTGAGTTAAAATACTGCCCAGGGAGGGTGGTATATCAGATTCCGGCTTCAAGCCTTCCTGCCTTCAGACTGCTGAGTCCTCATCCACCTCCGATGGCCCTGGCAATGTTTTCATCAAATAATGCTCTGTCATCCTTGCTTAACGGGCACCTTGCCCTTGGCTAGATTCTTGAACTGAGGAGTTCCAATCCTGACTGGCCAGTTTTGTTTCACCCATGGAAAATAAATCAACCAAGGAAATACTCCTACCCACTCCACCGGGATGCCTAGTAGAAAGTTTAAAACCCTTTCACTTAATGCCACTTGTGAAGGAACCAAGACTCGTTTACCTTTATACTGAGAAATGACCTAGATGTCCCATAGAATAAGTCAAATTGGCCACATAATGGCTCTCTATATCCCGATATCTTATGAGATCTTTCAAATTACTGACAGTGAACAGGTAGATGGAAGGAGTTACCATATATCCAAGCTTTCCTCTATCTCTATGCTAAACACTCTCTTTCCTTGTCCTCCTCTCCATCTCATGTCCTTCGAGCCATGAAAGTTGAACCTAAAGAAACATCCTCCAACTTAGACCCTACTAACGACCACCACTACATACCTTCAACATCCAAATACCTCTTCTGCTTCTTTCTCTTCAACTCCTTCGTCTCCAATGCCAGGTTGCTCTAAAGGCCAAATTCTCACACCTACTTTCACACCCCCTGTTACCAACAGCAGTTGGTTGCATTGTTTCTGTTCTGGTTATTGAGGTATCAGACATGAAACAAATTCTGTTTTCAATATTTTGAACCTTTCTTTCTATGCTTTTTATTCTATCATTTTCAACGTTTTGAATTCTTGTTACTAAGTCTCCTGTGGTTTGTACAAGTTCCTTATTGTTTGCTGTAATCTCAAAGCATTTCTTTAAGAATATCATGTTAATGATGAAACCCATTGCTATTACAAAATAAAAGTACATATTGGTCCAGTCATAAGATTCTTCTGCTAAAATCACTTCTATATATGAAGTAAAATAATTTCTAAAGTCCTGTAAAAATATTTGCCATCGTTATGGAACAATTGATCTCAAATATTATATCAGCTTAAATTGCAAAGGATGTTACAATTACCTTAGGTGTAATCCTGCTGTCCTGGAACTTTGATGCTTTTAGTTGTAGATCTCAGCTTGTGGTAGTTACAACTGTAGGTATACCACAAAATAGCGCCTAGCCGCAGAGTCCCATCTTATCCCAGTTCTGCCCGGAAGTGTACCGCCAAATATCGTCAGGCAGCAGATAATCCTTCTGATCCCGTTCCCTGTAGAATAGCTCTTAACAAACTATGGTAATTGAAATTATGTTAGACAAATGAGTAAAAGGAGTCTTGTAGAATTGCTGGGATCACAGGGCTAACCTTGGGAAAATGCACATGCAGGGGGTGTGCCAAGTGGCTTTCTGCGAATACAAAGTGCAGTGCGGAAATGGGCAAGAAATGAGAAGCAGTGAGAGCCTTCTCAGGCCCTCTTTGGCTGCAAAGATCTACTTTGCCAAAAGGAAGAGGCAAATGTCCCAAAGCTGTGGTGAATCCAATTGGTTAGGCAAGGGACCCTGTCTGTTGGGGATGGCGGGGGAAGGGCTTCTGCCACCTAGTTGAAACCCAGGTCCCCTAAAAATCCTATTCTTGCTTCTGACACCAGATATTGTTGTTAAATAAGAATCAGGATAAACAAATAGGCTGAAGAGATGTTTATTCAGGGAGAAATATGTTACAACCTATACAGATGAACACCAGCAAATTCCACCGGATGCTCTCCTGTCTGAGTTCTGCCTTCCAGAGAGCTATTCCTGGCTCTTCCTCTGACCTCCTTCCACAGGTCACTTCTGCCCATGGCTCCACCCCCTAATGGCTGTGGTCAGTGACACAGAATGACTATCTCACTAAATCAGTGGAAAAGCATTTATCATGTAAAAGGCTGGGGACCAGAATTCAATCTCCAGAAGACATATAAGAATGATCAGAAATGCCAGGGATTGGTGACCCTTTCATCCCAGCACACAGAAGACAGAGGCATATGGATCTCTGTGAGTTCAAGGCCAGCCACATCTACAGTGTGAGTTCCAAGACAACCTTGTAATCTACAGAGAAACTCTGTCTCAAAAAAAATTAGTGGAAAGAATCAACATCATAAAGCTGTTCCATAACTTCCATATGCATAGACTGGCAAAGTGAATGTTCCCCTACTATACATAAACAGCAGTAATAATCTTAAATTTATAAAACGATTCAGTGTTTTAAAAATTTTAAAATTCATAAAACATGAGATCTTTATTGTTATTGGTGATTTTTTTGTATTTGTATTTGTTGTGAGTGTGTGGTTGTGCACATGCCATCAGCATGTAGAGATCATGGGACAACTTGCTTGAGTTGGTTTGATTATTCTACTGTGTGGCTTCTGAGAATCAAACTGAGATTGCTGGGCTAGACATGTCTTTTCCCTCAAAGTAATAGTGCTGTTCTCAGGAATGAACTGTGTATGTCAGTGTATTTTCACAAGGTCAAAAAGTTAAACATACCTTATTGTGACTTGGTGTGAAAGTGAAGGCCTGTAATCTCAGCATGTGGAAACCTGAGCCAGGAAGATCTCAAGTTCTAGGCCAGTGAGACCATCTTAAATGTATTTTATTGTTTGTATAATTTGAGTACTGTATTGAAAGTGAAAAATTGGCTGTGTTTTATACTTCCAAAATAGAGTCCACTGAGTGCATATTGCTCTTGTCCCATTGTGAATATGAAAAATCATGGAGTTTGTATATAATAACACTGCACCAAACACTTAAAATGACAAAGATGTTAAATATAGTGCAATAATTTAGTGGTATTTTACTACAGTAATCCTGGAAAAGGAAGTTGGGCATGGTGAGAACACCTGTAATCTCAGCACCTGAAACAGAGTTTGGAGGATCATGACAGGTCTTTTTTGGCCACATAGTACAAGACAAGCAATACATAACTTCCTATTCGCCCTTCTTTCATAGCAGTCCTAGGTGATCCTCTTTAGATTATTTTCTGTTTTCTATAAGCTAGTTCTTTTTTGACAAGTTTTTCTCAGTGTAATAGCCCTGGCAATCTTGGAACTCACTTTGTAGGCCAGGTTGGCCTTAAACTCCCTGCTCTTCTGCCTCACATGTGCTAGAATTAAAAGTCTATGCCACAACTCCAGGATTACTGTATTGCATGTAAATTTAATCATTTGTCAGTCCTATTATCTTCTAATTTCCTTACCATCCTTTGACTTTACTATAGTCATATCTTATTTCATACAGGAAAAAAAGAGACAATTCTCCTTTGACTTGAAAAGAACTGCACACTCAAGTAGAATTTCTCAGACAACAGAAAAAGGCTCAAAATGAGAAACTTAGGCTACTCCATGAACAAGATAGGGAACTCTATAAAATTCTCTGTATGCCTTTATATGATGTGGAGAGCACCTCTGCCCCCACCTTAGAAGAGCTGGACCTGTTCCAAAAACATGTGGCAACTTTGAGGGAAACAAAGATATGCTGCCTGCATACATTCTGCCCTAAAACATAATAATTTTGTTTATTTTAAGAATCTAGGCATGAACAGTTTGTCAACATTAATAACCTAATCATATTGTATATGAAATTATTAGAACCCACTCCTGATACAAGGTTTGAAAAAGATGTAGTGTGTGAAGTTCACAGTGTCTTTTCTTTGTCATTGAAGAACACTGAAGCACTGCAGAAGTAGTTATAGCAGGAAATATGTGCTCAAATTACTAGTATTCATCAGCTTGGAAAAAATGACAGCTTTTTCCTGAGTTCCAAATAAAGCGCCAGTGTCAATTAAGGGAGGCAAAGGCAGGAATCTCTTGAGTTTGAGGCCAGCCTTGTTCACAGAGTGTGTTTAGGGACAGACAGGGCTACACAGGCAAACCTTTTCTTGAACAAACAAACAAAATAGGCACAGTGGAGGGAGCGAACAGTTGAAGACAAAGAACCAAAGAACAATACATAATGCATCTGTTTGGTTTGTGTGTGTGTGTGTGTGTGTGTGTGTGTGTGTGTGTGTGTATGTGTGTGTGTGTGCACGTGTGTGTGTGAGAGAGAGAAAGAGAGAGAGAGCATATATATCAAAGTCAATTCTATTCCAAGTGTCCATCTTATTAATCAAGTTCTCACTGAAGAAGGTAGGCTTTTCATCCACTGAACCTTACATATATGTCTCACATTTCCAGTGCTAAAGTGTAGTTGGATTTTCTTGTCAGACTTACTTGGAATCATCAGTCTTCAAATAATGACACAGTGACCTGTGTGGTGGTGGTTCACCTTTAATCTCAGGAAACAGAGGCGGGTGGTTCTCTATGAGTTCAGGTATAAAGGAAGGGTTTGGAAAAAAAAAGGAAAACAACACATTTTGGAGAAGTCCATCAATTTTTATGCTTTTACTCCATTCCTACTAATGTGGCTTGCTTTAATTCCTCTCTTCCTTCCTCTTGTTTAAAGTTTGTTTTTGATTTATTCCTATGCAATGTTTTGAGACAGGTTTTCTCTTTAGATTTGGAAACTGTCCTGTTCCTATGCCATTTTAAATAATAGGATTAAAAAAAAACTTTTCACAATATAGGGTTAGTTACTTGGAACACCAAACACAAGAAAAATGGTTCTGAACCTTCCAAATGCCGCAACCCTTTAATACAGTTCCTCAAGTTATGGTGACCCCCAACCATAAAATTATTTTGTTGCTATTTCATACCTGTAATTTTGCTCTTATGTATCCAAAGTAAATATCTGATATGCAGGACATCTCATATATGAACCCAACAGGTGTAGGCACACAGGTTGAGAATCACTACACTAAAGGAATTTGTATGAAAAAAGCAAACAATACCCAAACTGCCAAAACCCCAGTACTTAATTTATATATTGCAGTGTAGTACAAAGAAAATCTGCTTCATTTTCATAGTGCAGAGATTATATGGTTAAGAAACTATTATGAAGTACATAATGAAGTTGTCCTGAAGTGGAAACTCCTTCTAGAGTTTGAGGTAAACTTCTCTGTGTATCTCTATAATGAAATTAGCCATCACGCAGCATGCCAAGTGTGGTAGCCCATACCTGTAATCCTGGCATTTTGCAGAAAAAGGATGTCTTTGGCTCTACATTGGCCTGGGCTTCAAACTGACAGGAGAAACCATTAACTTTAGAGAAGTCAGACTCAGTGGAAAAAAAATAAATGAGATTTGCATACAGTTAGTTCCTATGGTTGCTTATTCCTGCTGACAAGCAGAGAAGGCATAGATCGAAATAAAAAAGGATTGTCCCTGGTAGACACACCCACATTTAAGATGGCATCAAAGAGGTTAGTGCCACGTGCAGTTATTTATAGGCTATTCCAATCAGGCACTGTGTCAAGAATGTTACTGATTAACTGCCCCTAGTTTTGAGTAGCAAACAAAATTTATAAAATGTACACATTGTTATGTATATGTTAAATATGACAAACTTAAAAGTTAAAACAGATTTCTTTTTGAATGGTACTGAGGATTGAACCCAGGGACTCAGACATGTTGTATCATTTAGCTTTATCCCCAGCCAAAAATTTTGCATTTTCTCTCAGTGTTGATAAGTTAATTCAGGCCTGACCTTGCGCTATTTTTAAGTACAGATGTTAATGGGTTATTAAAGTACCTCACTAATTTAATTCTTGAATGCAGAGCCCCTTGCATCCCCTTCCCAAATTCTGCTCAATTCCTTTGTAATAATAATAATAATAAAAGGGCTCACCTGGCTGTGGTGGTACATGCCTTTACTCTCAGCACTTGGGAGGCAGAGGCGGGCATGGTCTACTAAGCGAGTTCCAGGAAAACCAGGACTGTTACAGAGAAACTCTGTCTCAAAATACAACAACAACAAAAACAAACAAACAAACAAAAATGTATTATTTGTAGCTCAAGATGGCCTGGAATTCAGGGATCTGCCTGGCTACAAATGCTGTAAAAAAAGGCTTGTGACAGAGTACACAATATACTCAATACTCTGTCATCTAATATACAAGAAAGAAGAGCACACCTATTACATATACATACATACATACACACATATCTTATAAGGAACACACAGTGAGGGGGTACAGCAGGCCTTCCCCCTCCCCTAATGATATATTGACAATGGTTTTTAAGGGAGAGAGATTTTATCTTAAGTAGTATGGCTATTGGAAATTTGTCCTTATTCCTATAAATAACCCTTCATCTATGATCTGGTAAGCAACCCTGATTGAAAGCCCTCTGGGTCAACTACCTCAAAAATATTAGATGGGATAGTTGGCAAGAGGAAGGGAATCAGCAGTTGTGGAAATGTAATGAGGGAGTAATAGGTTGAATGTGAACCAAAAATCATGTACATGCATGAAAATATGATACCGAGGCAGGAAGTGGTGGTGGCACACACATTTAATCCCAGCTCTTTGGAGGCAGATGTTGGTGTATTTCTGTGTTCATGGCAAGTGTGGTCTATGGATTGAGTTCCAGAACAGACAGCTAGGGCTAGGATTATACTGAGAATCCCTATTTCAAAAACCACAAAGAGAGAGAGAGGAGAAATAATCACTATTTGATTATATATTATAATATTGATATAGATTATATTATATTATGAAAATTTTAGTTTTCTTGATCTTCAGTGGATGATCTTATACTTGGCAGAGAGTGTCCAAGGCTTAGAAAATTACCATTTTCACTATTGAGTAAACAGGGACACACAACTCATAAAATCATTTTAGTACATGCATCTGATTAGGAGGAGTCTGTGCAGAAGTAATTGGTGTCTATGGTAAGTTTCTGGTTTGGGTGTGTTATGTGGTGTGTTCATGTGTAAGTGTTCATTTGGGTGTCAGGAAGCACATGTGTACATGTGCAAGAGATTATAACAGGTGTGTCCAATTGTCCGTTCTTTTGAAACAAGGTTTTACTATGTAGCACTGATTGCCCTGGAACTCACTCTACAGATCAGCCTGGCCTTGAAATTGTAGATATTCACCTGCCTCTGCCTCCCAAGTGCTGGCTTCTATCTTGTATCTTGAGATAGGAACCCTCACTGAACTTGGAGCTCATAAATTACTTAGAATGGCTGGCCATGGGGCCTCAGGATCCTCTTGTCCCACAGCCCAACTTCTGAGTACTACAATTAGAGGCAGGGGTGATAGCGACCTGAACTCCAGTCCTCATGCTTGTTCAGCAGGTACTTTACTGATTCATATACCCAGTCTTCTATGTTTTACTCTAATAAATGTATTTTTCACAGAGAAAAGCTACATATACAAGTTGATTTACAAACTGAGGGGCAAATCTTCTAAAAGAAGAAGAAAAAAAAAATGAACAAAGCTCCAGAAAACACTCCCTAAGGTAATTCTGGTTGTAAGATAAGTTATTTTTATGCCTTTTGAAACATAGGAAGTACAGTAAGTATGTATTGAGCCTTTAGTATAGCAACTGACTATCAGAGTATATGAGTTGTCTCTGTCTGCCACAAGTATCAGAGATTAGTTTGCTTAACACAAGAGAAATTTATCTAGTTATACTTCTAGATAATAGAAGTATGAGCTCAAGGTGTCTTGCAAAGTTTTGGGTCGCTCCTGACTTCTACGTCATCCACTGTTGTTCTGTCTTCACATCATCTTTCCTCTGGGTCTCTGTCCTAATTACTATCAGTCCTGTTGCATTTGGACCTACCCTAATGACCATATTTGAACCCACCCATTTTTAAATTTTTCTTAATTTATTTTTTTTAACATTCCAATCCCAATTCCTGCTCCCTCTTCTCTTCCTGCTCCCTCCACTCCCCAAATATCCCATCTGCTCCATGGAGAAGGTAAGGCCTCCCCTAGGAAGTCTACTAACTCTGTCCCACCATCTCTTTGAGGCAGGACCAAGGCACCTCTACACCCCAACACCCATGTGTCTAGACTGAGCAAGGTATCTCCATATAGAATGGGCTCCAATAAGTCAGTTTGTGCATTAGGGTTAGATTTGGACCCAGTATCAGTGTTCTCATATATTGTCCCATTATTATCTGTTTTAAAGGAGTCTAGTTCAGTATTATGCAGGTTCCCCATTTGTCAGATCTGAGTCAGTGATCTCACATTGACTCATGTCTTGATTCTGTGGGATTTCCCATCATGACCTTGACACCTTTGTTTATACTATCTCTCCTCCCTCACTGCTTGTACTCCAAGAACTTGGCCTATTGGTTAGTTGAGGATTTCTCTATCTGCTTCTATCTATGTTGTACCTAAGTCATGAGGATCCCCAAAGACCACCAGGGAGAGACAAACACACGGATGTAAATGCATAAGGTTTATTGTTTATTCAACCTTGATTGGGACCTCTTTTAGCTGGCTGATGCAGCAGCCACCAGAGAAAGTGAGTTCCCCGTCTACTGTCAGTTGTTCAAAGGCACAAATTGCACAACTATCAGTAGGTACGGGTTAGTTTCTGATTGATACATATTTGGGGAACAATCAGGGGAAATTTTCAAAGTCATATTTTGGCATGAAATACCTGTGTACCAAATATTTTCATTGGCCACTGCTGAGAGGGAACATTCTGTGGTTTCTATGGTTTTTGCTTGTTAATTGCAAGTTGTTTGTTGTTCATAGATACCAATAGTTTTCTGAATTGTATTCTGGAGACTACAGGGGAGGTTTTTGTTTCCCTGGAGTTTCTTTTGTGGCCAAACAGTTCACAGGAACCAAGAATCTGGAATGCTGGTGGTGGGGGAGAGTGTTGGTCTAGAGTTTCTTTGTGTTCAGTTTCAGCCCTAGGCTCTAGGAGGCCAGGTGATCTGAATTTTCTTTGTGCCATATGCTGAATCTGAGGCCTATATATCTTTTCTGTAGCCTGTCATGGCTGTTAAAGTAGGTGGCTGCGTGAGAGTCTGATCCCTTTATTATTTTACCCTTATCATCTATTTCTGGAAGAGAGTTCAAGCTTCTCTGGGCTTATAGATTATAAGCTGTGTATCTTTTGCTTTATTCTGGTATCCACTTATGAGTGAGTACATACTATATTTGTCTTGTTTTGGTGAACCCACTTCCCTTAAAGACAGTCTCCAGATAATAACAATGAGGTATGGGTAATAGAGTTAAGATTTCACAGTAAATTGTAAGATAACATTTGAACCTATAGCATAAGGGAATCTTTTACAAAAGTTCTATGTACTTTAATGCCTTCTATTTAGTAATAGTATTAAATATCTTTTATTTATTTCTATCAGGTAGTACTCAATGGTATTTTATTTATTCATGTCAATGTCAACATCTATAGAACATTCCATCCGAAGACAAAAGAATATACCTTCTTCTCTGCTCCACATGGAACCTTCTCTAAAATTGACCCCATGCTAGGTGGCATAACAAACCTCAACAGATTCAAGAGAATAGGTATAGTCCCCTATATCTTATCAGACGACCATGCTTTAAAATTGGAATTCAACACAACGAAAATAGCATAAAACCTGCAAACTCATGGAAACTGAACAATATGAAATTGCACCACACCTGGGTCAAAGAAGGAAGAAAGAAAGAAATTAAGGACTTTCTGATATTCAGCTATAATGATGACACCACATTCCTGAACTCATTGGACACCTTGAAAGCAGTGCTATGAGGGAAATTCATTGTAGTAAGTGCCCATATGAAGAAAGCAGGATAGTCACATAAGAGAATTAACAGTGTAAATGATAGTCTTAGAACGGAGAGAAGCTAACTCACCCCAGAGGAATAGACACCAAGAAATAATCAACTTGAAGGCTGAAATCAAGAAAATAGAAACCAGGAAAACAATACAAAAACTCAATGCAATGAACAGTTAGTTTTTTGAGAAAATCAAAAAGATAGACAAACCTTTATCCAAATTAACGAAAAAGCACAGAGAGGACATGCAAATTAACAAAATCAGAAACAAAAAGGGAAACATAACAATGGACACAGGGAAAATCAAGACAATTTTCAAGTCACACTTTGAAAATCTGTATTCCACAAAAATTGAAAATTCAAAGGAAATGGACACATTTCTGTATAACTATCACTTTCAAAAATTAAATCACGAATAGACAAAAAGCTCAAATAGACATATAACCCACAATGAAATAGAAGCAGTCATCGAAAGCCTTCCAACCAAAATAATTCCAGGGCCAGGTGTATTCAGTGCAGAATTCTAACTGACATTCAAGTAATACCACTACTCCTTAAACTGTTCCACAAAATAGAAACAGAAGGTTCATTGCCAAACTCTTTTATGAGGCCACGATAACCTTAGTACCCAAGCCTCACAAAAATACAACAAAGAAATAAAACTGCAGTCAAATACCCTTGATAAACATAGATCCAAAACTACTAAATAAAATTCTGACAAACCGAATTCAAGAATACATCAGAGAAATCATCCACCATGACCAAGTATCCTTCATCCCTGGATTACAGGGATGGTTTAACAATGAAATTCTAACAACGTGATCCACCATATTAACAAACTGAAAAAGAAAAACCATATGATTTTCTCCCTAGATTCTGTAAAAGCCTTCAACACAATTAAACACCCTTTCATGATAAAGGTCTTGGAGAGATCAGGGATAACAGGTATATACCTAAACATAGTAAGAGTAATATACAGCAAACCAACTGCCCACATCAAACTGAATGGAGAGAAATATAAACCAATTCCTCTAAATTTAGGAAGAAGACAAGGATGCATTCTCTCTCTCCATATCTCTTCAATATCATGCTAGAATTTCTAGGAAAAGCTATAAGAAACCAAAAGGAGATCAAGGGGATCAAAATTGGAAAGGAAGAAGTAAAATTGTCTCTATTTGCAGATGATAAGATAGTTTACATAAGCAACCCAATAAACTCTACCAGGGAACTCCTACAGCTGATAAACACCTTCAGCAAACTAGCAGGATATAAGATAAACCCAAAAAATCAGTTGTCCTATTCTTTTTCAGAAGACAAAAAGACAGAGAAAGAAATTACAGAAATATCACCCTTTACAATAGCCACAAGCAACATAAAGTATGTTGGTGTAATGCTTACCAAACAAGTAAAAGACCTATATAATAAGAACTTTGTGGCTGTAAATAAAGAAATTAAGGAAGATATCACAAAATCGAAAGATCTCCCATGCTCTTGGATAGGTAGGATAAATATGTAAAAATGGCAATTTTGCCAACAGCAATCTACAGATTCAATGCAATCCCCATTAAAATCCCACCACAATTCTTCACTGATATTGAATGGATAATAGTCAACTTTATATGGAAAAACAAAAGTACCAGGATACCAAAAACAAACCTAGACAGTAAAAGAACTTCAGGAGGCATCACCATTCCTGAATGTAAGCTCTATGACAGAGCTATAGTTCTGAAAACAGCCTGGTATTGGCATAAAAATAGACAGGTAGACCAATGGAATCGAATTGATAATCTTGACATTAACCCACACACCTATGAACACCTGATTTTCGACAAAACAGCTAAAATTATACAATGGGGCAAAGACAGCATCTTCAACAAATGGTCCAGGCACAATTGGATGAGGGTGTGTAGAAGACTGCACATAAACCCATGTCTGTCGCCATGCACAACACTGAAGTCCAAGTGAATCAAAGACCTCAACATCAATCCAGCCACATTGAACCTCTTATAAGAGAAAATCGGAGGTACCCTAAAACAAATTTCTGTAGGAGACCACTTCCTGAACATAACTCCAGGGGCACAGACACTGAGAGAAAAATTAATAAATGGGACCTCTTCAAACTTAGAAGCATTGTAAGGCAAAGGACACATTGGACAAGACCAAAAGGCAGCCCACAGACTGGGAAAAGTTTTTCACCAATCCTTTATCTGACAAAGGGCTGATCTCCAACATATACAAAGAACTCAAGAAAATAGTCAACAAAACACTAAATAACCCTATGAAAAAATGGGGTACAGAACTAAAGAAAATATTCTCAATAGAGGAAATCAAAAAGGCTGAAAGACACTTAAGAAAGTGCTCAACATCCTTAGCTATCAGGGAAATGAAAGCCCAAAGAACTTTGAGATAGCATTTTACTCCTGCTAAAATTAGAAACACCAATGATAACTCATGCTGGAGAGGCTGTGGAGAAAGGGGAACACTCCTCCACTGCTGGTGGGTGTGTAAACTCGTACAGCCATTTTCAGATCAGTATGATGGTTCCTCAGGAAAATGGGAATTAGTTGACCACAAGACCCAGCAATCCCTATCTTAGGCATATATCCAAATGATCCACATCCATGCAACAAAGACATATGCTCAACTATGTTCATAGCATCACTATTTGTAATAGCATCCTGGATACCCCTCAATTGAAGAATGGATAATGAAGATGTGGCACACCTACACAATGGAATACTACTCTGCAGAAAAATATAATGGTATCTTGAAATTCACAGGCAAGCAGATGGCACTTGATGAAACCATCCTGAATGAGGTAACCCAGTCACAAAAAGAGGAACATAGTATGTACTCACTCATATATGGATTTTAGTCCTAGAACAAATAATCACGAGCCTATCATTCACACCACCAGAGGAACTAGGATACAAGGTGTATTCTAAGAGATTCATAAAAAGTCCCTCACATATCCGTAAAGGGACTAGTCCTACAGAGAACAGGGGAAGTTGGGGGACAGCAAAAGGAGAGAGAATTAGGAGAAAGAGAGGGGGATGAAATAAAACACATGTGACTAGGAAGATTCAGCCCTTTTAGGAATAGATGAGAGGAGAGAGAGAGACAAGGAGAGAGAGATTGATAGGGAGAGAGAGAGAAAACATAAAAGAGGAGAAGGTGTCAATATTGGTTTGAAGATAAAATTGAAAACAAAGAAAGTTCTAGAGAACTACAAGAATGCCGCAAACTACCAATTTGAGCATCCATGGAAAGGCTACTATAAATGCCCTTCCCGGATAGTGTGATCAACAACTAACTTATCCATGGAGCTCTCATCTAATACCTGTTGGAAACAGGAGCAAACACCCATAACTAAACATTGAGTTGAAATAGAACCCAGATGCAGATGAAGAGGACAAGACCAGGCGGCAGAAAAACATAGAGACAGCTTACCTGAACAAGAAGGAGCTAACGGGTCCCCAGACTGATAACTGGGAAGCCAGCATGGGACTTACTCGATCCCCTGGGAATATGGGTCTCAGCCAAAAGGACTGAGCAGTCTAAGGGACCTCAGACAGTGGAGCCAGGATGTATCCCTGGTGCACAAAAAGACTTTGCAAACACAACCCCTATGGAGGGATAACTGTCTTAACCTAGAGACAGGAGAGAAGCCCTAGTCCCTACTTCACATGACCTGTAAGATCTACATGTCCCCCCAACTGGATGGCATTCCCCGTATATATGGAATTTGGATGGGGGTGATGGGAGGGGAGGGTGGTTTGGGTGCATGTAAGAGGGCAGAGAGGGTAAAAGGGAGGGAGGGAAGGAGGGAAGGATGGAAGAGGAACTGGAACTGGGATCGAAATGTAAAATAATAAATTAAATAAAAAAATAATAAAAAAATTACAAGTAGCCGATGATGGCCAAGGCCTTCCGATTGGCCTCAGAGTCTGTCCAGGACCCCTTGCCCTCCAGGGCTCAAGGATCATGTTTTAAATATGGTCAGGAAGGACATTGGGCCGGAAATTGCCCTAAACCCCTTGTGCTACTCCAACTGTGTCCAAAAATGCTAGGAAGAGGGTTATTGGTCAACATACTGCCCCTGTGCCCCATTTGGCAAAAGGACATCAGATATGACCTCTTCTCTATCTGACTTCCTAGTCCTGGGCATGTACAATGATGAGTGAAGGGGCCCCAGCTCTCTTCCCACTCTCATCTCTGATAGGGAGCCCTGGGGAGAAATGAAAGTATCAAGGCAATCCATCTCCTTCCTTTTGGACACTGGTGCCAGGTACTCAGTCCTGAGGGAGTTTTAGGGATCCACTCCCCCTTCTGGTCTTCCTATTGTCGGGGTAGGGGGACAGCCTTCCCTACCTCATCAGACCCCACCACTCAGTTGTATTTTTAGGGGAATTCCCCTCACTCATTCATTTCTAGTTATACCCACTTGTCCTGTGCCCTTACTGGGAAGGGATCTTTTAGCCAAGGTAGAAGCTTCTATTTCTTTTGCACCCCCATTTGCCTAACCCCACACTCGTCAGCGGCCCCTCTTCTCCTCCTTCTAGCCACTCACCCTACTGATTCTAATACATCATTTTCTCTGCCAGCTTCTGAGGTAGACCCCAAGTCTGGAACACCAAAAACCCTTCTGGGTCTAGACACCATTCTCCAATTGTCATTCAGCTACAGAACCCCTAGAGGTACATCACTCAAACCCAGTACCCACTCCTACTCCAGAGCCTTAGAGGACTTAAACCTATCATCTCTGACCTCCTAAGGAAAAAGTTACTCTATCCTACATCCTCTCCCTTCAACAACCCTATACTAGCAGTTAAAAAACCTAATGGGAACTATCGGCTGGCTCAGGATCTCTGACTCATTAACTCTGCAGTGGTCCCCCTACATCCTGTGGTACCTAATCCTTACACACTTCTTTCTACTATCCCCTCAGTTACCTCTCGTTTCTCAGATTTGGATCTTAATGATGCCTTTTTCTCTATCCCTCTAGATCTAAGTCTCAAAATGTCTTCGCTTTCATCTGGACTGGCCCTGATACCTATGCCTCCACACAGCTCAACTGGACAGTCCTACCTCAGGGATTCCGGGACAGCCCATACCTATGTGGCCAAGCTCTGGCTTCTGACCTGCTCTCTGTCTCTCCCCAAATCCAAACTCATACAGTATGTAGACATTCTACTTTGCAGCCCTTCCTTAGAAGTTAGACAGGATAACACCTCTGCTCTTCTAAATTTCCTTTCCAACAGATACAGAAAAAACCTAATCCAGTCTCTTGAAGTTCCTTCTACTAAAGAGGAATAGCTGGCTTCTTATGCTCCTGGATCTCCTCTTACTCTTTCCTTGCTCACCCTCTACATGAGGCAGCTCTTGGTTCTCTTTATGAACCCCTTCTTAACCGTGTTAATAAGCCTTTCCAGAAACACAAACAGGCTATTCTTTAGCTCTTCATCTTCCAGACCTATTTTGTCCTTTTTCCTTCTATGCAGCAAAAAAGGAGGGATATGCCCTTGGAGTTCTAGGACACCACCACCAGCTGGGACCTTCCTTTCCACCTGTAGCATAATTGTCAAAGAAACTTGACTTAACTGCCCAAGGATGGGCACCCTGCATGTGTGCTTTAGCAGCTGCTGAGATCCCCGTTCGTGAGTCAAAGAAAACAATCTTTGAGTCACCCATCACTGTCTTCTCCCACCATAACCTGACCCATCACTTAACTTATAAATGCTTACAAACTCTACCTCCTTTCTGAGTTCTTTCCCTCCAGGTGGAACTAATAGTAGATGCCACACTCACTTTCCAATCCTGCCCACCCATCAATATCTCAAATCTCCTACCTCAATCTAATACTAACTATTCCCCATGTCATTCATGTATTGAAACTCTAGAGGAACTATTTCCCCATCCTTCACACATACAGGAGGGCACACTACCTCAGATCACATATGCCTGGTACACAGATGGCAGCTCCATTTCACATGAGGGGACCCGTAGAGCAGGATATTACAAAGTATCAGATCCGATACCATGGTGGTGTAGGCACAGGCACTCTCTTCCCATACTAATAACCAGCAGACTGAATTAATAGACCTTACTCATGCCTTCCAATTAGCACAGGGGCAAACCCTAAATGGTTACACAGACTCCAAACATGCCTTTCAGATCCTTCAGTTCAATGCTGCTATGTGGAAAGAGAAGGTGCTACTTACTACAAAAGGAGAATACATAACTAACTCAGGTCATATTATGGCCATGTTAAAGGCTTCCCACCTCCCCAAAGCTATAGGGATTATTCGCTGTGGGTCTCATCAGACTGACAGCTCCATTAACTCTAAGGCAAACAACCAGGCTAATCAAGCAGCTAAAGCTGCAGCCCTCAGAAGCCCACACTCACCACACCCACCACATCCTCACAGTCACCTAATACTTGACAAATTAAGTCCTATTTACACTAGCTCTTTCATCCTTACAGCAAGGCTCTTTCTCGTTTTGTCAAGGCTCACCTCCAGCCCACTCCTGAGGTCTTACATTTCTTATAAACTATCACTGCCTCTTGTAAAACCTGTCAGATGTCAGACCCTAACTCCAGGTATCATAGCTTCACTTTCCTACCCACCAGGCCAGGGGCTCTCTCCCAGGGACTAATTGGCAACTTGACTTTACCCACCTACAGCCAGACAGGTCAAGTATCTCCTGGTATTGGTTGATACCTTCACAGGGTGGGTAGAAGCTTTTCGAACTACTAGCAAGAAAGCTCAGACAGTCTCTGACACCCTTCTCAGGGAAATCATTCTGCGGTTTGGAATCTCAGCTTCTCTTCAGTCAGAGAATGGCCCTGAGTTTACCTCTCAGATCTCACAAATCTTATCTAAAGCTCTAAACATCACTTGTCAATTCCATATTCCCCATCACCCCCAGTCTTCAGGAAAGATAGAGTGAACTAATGGTTCTTTAAAAAATATTCTTGTTAAAATGTCACAGGAACTTCACCTTGACTGGATAAAGCTCTTGCTTCTGGCTCTATTCAGACTTATGGTCACTCTCCCAAATTGTCACCTCTCCCTTACCTGCTTACACCCTTACTTCATCATCTCCATTACCTCCTATGGAACTTTACTGACTACTCCCTGCCTCTACCATGAGCCAACCCCTGTATATCCCCAATTAACATCTGGGACGAGGTCCTTTTCTCTCTGCCAGACCAACATCCCTCTCCCCTTTCCCCTAAATGGCAGGGCCCCTTCAAGGTAATTCCTATCACTCCAATAGCTGCTAAGCTTGGGGGCCTTTCTCTCTGGATTCATTTATCTCACCTCAAACCCTTTACTTCTCCACCCAAAACTCATCCCTCATATATGGCAACTACAACATGACCCTGTCCCCTTTCGCTTCGAGGACACTGTCTCCTATTCGAGAAGATTAAGGATTCACTCCTGTAACCTCACCATGCCAGATTGGGAACCTCATGCTTTCCTTCCTGTTCTCAGGCTGACCTAAACTCTCCTACTTCCAAATACACCCCACTCATCAAGCCTCTCTCTCTATATCCCTCAATAACTCATTCAAAACTTCTAATCTAACCAATTAGCTGTTGTTACAGGAACACCAGCCAAAAACTATGGATCTAGAGACACAAATCATCAAACACTTGTGCCTCCTAAGTATAGGTAATATTTCTAACATGGGTCTGCTGCTAATGTGTCTAATATTTATGTTTTCACAAACCCAAAGGAGTCTTGTAAGTTCCACGGAACCAAATTGGACCCACTTAAACGGGTCAGATTTACTCCAAATAAATATTACTCAACTTCTTCCTGGCCTTGGGACTTCCTTCCCTTGTCTTGGGAACCCCTCGGGAGCCCCTCCCTCATCTTGCAATTCTCCCATTAAGTACCAGGACCTAAGAAAACAAACATTTTTTTTTCTAAAATTAACCTTGTTCTCTGCACTCACGAACATCTTACCAGGCCTCAAAAAGATGCCAGAGTCAGGACTGCGATGAAACACCCAGCTATAAGGACATGGCAGCACCCAAGCTTTCTCAGATGGCCCAAAGATGATTAACACCTACAAGTCAGCAAGAAGCAGTCTTGAGCACTCTACATCCTTATTCCCTCACCTGCCTTGCCCACCCTCCCACCTTTTTAATAAGAGTTGGGAATGTTGGAAACTGGTATTCTGCTGACCCCACCCTCTAACCATGGGCAGCACACACATAGCCATGCCATAGCTATATCACTCATTACAGGGCTGAGCAAGGGACTGTTATGCATGCCCAAGTTTCCCTTTTAAATCAAGTGCTGCATACACCCACTTTCTCTCTCTCCTGCTTTAGGGTTGGCATCCATCTACCCCCTTTCTCTTCTTTTCACCAATAAACTCCACATGGGCTTGCTGAGTCTCATATTTTGTTTTAGTTTTGATAGCTGCATCAAGAGAAATACACTGAGTCTAACCTTTAGTCTCACCCTAACCCTGAGTCAAAGCTAACCCTAGGTCTAAACCTAAGGCTAAACCTGAGGCTAACCCTGACCCTGAGAGACTAACTGTAACCCTAAATATAACCCTGACTCTAGCCCTGAGTCTAAACCTAACCCTAAACATAGTTTCTCAAAGTAAAATTTCCATTCATCTTACCTTGACGTTTTGACATCATTTCTCCTCTTCAAGGCTGAGATCTTCGAAGAGATTGCTGCAGAGGAATGGTTCAGGGAACTGACCTTGTCTTCCACCCATTGTTCCTTGTTTGGTCTTCTGATTAAATACTCACAAGTCAGGCTATTTCCCACCTTCAGTGCCTTGGCATGTGTTCTACAAAGAAAAATAAAATGAAATTACAAATCTGAATGGAATTGATATGCACAGGTGGCAGCCCAAGCCCCTCTTTGACATCCTGAGCCTGACTTTTATTTGATGTGTCAGGTGGAACAAGTTGTGCACTGGCTGCTGTTGTAATAGTATGCACATGTTTGTTTGGGGAAGACAGCACAGGTGAAAAACTGAGCTCCATGTCCCCTGATCCAATGCACCTGAGCAGAGGACTGGGAAGGGAAGAGCATGAGGAGTGAGAGGAGGCAGACCATAGACAAGGGGCAGAAGGGGGAGAGGAGACAGGGAAAGACTAGGAGGACATCAGAGAGACAGGGGAAGGGAATTGGGTGAGAGAAGCTCCTGGGAACATCAGTACTGGTACCACAAGTGTTCAGTCCTCAATTATAAACTAACAAAATGCAAAAAGATGACAGTATAAATTTATACTGTGTTGCTCCTTTCTTAAATGACAATACAATTACAATTTGAATAGAAGACAATACTCTACTGATTTTATAAGCTCGTCTGAGCTCTAGTCAGCTGTCTCAGAAGGAAAAATGTCTGTGTCAGAGTTTCCAATATGTGTTCTTTTATGAATTTGTAGACTACTGTCCTGTGAAAAGGCTTTACCTTGCACAGTTCTCTTTCATGAACTTGGAGGACACCTGTGAAAAAGGTTCTCTCCACATTGATTACATTCATAGGGTTTCTTTAATGTATGGATTATTTTATGCATTAGAAGATGACTATGATAAGGAAAGGCTTCCCCACATTTCTAACATTCATAGGATTTCTCTCCATGATGTGTTCTTTCATGTATTTGGAGACTACGGTCCTGTGTAAAGGCTTTGCCACATTGATTAAATTCATGGGATTTTTTTCCAGTATGGATTCTTTCATGCTTTTGATGATTATGATATTTATAGGCATTAACACTTTGAGAATATTCAGAATATTTCTCTCCAGTATGACTTCTTTCATGCCTGAAATGATAAATGGCACAGTTATAAATTTTAACACATCCATTACACTGCTGAATATGTCTGTATGAATTAACTTTCTGTTCCTCATACACATATAGTATATAGAATGTTTCCCCACAACAATCACCCTTGGCTCTTGACTCTAACTACCTCTCTTCTCTCTAAACTTTTCAAAATCACAGTATATGAATAACACAAGCTTTATTATAACCTATTTGCTTATTACAAGTATTTGGACATGTATTTATCACTTATTCAATGTGTGTACCTTTTGTAATATGAATGGTATGAACCTAAATGTATTGGCAGTTCTACAGTGGAGCTATCATGGTGCTATGATTAGAATGGTGATATCTGTTAAGGCATTGTTCCCTTTTCTTCTCTCTTAAAATAATGTCTTGCAAACACAATTCATCTACATGACACTAAAGTATTTGGTTTTGTGAGAATTGAATAATTATTAATGCATATTAATCACTTTAATTACACTGCTGCTTTCTTCAAAACCTATAGATAACTTAAAATTTCTTCTGTGGCATAGCTGTATTAGATTGTACATTCAAATTATCTTCTGTGTAGCCTAAAATATAGTGCCAAATATGTCTAAAATTCTGCAAAATTTAAGTTATTATCTTCAGTGAATCTTAGAACCGTTCCTGACTTATTCACACCATCCTTCCTCAGTTTCTATTGTAATTATAGAACAGCATCAATAACCAAGAAACAGTCGTCCCCTTATTTTAAATGTGAAGGAAAATTCATAGGCTTACAAGGAAGGGGTATGAGACGCCTTGGAGGCAGAAAAGATAGGTTCAAATAATGTAATTATAATTAACAATGTTAAAAAGTTAAAACAGGTTTTATGGCTAGTCCAGAGACTAGGGATTTGTATTAGAGCACACCACGTACTACTCACATTATTTCTCTCAGGGCTGTTATCTTAAACCTGGAAAAGACAGTTATGTTAAGCAGAGCAACACCATTTTATCCTTTTTTTCAATTTAGGTTGAAATGCTGTGACAGTAATTTGGTTTCATAAGTTCTGTTCTTTTTCTAAATTCCTGACTGCCTGATTCATGCAACTGAGAAATAACCAGACAGGACATTTATGGAACATCTAAAATTGATTACATGTTTCCACATTACTAATGTAAACTACTATTACAGCAGGAAGTCTTTCTTAGTTCTTCTTGCCCCACACTTTCTGTGCTGTGACTACACCTGCTTTACAGTTTGTGAATGAAATTCTTATAGTGGTTCCTACTTCATTTGTAAATTCAGAATAAAATCTAGAGAACTTGAGAAGGTATTCCTTTCCTGGTTATTTTTCCTTCCCAGGGATCAGTCATGGCCCAGCCTGGAAGGAGTTACATGGCTGTGACTGTCTTTCCAGCACTGGACAGCAGAAGCAGGATTAGGTGTTCAAAGCAATTCTCAACTACATAGAGTGAGGCAAGCCTGAGCTATAAGAGACATTGATCCAAATCAGTGATTCTCAACCTTCCCCCAAAGGGAGCTGTGAACCCACAAGTCGAGAATCACTGATCTAAACTGATACAAATAAATAAATAAATAAAAGCACTTAAGCAAAAAAGGGAATGAAATTCTTAAACCAGGAAACATTGGAAAACAGAGACAAAGGGATTATGGCAATGATGCATTTACAGAAAACAAAATTTTAAAAATGTTATCAAAAATTGATTTTTTTTAAATAAAAGAAATAAAAATAACTGAAAGAACACTTACCTATGTTGACTTTGAAACAGAGTGGGCACTTCTCTGGTAGGGAGAATGCCAATAAAACATTTTGTGACTTTGTCCCATGTGAAAAGTTAGCTACTGTGTGCTGTAAACTGACACATGGAGTGTTGCAGCCAATGGCTTGTGTCTCAAAAGTCTGAGTTAACTTACATCTGTCAGCCAGGATTGTACATATTTGCATAAGAGAGTAGGCTAATTGGAAACTTAATATTTAGTAGTTCAACCTATCCTCCCTAAACTGTAAACCACAAATTCTGTCTGTCTTTATGCACATGGAAGGAATACATGCAAGGAAATTACAGAGTCACTCACCATGACTCAACAGGTCCTTCTTTATGCTTGAGACCCCTCCTGACCTCACTGCCTTAGACTTCAGTCTGTGCTCTACACATTGTCTACTCTGCTTCCCCCTGCAGTGTATCCATGACACTGTATTGTCTACGATGTTTCCCTATGCAGAGTACCCAGGACACAGTATTGTCAACTCTGTTTCCCTCTGCAGTATACAATGTATTGTCTACTGTTTCTCTCTGCAGTGTACACAGTACATTGTATTGTCTACTCTGTTTCCTCCTGCAGTTTACACAGTATACTGTATTATCTACTCTGTTTCCCTCTGCAGTATACACTGGACACTGTATTGTCTACTCTGTTTCCTCCTGCAGTGTACCCAGTACACTGTATTGTCTACTCTGTTTCCCTCTGCAATGCACACAGTACACTCTATTGTCTACTGTTTCCCTCTGCAGTGTACATAGTACACAATTCCACCTCTTCTGATCTGAAGGGAGAAGCCATGCTCCACACACAAATCCTCTTCTGTTAATAAAATGGACAGCCCACTATGTGAGTCAAACTGGAAATGTTGGAATTCCATGATGCAGCAGACATGTAATGCAAGAATTTAGGGTGGTTAGTCGGGAGCTTAACGAGGGCAAAATACTATGGGACTACAGACAGGGTTCAAGTCCACCTCAATTAATATAGGAATTTGTCTCAAAACCACTTTCCAAATAGAATGGAATTAATTAATATAACTTTATGGCACATTGGAACTAAATGTTGGTTGTGTCCCTGAAAATTGCCCTTGAACAGCAGGTTAGAGGCCTTTGATAAGGAGGTCTCTTTTGTTAAGGGAAGGTAAAGGCTGATTAATCCCGGAGAACAAACATTTACATTTTATCATACTAATCTCTAACAGGTATGATTAGCATATTTATCTGATGAGTATTTGGGATACAACACTCCCTTACCTAAATTCAAGTTTGTGTCACTTAATACCATCAATTCTACACTTCTACATCCACAGTTTACCAATGGCCCACTACTCTCTACACTGGAGATAGTAGCATTAATTAAAATTTGTCTTAATAATAAAAACCAGGAGTCAGATATAGGGTTTAATGATGAGTAGCAGAGCAGCTAGCCCCTAGGTCTCACTTCTACTGAATCCTCAGACAAAAGGGCTGATCCTGTCCTTAGGAACCTTCAGAATGAATACATGGGATTCTATCTCCTCCCACCTTATATTCCTCTCTCAGCCCAGCCATACTACCCCTATCTCCAACTCGCAAGTACTGGAATTTAAGACTTGAGCCACCACAAACGACTGGCTGTTTCTCTTTTAATTGAATCAATCTGGTATGGCCCAGATTGGCGTTGAACAGAAAGATCTACCTGTCTCTGTTGCTGGGACCTTTGTTCTCTGCTAACGTTGTCGTCCCTTGAGATGTGCTGCAGGGAAGGAGGAAAATGCCACTAGTGGATGGCAACTGACAGCAATAGATGGAGAACCTGAGGGATGGGGGAATACTGGGGATGGAGAAAATAGCACTCTGCTAGCAAGGTCTTTTCGGTCTCCAAAGCCTGAAGAAGTTCTTACTGGGGATTCTGACGTCCAGCCTAAGGGTGCCATGCTGTAGCATGGGAACATTCTAGACAAGTAGTCATCAGACTCCGGATTCGTCCCTCAGCTGATCAAGCTTATTTGAGGTGTGCTGGTCCTTTCTCCCTTTCCCTATTCTACCTGGGGAACTGCTGGGTGGTGCCAAGCATGGACGACTCCTAGCTTCTGGTCTATCTGGCTGCCTGCATGCCTCAAGTCTCTGCTCAAGGATGCAGGCTCAGCAGCAGTGGGGGCTTGACTTGTATGCTCTCGAAGCCCAGCCCGCAGGGCTGAGGACTGAGCCAAAAGCCAGATTGTATATATATATTGAATTGCCAGGAGTACTGCCGGCTGGCAATGGGCCTTGATACCTATATACACTGCCTTCACTTTTGCCCAACACACACACACACACACACACACACACACATACACACATACACACAGGATCAGTGACAATCATAAGCCTTCTGCCCCACCGCAAATACAAACACACACAGGTGAAAGCACATGAGTACCAGCTGGAAAATCCTCTTGTTGATTTGACACTCTTAAGACCAGTGAAATCTCTGCTTTCTCAGTGATTCTTTTGTTTGTCTGTGTGTTTGCTTGTTGTTAGTCTTTTGTGGCAGTTTTTTTTTTCTGTGTATCAGCCCTGTCCTGGATGTCACTTTGTAGAAGAGGTCTTGCCAGGAACACATGTAGCTCCGCGGCCTAGTCTTCTTCTGGAGACTGTGATTAAGTGTGCAGGAGACCACCACGAATCTCACGGTCATTCTTCGTGCATCTGGAAAATGAGCAGTGGGTAACCACTCTCTCCCTGCCAGCCACCTGCTCGCCACCTTATCTGGAGGTTACTCACTTGCACCACAAGAGGTCTTTTCTACTTCTTCTTTTTTTTTTTTTTTAGAGTTTTTATTTTTTTTTATTTAATTTTATATAACAAAGTCCAATTAAATGAAAACAAACATTTATACACAATATTTGGGAATTTTGGCGTCGTTCTTTCCAAACTATTTCCTGCTGGTAAGTGGCGCTGTCTTGGGGGATTCGAAGAAGATTCAGATATCCTAGCTGTAGTCTATAGGGCTGTTTTGTCCAGCTGTTTGGAATGTAGGATCATCTTGTACTCTGTTTCAGGCCGTCTGGCGTGATCAAACCACATTAGTCTGGAAGGAATCCACATCTTTTCATTTTCTGTGGAAACAAAAATAGAAATCCTTTACCCCAGTAACTTGTTCTTCAACTTAAATTTTGGAGTCAAAGCGTTTTTTTTTTTTTTTTTTTAATTTATTATTTTACATGTCGATCCCAGTTCCCTCTCCCGCCCTCCTTCCCTCCCCCTCCAGACCTCCCTCCCTCCTTCCCTCCCTTTTGCCCTCTCTGCCCTCTCACATGCACTCTAAACACCCTTCCCTCCCAACCCCCCACCACAATTCCATATGTAGGGGAATACCATACAGTTGGTCATGTAGATCTGACAAGTCCTGTGAAGTAGGGAATAGGGCTTCTCTCCTATCTCTAGAATAAGGCAGTTATCCCACCATGGGGGATATGTTTGCAAAGTCCTTTTGTGCACCAGGGATACATCCTGGCTCCACTGTCTGAGGTCTCTTAGACTGTTCAGACCTTCTGGCTGAGACCCATATTCAGGGGGGTCCGAGTCAGTCCCCTGTTGGCTTCCCAGCTATCAGTCTAGTGGCCCTTAGCTCCTCCTTGTTCAGGTAAGCTGTCTCTATGTACTTCTACCACATGATCTTGGCTTCTCCATCTGCTTCTGGGTTCTAGTTCGACTCAGTGTTTACGTATGGGTGTTTACTCCTATTTTCAAAAGGCATTAGTTGAGGACTCCATGGAGAAGTTAGTTGTTGATCTCACTCTCCGGGAAGGGCATTTATGATAGCCTTTCCACGGTAGCTGAGATTGTTAGTTTGGAGCAGTCTTGTAGTTCCCTCGACCTTTCTTTGTGTTCAACTTTATCTTCAAACCAATATTGGTTCCCTCTTTTATGTTCTCTCTCTCTGTCTCTATCTCTATCTCTCTGTCTCTCTGTCTCTCTCTCTCTCTCTCTTTCTTATTTTCCATTCCTAACCAGGCTCCATCCTCCTGGTCACACATGCCTTCCTCCCCTCCCCCTCTTTTTCTCCTACTTCTCACTCCATTAGCTGTCCTCCCCCACATTACCTGAGCTCTGGGGGATTGTCCTTTCCCAGTTCTGTGAGGGACTTTATATGAATCTCTTAGAATACAACTTGTATCCTAGTTCCTCTGGTGATGTGAATTATAGGCTGGTGATCATTTTATCTAGTTCTAAAATCCATATATGAGTGAGTACATACTGTTTTTCTCTTTTTGTGACTGGGTTACCTCATTCAGGATGGTTTCTTCAAATGCCATCCACTTGCCTGCGAATTTCAAGATTTTTTTGTGCAGAGTAGTATTCCATTGTGTAGATGTGCCACATCTTCATTAACCATTGTTCAATTGAGGAACATCTAGGTTGCTTCCAGATTCTTGCTATTACAAATAGTGCTGCTATGAACATAGTTGAACAGATGTCTTTGTTGCATTGATGTGAATCCTTTGGGTATATGCCTAAGAGGGGGATGGCCGGGTCCTGTGGTAAACTAATTCCCATTTTCCTGAGGAACCGCCATACTGATCTCCAAAATGGCTGTATGAGTTTGCACTCCCACCAGCAGTGGAGGAGTGTTCCACTTTCTCCACATCCTCTCCAACATAAGTTATCACTGGTGTTTCTAATTTTAGCCATTCTGGCAGGGGTAAGATGGTATCTCAAAGTTGTTTGATTTGCATTTCCCTGATAGCTAAGGATGTGGAGCATTTTCTTAAGTGTCTTTAAGCCTTTTTGGTTTCCTCCATTGAGAATTCTTCTTTCAGTTCTGTACCCCATTTTTAATAGGGTTATTTGGTGTTTTCTTGACTAGTTTCTTGAGTTCTTTGTATATTTTGTTGATCAGCCCTTTTTCGGATATAGGATTAGTGAAAATCTTTTCCCAGTCAGTGGGCTGCCGTTTGGTCTTCTCAACTGTGTCATTTGCCTTACAGAAGCTTCTAAGTTTGAAGAGGTCCCATTTATTAATTGTTTCTTTCAGTGTCTGTGCCCCCAGAAATTATGTTCAAGAAGGGGACTCCTATACCAATTTGTTCAAGGGTACCTCCTACTTTCTCTTCTAAGAGATTCAATGTGGCTGGATTGATGTTGAGGTCTGTGATCCATTTGGACTTGAGTTTTGTGCATGGCGACAGACATGGGTCTATATGCAGTCTTCTACACACCCTCATCCAATTGTGCCAGCACCATTTGTGGAACATGCTGTCTTTGCCCCATTGTATAATTTTAGCTGTTTTGTAGAAAATCAGTTGTTCATAGTTGCTTGGATTAATATCAGGATATTCAATTCGATTCCATTGGTCTACCTGTCAATTTTTATGCCAATACCAGGCTGTTTTAAGAATTATATCTCTGTAGTAGAGCTTAAAGTCAGGAATGGTGATGCCTCTTGAAGTTCTTTTACTGTATACAGTTGCTTTGGCTATCCTGGGTCTTTTGTTTTTCCAAATAAAGTTGATTATTATCCTTTCAAGGTCGGTGAAGAATTGTGGTGGGATTTTAATGGGGATTGCATTGAATCTGTAGATTGCTTTTGGTAAGATTGCCATCTCCCAACCCTGAAGTTATATTTACTGGGGATTCTGCCGTCCAGCCTAAGGATGCCATGCTGTAGCATGGTAACATGCTAGACAAGGAGTCTACGGCCTCCGGATTCCTCCCTCAGCTGGTCAAGCTTATTTGAGGTGCGCTGGTCCTTCCTCACTTTCCCTATTCTACCTGGGGAACTGCCGGTGGCGCCAGGCATGCACGGCTCCTGGCTTCTGGTCTATCTGGCTGCCTGCATGCCTCAAGTCTCTGCTCAAGGATGCAAGCTCAGCAGCAGTGGGGGCTTGACTTGGCTGCTCTCCAAGCCAAGCCCGCAGGGCTGTGGGCGGAGCCAAGAGCCGGAGTGTATATATATTTTGATTTGCCAGGAGTACTGGAGGCTGGCAAAGGGCCTTGATACCTCCTCGTGGAGAGGTGGTCTTGTGGAGACTTGCAAGAGCAAGAACAGGGAGGTCCTGGGAAGGCGTCCTTCCTGGTCTGGATGGCAGGAGTCAGCAGTGTGGGGAACAGTCCCGTGGCCCGGGAATCCCGGGCATCCCGGCGCAGAAAGATCATCTGGAATGGTATGCAGAAAGAGGCCCTCGTGAGAGCTTTCGCCAAGAGCCCTTACCCAAGCTTCAGGGCCAGGGAGCAACTGGCCAGGGAAATCGGCTTGCCAGAGTCGCGGGTCCGGGTGTGGTTTCAGAACCGCCGAAGTCGCACAGGGCTGGTGAGGCAAGGCCCGAAGCCCTCGACAGCCCTTAGTGTCGCAGAGCCCCTGCAGCCTCACGAAGAGTCCGGTGCCAGGCTGCAAGGTAGAAGAAGCAACCCGTCGGGACGCAGAAGGCTTCGCACTCGACTCAGCTCCACACAGTTGATCATCTTAAGACAAGCTTTTGAGAGGCAGCCCTACCCGGGCTTTGCTGCCAGGGAGGAGCTCGCCCAAAGGACCGGTTTGCCTGAAGACACCATCCACATATGGTTTCAGAACAGAAGAGCACGCCACCGAGCTGCTGGCAAGGCCAGAGTTCCAGGTCAAGACTCCCCTTCCTGCCCTGCTCGCAATGCACCACTGCCTGCCAGGGAGACTCAGCTTACCCAGGACAGCTTGTTGCCACGGTCTGCTGCACGAGATGTGGGCACACGGGATTTGACTCTCACCTGCCCACCAACCTCCTCCGGAATCTCCTGGACAGCAGCGCCACAGCCCTCCTCTCCAGCAGACCGGCCAGAGGCACGTGCAGTTGCAAGGCTCTCTCCTGATCCCATGCTGGCAGGAAAACAAACTGACCAAGAGGCGAGGGACACTCTGGATCTCTATGACCCGTGGGAGCAGATTCAGCCAAGCCTCGAGGGCCCTCTTGACGAAGAAGAATACCAGGCTCTCCTGGATCAGCTCTGAAGCACACACAACAAGGCTTCATTTTCTCATCGGGGACGGCGCTCTTGGCC
Organism: Phodopus roborovskii; assembly: GCF_943737965.1. Lineage (NCBI taxonomy): Eukaryota > Metazoa > Chordata > Mammalia > Rodentia > Cricetidae > Phodopus > Phodopus roborovskii. The sequence goes on from NW_026125489.1 coordinate 14,376,368, forward strand.
AGACACGAAAGCCTTTACACGCAACCCCACACAAAGGACACCATGGACCTCCCAATCTCCTGGGCCGGGAGCCCATGGACAGGGAACACCTGGCTACAAACAACCCAACAATTCAACCTGGACTTAGAAGCTGGGAGGAGATGGCCTGCCCACGAGACCCAGAACTAGAAAATTTGCCTGGCAGGAGGCAATTGTCCCGGAGACTGCTGCGAAATTTTTCCAGGGGAAGACAGGGACAGACCTCAACAAGGCGGCAGACTTAGGAAAACCCTGGACAGGCTCCTCAGACAAGATACTGCCTGAAGTGCATCCCAGCAGGACTCTGAGGGCAACACCTCAGCCCTACACTCTGTGGGCCTCGATGGAACACTCCGGCCAAAGGAGCCTTTGTTCTCTGCTAACTTTGTCGGCCCTGGAGTTGTGAAGCAGGGAAGGAGGAAAATGCCACTAGAGGATGGCCACTGCCAGCAATAGATGGAGCACCTGAGGGATGGGGGAAGACTGGGGATGGAGAAAATAGCGCTCTGCTAGCTAGATTCAGTGCCCTGGACACACTTGATCCAATTCTGAATGTGAAGTCGAATAAATCTGAATGAACAAACACAAAGAGACATAACTTGAAAAATGGACTCGATCAATGTGTGTTCCATGTGAAATACTTTAATTTTCCTCCCTTCTCTATTACTAATTTTTCTTAAATCCTTTCCTTTTTTGTTTATTCTTTTATCTCTCTCTCTCTCTATTTTGTTTTTTTTTTTTTTTAATTTTTGGTTTAGATTTTTGGTTTTGTTTTGTTTTTTTCTTTTGTTTTCCCTTTTTTTGTAGAGGTTGGGTCTTCTTGATCATTCCTCTTTAAAAATATTTTTTTCACACACAAAACCCAAATACACTGCCTTCACTTTTGCCCAACACACACACACACACACACACACACACACACACACATACACACATACACACAGGATCAGTGACAATCATAAGCCTTCTGCCCCACCGCAAACACAAACACACACAGGTGAAAGCACATGAGTACCAGCTGGAAAATCCTCTTGTTGATTTGACACTCTTAAGACCAGTGAAATCTCTGCTTTCTCAGTGATTCTTTTGTTTGTCTGTGTGTTTGCTTGTTGTTAGTCTTTTGTGGCAGTTTTTTTTTCTGTGTATCAGCCCTGTCCTGGATGTCACTTTGTAGAAGAGGTCTTGCCAGGAACACATGTAGCTCCGCGGCCTAGTCTTCTTCTGGAGACTGTGATTAAGTGTGCAGGAGACCACCACGAATCTCACGGTCATTCTTCGTGCATCTGGAAAATGAGCAGTGGGTAACCACTCTCTCCCTGCCAGCCACCTGCTCGCCACCTTATCTGGAGGTTACTCACTTGCACCACAAGAGGTCTTTTCTACTTCTTCTTTTTTTTTTTTTTTTTTAGAGTTTTTATTTTTTTTATTTAATTTTATATAACAAAGTCCAATTAAATGAAAACAAACATTTATACACAATATTTGGGAATTTTGGCGTCGTTCTTTCCAAACTATTTCCTGCTGGTAAGTGGCGCTGTCTTGGGGGATTCGAAGAAGATTCAGATATCCTAGCTGTAGTCTATAGGGCTGTTTTGTCCAGCTGTTTGGAATGTAGGATCATCTTGTACTCTGTTTCAGGCCGTCTGGCGTGATCAAACCACATTAGTCTGGAAGGAATCCACATCTTTTCATTTTCTGTGGAAACAAAAATAGAAATCCTTTACCCCAGTAACTTGTTCTTCAACTTAAATTTTGGAGTCAAAGCGTTTTTTTTTTTTTTTAATTTATTATTTTACATGTCGATCCCAGTTCCCTCTCCCGCCCTCCTTCCCTCCCCTCCAGACCTCCCTCCCTCCTTCCCTCCCTTTTGCCCTCTCTGCCCTCTCACATGCACTCTAAACACCCTTCCCTCCCAACCCCCCCACCACAATTCCATATGTAGGGGAATACCATACAGTTGGTCATGTAGATCTGACAAGTCCTGTGAAGTAGGGAATAGGGCTTCTCTCCTATCTCTAGAATAAGGCAGTTATCCCACCATGGGGGATATGTTTGCAAAGTCCTTTTGTGCACCAGGGATACATCCTGGCTCCACTGTCTGAGGTCTCTTAGACTGTTCAGACCTTCTGGCTGAGACCCATATTCAGGGGGGGTCCGAGTCAGTCCCCTGTTGGCTTCCCAGCTATCAGTCTAGTGGCCCTTAGCTCCTCCTTGTTCAGGTAAGCTGTCTCTATGTACTTCTACCACATGATCTTGGCTTCTCCATCTGCTTCTGGGTTCTAGTTCGACTCAGTGTTTACGTATGGGTGTTTACTCCTATTTTCAAAAGGCATTAGTTGAGGACTCCATGGAGAAGTTAGTTGTTGATCTCACTCTCCGGGAAGGGCATTTATGATAGCCTTTCCACGGTAGCTGAGATTGTTAGTTTGGAGCAGTCTTGTAGTTCCCTCGACCTTTCTTTGTGTTCAACTTTATCTTCAAACCAATATTGGTTCCCTCTTTTATGTTCTCTCTCTCTGTCTCTATCTCTATCTCTCTGTCTCTCTGTCTCTCTCTCTCTCTCTCTTTCTTATTTTCCATTCCTAACCAGGCTCCATCCTCCTGGTCACACATGCCTTCCTCCCCTCCCCCTCTTTTTCTCCTACTTCTCACTCCATTAGCTGTCCTCCCCCACATTACCTGAGCTCTGGGGGATTGTCCTTTCCCAGTTCTGTGAGGGACTTTATATGAATCTCTTAGAATACAACTTGTATCCTAGTTCCTCTGGTGATGTGAATTATAGGCTGGTGATCATTTTATCTAGTTCTAAAATCCATATATGAGTGAGTACATACTGTTTTTCTCTTTTTGTGACTGGGTTACCTCATTCAGGATGGTTTCTTCAAATGCCATCCACTTGCCTGCGAATTTCAAGATTTTTTTGTGCAGAGTAGTATTCCATTGTGTAGATGTGCCACATCTTCATTAACCATTGTTCAATTGAGGAACATCTAGGTTGCTTCCAGATTCTTGCTATTACAAATAGTGCTGCTATGAACATAGTTGAACAGATGTCTTTGTTGCATTGATGTGAATCCTTTGGGTATATGCCTAAGAGGGGGATGGCCGGGTCCTGTGGTAAACTAATTCCCATTTTCCTGAGGAACCGCCATACTGATCTCCAAAATGGCTGTATGAGTTTGCACTCCCACCAGCAGTGGAGGAGTGTTCCACTTTCTCCACATCCTCTCCAACATAAGTTATCACTGGTGTTTCTAATTTTAGCCATTCTGGCAGGGGTAAGATGGTATCTCAAAGTTGTTTGATTTGCATTTCCCTGATAGCTAAGGATGTGGAGCATTTTCTTAAGTGTCTTTAAGCCTTTTTGGTTTCCTCCATTGAGAATTCTTCTTTCAGTTCTGTACCCCATTTTTAATAGGGTTATTTGGTGTTTTCTTGACTAGTTTCTTGAGTTCTTTGTATATTTTGTTGATCAGCCCTTTTTCGGATATAGGATTAGTGAAAATCTTTTCCCAGTCAGTGGGCTGCCGTTTGGTCTTCTCAACTGTGTCATTTGCCTTACAGAAGCTTCTAAGTTTGAAGAGGTCCCATTTATTAATTGTTTCTTTCAGTGTCTGTGCCCCAGAAATTATGTTCAAGAAGGGGACTCCTATACCAATTTGTTCAAGGGTACCTCCTACTTTCTCTTCTAAGAGATTCAATGTGGCTGGATTGATGTTGAGGTCTGTGATCCATTTGGACTTGAGTTTTGTGCATGGCGACAGACATGGGTCTATATGCAGTCTTCTACACACCCTCATCCAATTGTGCCAGCACCATTTGTGGAACATGCTGTCTTTGCCCCATTGTATAATTTTAGCTGTTTTGTAGAAAATCAGTTGTTCATAGTTGCTTGGATTAATATCAGGATATTCAATTCGATTCCATTGGTCTACCTGTCAATTTTTATGCCAATACCAGGCTGTTTTAAGAATTATATCTCTGTAGTAGAGCTTAAAGTCAGGAATGGTGATGCCTCTTGAAGTTCTTTTACTGTATACAGTTGCTTTGGCTATCCTGGGTCTTTTGTTTTTCCAAATAAAGTTGATTATTATCCTTTCAAGGTCGGTGAAGAATTGTGGTGGGATTTTAATGGGGATTGCATTGAATCTGTAGATTGCTTTTGGTAAGATTGCCATCTCCCAACCCTGAAGTTATATTTACTGGGGATTCTGCCGTCCAGCCTAAGGATGCCATGCTGTAGCATGGTAACATGCTAGACAAGGAGTCTACGGCCTCCGGATTCCTCCCTCAGCTGGTCAAGCTTATTTGAGGTGCGCTGGTCCTTCCTCACTTTCCCTATTCTACCTGGGGAACTGCCGGTGGCGCCAGGCATGCACGGCTCCTGGCTTCTGGTCTATCTGGCTGCCTGCATGCCTCAAGTCTCTGCTCAAGGATGCAAGCTCAGCAGCAGTGGGGGCTTGACTTGGCTGCTCTCCAAGCCAAGCCCGCAGGGCTGTGGGCGGAGCCAAGAGCCGGAGTGTATATATATTTTGATTTGCCAGGAGTACTGGAGGCTGGCAAAGGGCCTTGATACCTCCTCGTGGAGAGGTGGTCTTGTGGAGACTTGCAAGAGCAAGAACAGGGAGGTCCTGGGAAGGCGTCCTTCCTGGTCTGGATGGCAGGAGTCAGCAGTGTGGGGAACAGTCCCGTGGCCCGGGAATCCCGGGCATCCCAGCGCAGAAAGATCATCTGGAATGGTATGCAGAAAGAGGCCCTCGTGAGAGCTTTCGCCAAGAGCCCTTACCCAAGCTTCAGGGCCAGGGAGCAACTGGCCAGGGAAATCGGCTTGCCAGAGTCGCGGGTCCGGGTGTGGTTTCAGAACCGCCAAAGTCGCACAGGGCTGGTGAGGCAAGGCCCGAAGCCCTCGACAGCCCTAAGTGTCGCAGAGCCCCTGCAGCCTCACGAAGAGTCCGGTGCCAGGCTGCAAGGTAGAAGAAGCAACCCGTCGGGACGCAGAAGGCTTCGCACTCGACTCAGCTCCACACAGTTGATCATCTTAAGACAAGCTTTTGAGAGGCAGCCCTACCCGGGCTTTGCTGCCAGGGAGGAGCTCGCCCAAAGGACCGGTTTGCCTGAAGACACCATCCACATATGGTTTCAGAACAGAAGAGCACGCCACCGAGCTGCTGGCAAGGCCAGAGTTCCAGGTCAAGACTCCCCTTCCTGCCCTGCTCGCAATGCACCACTGCCTGCCAGGGAGACTCAGCTTACCCAGGACAGCTTGTTGCCACGGTCTGCTGCACGAGATGTGGGCACACGGGATTTGACTCTCACCTGCCCACCAACCTCCTCCGGAATCTCCTGGACAGCAGCGCCACAGCCCTCCTCTCCAGCAGACCGGCCAGAGGCACGTGCAGTTGCAAGGCTCTCTCCTGATCCCATGCTGGCAGGAAAACAAACTGACCAAGAGGCGAGGGACACTCTGGATCTCTTTGACCCATGGGAGCAGATTCAGCCAAGCCTCGAGGGCCCTCTTGACGAAGAAGAATACCAGGCTCTCCTGGATCAGCTCTGAAGCACACACAACAAGGCTTCATTTTCTCATCGGGGACGGCGCTCTTGGCCAGACACGAAAGCCTTTACACGCAACCCCACACAAAGGACACCATGGACCTCCCAATCTCCTGGGCCGGGAGCCCATGGACAGGGAACACCTGGCTACAAACAACCCAACAATTCAACCTGGACTTAGAAGCTGGGAGGAGATGGCCTGCCCACGAGACCCAGAACTAGAAAATTTGCCTGGCAGGAGGCAATTGTCCCGGAGACTGCTGCGAAATTTTTCCAGGGGAAGACAGGGACAGACCTCAACAAGGCGGCAGACTTAGGAAAACCCTGGACAGGCTCCTCGGACAAGATACTGCCTGAAGTGCATCCCAGCAGGACTCTGAGGGCAACACCTCAGCTCTACACTCTGTGGGCCACGATGGAACACACCGGCCAAAGGAGCCTTTGTTCCCTGCTAACTTTGTCGGCCCTGGAGTTGTGAAGCAGGGAAGGAGGAAAATGCCACTAGAGGATGGCCACTGCCAGCAATAGATGGAGCACCTGAGGGATGGGGGAAGACTGGGGATGGAGAAAATAGCGCTCTGCTAGCTAGATTCAGTGCCCTGGACACACTTGATCCAATTCTGAATGTGAAGTCGAATAAATCTGAATGAACAAACACAAAGAGACATAACTTGAAAAATGGACTTGATCAATGTGTGTTCCATGTGAAATACTTTAATTTTCCTCCCTTCTCTATTACTAATTTTTCTTAAATCCTTTCCTTTTTTGTTTATTCTTTTATCTCTCTCTCTCTCTCTATTTTGTTTTTTTTTTTTTTTTTTAATTTTTGGTTTAGATTTTTGGTTTTGTTTTGTTTTTTTCTTTTGTTTTCCCTTTTTTTGTAGAGGTTGGATCTTCTTGATCATTCCTCTTTAAAAATATTTTTTTCACACACAAAACCCAAATACACTGCCTTTACTTTTGTCCAACATACACACACACACACACACACACAGGATCAGTGACAATCATAAGCCTTCTGCCCCACCCCAAACACAAACACACACAGGTGAAAGCACTTGAGTACCAGCTGGAAAATCCTCTTGTTGATTTGACACTCTCAAGACCAATGAAATCTCTGCTTTCTCAGTGATTCTTTTGTTTGTCTGTGTGTTTGCTTGTTGTTAGCCTTTTGTGGCAGTTTTTTTTTTTTTTTTTTTTTTTTTCTGTGTATCATATCTGCCCTGTCCTGGATGTCACTTTGTAGAAGAGGCCTGGCCAGGAACACTTGGAGCTCTGCGGCCTAGTCTTCTTCTGCAGACTGTGATTAAGTGTGCAGGAGACCACCACGAATCTCACGGCCATTCTTCTTGCATCTGGAAAATGAGCAATGGGTAACCACTCTCTCCCTGCCAGCCACCTGCTCGCCACCTTATATGGAGGTACCTCACTTGCACCACAAGAGGTGTTTTCTATCTCCCAACCCTGAAGTTGTTCTTACTGGGGATTCTGATGTCCAGCCTAAGGGTGCCATGCTGTAGCATGGGAACATGCTAGTAGTCTACGGCCTCCGGATTCCTCCCTCAGCTGGTCAAGCTTATTTGAGGTGCGCTGGTCCTTCCTCACTTTCCCTATTCTACCTGGGGAACTGCCGGTGGCGCCAGGCATGCACGGCTCCTGGCTTCTGGTCTATCTGGCTGCCTGCATGCCTCAAGTCTCTGCTCAAGGATGCAAGCTCAGCAGCAGTGGGGGCTTGACTTGGCTGCTCTCCAAGCCGAGCCCGCAGGGCTGTGGGCGGAGCCAAGAGCCGGAGTGTATATATATTTTGATTTGCCAGGAGTACTGGAGGCTGGCAAAGGGCCTTGATACCTCCTCGTGGAGAGGTGGTCTTGTGGAGACTTGCAAGAGCAAGAACAGGGAGGTCCTGGGAAGGCGTCCTTCCTGGTCTGGATGGCAGGAGTCAGCAGTGTGGGGAACAGTCCCGTGGCCCGGGAATCCCGGGCATCCCGGGCGCAGAAAGATCATCTGGAATGGTATGCAGAAAGAGGCCCTCGTGAGAGCTTTCGCCAAGAGCCCTTACCCAAGCTTCAGGGCCAGGGAGCAACTGGCCAGGGAAATCGGCTTGCCAGAGTCGCGGGTCCGGGTGTGGTTTCAGAACCGCCGAAGTCGCACAGGGCTGGTGAGGCAAGGCCCGAAGCCCTCGACAGCCCTAAGTGTCGCAGAGCCCCTGCAGCCTCACGAAGAGTCCGGTGCCAGGCTGCAAGGTAGAAGAAGCAACCCGTCGGGACGCAGAAGGCTTCGCACTCGACTCAGCTCCACACAGTTGATCATCTTAAGACAAGCTTTTGAGAGGCAGCCCTACCCGGGCTTTGCTGTCAGGGAGGAGCTCGCCCAAAGGACCGGTTTGCCTGAAGACACCATCCACATATGGTTTCAGAACAGAAGAGCACGCCACCGAGCTGCTGGCAAGGCCAGAGTTCCAGGTCAAGACTCCCCCTTCCTGCCCTCCCTCGCAATGCACCACTGCCTGCCAGGGAGACTCAGCTTACCCAGGACAGCTTGTTGCCACGGTCTGCTGCACGAGATGACGGCACACGGGATTTGACTCTCACCTGCCCACCAACCTCCTCCGGAATCTCCTGGACAGCAGCGCCACAGCCCTCCTCTCCAGCAGACCGGCCAGAGGCACGTGAAGTTGCAAGGCTCTCTCCTGATCCCATGCTGGCAGGAAAACAAACTGACCAAGAGGCGAGGGACACTCTGGATCTCTTTGACCCATGGGAGCAGATTCAGCCAAGCCTCGAGGGCCCTCTTGACGAAGAAGAATACCAGGCTCTCCTGGATCAGCTCTGAAGCACACACAACAAGGCTTCATTTTCTCATCGGGGACGGCGCTCTTGGCCAGACACGAAAGCCTTTACACGCAACCCCACACAAAGGACACCATGGACCTCCCAATCTCCTGGGCCGGGAGCCCATGGACAGGGAACACCTGGCTACAAACAACCCAACAATTCAACCTGGACTTAGAAGCTGGGAGGAGATGGCCTGCCCACGAGACCCAGAACTAGAAAATTTGCCTGGCAGGAGGCAATTGTCCCGGAGACTGCTGCGAAATTTTTCCAGGGGAAGTCAGGGACAGACCTCAACAAGGCAGCAGACTTAGGAAAACCCTGGACAGGCTCCTCAGACAAGATACTGCCTGAAGTGCATCCCAGCATGACTCTGAGGGCAACACCTCAGCTCTACACTCTGTGGGCCACGATGGAACACACCGGCCAAAGGAGCCTTTGTTCCCTGCTAACTTTGTCGGCCCTGGAGTTGTGAAGCAGGGAAGGAGGAAAATGCCACTAGAGGATGGCCACTGCCAGCAATAGATGGAGCACCTGAGGGATGGGGGAAGACTGGGGATGGAGAAAATAGCGCTCTGCTAGCTAGATTCAGTGCCCTGGACACACTTGATCCTATTCTGAATGTGAAGTCGAATAAATCTGAATGAACAAACACAAAGAGACATAACTTGAAAAATGGACTCAATCAATGTGTGTTCCATGTGAAATACTTTAATTTTCTTCCCTTCTCTATTACTAATTTTTCTTAAATCCTTTCCTTTTTTGTTTATTCTTTTATCTCTCTCTCTCTCTTTTTTTTTTTTTAATTTTTGGTTTAGATTTTTGGTTTTGTTTTGTTTTTTTCTTTTGTTTTCCCTTTTTTTGTAGAGGTTGGATCTTCTTGATCATTCCTCTTTAAAAATATTTTTTTCACACACAAAACCCAAATACACTGCCTTTACTTTTGTCCAACATACACACACACACACACACACACACACACAGGATCAGTGACAATCATAAGAATTCTGCCCCACCCCAAACACAAACACACACAGGTGAAAGCACTTGAGTACCAGCTGGAAAATCCTCTTGTTGATTTGACACTCTCAAGACCAATGAAATCTCTGCTTTCTCAGTGATTCTTTTGTTTGTCTGTGTGTTTGCTTGTTGTTAGCCTTTTGTGGCAGTTTTTTTTTTTTTTTTTTTTTTTTTCTGTGTATCATATCTGCCCTGTCCTGGATGTCACTTTGTAGAAGAGGCCTGGCCAGGAACACTTGGAGCTCTGCGGCCTAGTCTTCTTCTGCAGACTGTGATTAAGTGTGCAGGAGACCACCACGAATCTCACGGCCATTCTTCTTGCATCTGGAAAATGAGCAATGGGTAACCACTCTCTCCCTGCCAGCCACCTGCTCGCCACCTTATATGGAGGTACCTCACTTGCACCACAAGAGGTGTTTTCTATCTCCCAACCCTGAAGTTGTTCTTACTGGGGATTCTGATGTCCAGCCTAAGGGTGCCATGCTGTAGCATGGGAACATGCTAGTAGTCTACGGCCTCCGGATTCCCTCCCTCAGCTGGTCAAGCTTATTTGAGGTGCGCTGGTCCTTCCTCACTTTCCCTATTCTACCTGGGGAACTGCCGGTGGCGCCAGGCATGCACGGCTCCTGGCTTCTGGTCTATCTGGCTGCCTGCATGCCTCAAGTCTCTGCTCAAGGATGCAAGCTCAGCAGCAGTGGGGGCTTGACTTGGCTGCTCTCCAAGCCGAGCCCGCAGGGCTGTGGGCGGAGCCAAGAGCCGGAGTGTATATATATTTTGATTTGCCAGGAGTACTGGAGGCTGGCAAAGGGCCTTGATACCTCCTCGTGGAGAGGTGGTCTTGTGGAGACTTGCAAGAGCAAGAACAGGGAGGTCCTGGGAAGGCGTCCTTCCTGGTCTGGATGGCAGGAGTCAGCAGTGTGGGGAACAGTCCCGTGGCCCGGGAATCCCGGGCATCCCGGCGCAGAAAGATCATCTGGAATGGTATGCAGAAAGAGGCCCTCGTGAGAGCTTTCGCCAAGAGCCCTTACCCAAGCTTCAGGGCCAGGGAGCAACTGGCCAGGGAAATCGGCTTGCCAGAGTCGCGGGTCCGGGTGTGGTTTCAGAACCGCCGAAGTCGCACAGGGCTGGTGAGGCAAGGCCCGAAGCCCTCGACAGCCCTAAGTGTCGCAGAGCCCCTGCAGCCTCACGAAGAGTCCGGTGCCAGGCTGCAAGGTAGAAGAAGCAACCCGTCGGGACGCAGAAGGCTTCGCACTCGACTCAGCTCCACACAGTTGATCATCTTAAGACAAGCTTTTGAGAGGCAGCCCTACCCGGGCTTTGCTGTCAGGGAGGAGCTCGCCCAAAGGACCGGTTTGCCTGAAGACACCATCCACATATGGTTTCAGAACAGAAGAGCACGCCACCGAGCTGCTGGCAAGGCCAGAGTTCCAGGTCAAGACTCCCCTTCCTGCCCTCCTCGCAATGCACCACTGCCTGCCAGGGAGACTCAGCTTACCCAGGACAGCTTGTTGCCACGGTCTGCTGCACGAGATGACGGCACACGGGATTTGACTCTCACCTGCCCACCAACCTCCTCCGGAATCTCCTGGACAGCAGCGCCACAGCCCTCCTCTCCAGCAGACCGGCCAGAGGCACGTGAAGTTGCAAGGCTCTCTCCTGATCCCATGCTGGCAGGAAAACAAACTGACCAAGAGGCGAGGGACACTCTGGATCTCTTTGACCCGTGGGAGCAGATTCAGCCAAGCCTCGAGGGCCCTCTTGACGAAGAAGAATACCAGGCTCTCCTGGATCAGCTCTGAAGCACACACAACAAGGCTTCATTTTCTCATCGGGGACGGCGCTCTTGGCCAGACACGAAAGCCTTTACACGCAACCCCACACAAAGGACACCATGGACCTCCCAATCTCCTGGGCCGGGAGCCCATGGACAGGGAACACCTGGCTACAAACAACCCAACAATTCAACCTGGACTTAGAAGCTGGGGAGGAGATGGCCTGCCCACGAGACCCAGAACTAGAAAATTTGCCTGGCAGGAGGCAATTGTCCCGGAGACTGCTGCGAAATTTTTCCAGGGGAAGTCAGGGACAGACCTCAACAAGGCAGCAGACTTAGGAAAACCCTGGACAGGCTCCTCAGACAAGATACTGCCTGAAGTGCATCCCAGCATGACTCTGAGGGCAACACCTCAGCTCTACACTCTGTGGGCCACGATGGAACACACCGGCCAAAGGAGCCTTTGTTCTCTGCTAACTTTGTCGGCCCTGGAGTTGTGAAGCAGGGAAGGAGGAAAATGCCACTAGAGGATGGCCACTGCCAGCAATAGATGGAGCACCTGAGGGATGGGGGAAGACTGGGGATGGAGAAAATAGCGCTCTGCTAGCTAGATTCAGTGCCCTGGACACACTTGATCCTATTCTGAATGTGAAGTCGAATAAATCTGAATGAACAAACACAAAGAGACATAACTTGAAAAATGGACTCAATCAATGTGTGTTCCATGTGAAATACTTTAATTTTCTTCCCTTCTCTATTACTAATTTTTCTTAAATCCTTTCCTTTTTTGTTTATTCTTTTATCTCTCTCTCTCTCTATTTTTTTTTTTTTTTTTAATTTTTGGTTTAGATTTTTGGTTTTGTTTTGTTTTTTTCTTTTGTTTTCCCTTTTTTTGTAGAGGTTGGATCTTCTTGATCATTCCTCTTTAAAAATATTTTTTTCACACACAAAACCCAAATACACTGCCTTTACTTTTGTCCAACTACACACACACACACACACACACACAGGATCAGTGACAATCATAAGCCTTCTGCCCCACCCCAAACACAAACACACACAGGTGAAAGCACTTGAGTACCAGCTGGAAAATCCTCTTGTTGATTTGACACTCTCAAGACCAATGAAATCTCTGCTTTCTCAGTGATTCTTTTGTTTGTCTGTGTGTTTGCTTGTTGTTAGCCTTTTGTGGCAGTTTTTTTTTTTTTTTTTTTTTTTTCTGTGTATCATATCTGCCCTGTCCTGGATGTCACTTTGTAGAAGAGGCCTGGCCAGGAACACTTGGAGCTCTGCGGCCTAGTCTTCTTCTGCAGACTGTGATTAAGTGTGCAGGAGACCACCACGAATCTCACGGCCATTCTTCTTGCATCTGGAAAATGAGCAATGGGTAACCACTCTCTCCCTGCCAGCCACCTGCTCGCCACCTTATATGGAGGTACCTCACTTGCACCACAAGAGGTGTTTTCTATCTCCCAACCCTGAAGTTGTTCTTACTGGGGATTCTGATGTCCAGCCTAAGGGTGCCATGCTGTAGCATGGGAACATGCTAGTAGTCTACGGCCTCCGGATTCCTCCCTCAGCTGGTCAAGCTTATTTGAGGTGCGCTGGTCCTTCCTCACTTTCCCTATTCTACCTGGGGAACTGCCGGTGGCGCCAGGCATGCACGGCTCCTGGCTTCTGGTCTATCTGGCTGCCTGCATGCCTCAAGTCTCTGCTCAAGGATGCAAGCTCAGCAGCAGTGGGGGCTTGACTTGGCTGCTCTCCAAGCCGAGCCCGCAGGGCTGTGGGCGGAGCCAAGAGCCGGAGTGTATATATATTTTGATTTGCCAGGAGTACTGGAGGCTGGCAAAGGGCCTTGATACCTCCTCGTGGAGAGGTGGTCTTGTGGAGACTTGCAAGAGCAAGAACAGGGAGGTCCTGGGAAGGCGTCCTTCCTGGTCTGGATGGCAGGAGTCAGCAGTGTGGGGAACAGTCCCGTGGCCCGGGAATCCCGGGCATCCCGGCGCAGAAAGATCATCTGGAATGGTATGCAGAAAGAGGCCCTCGTGAGAGCTTTCGCCAAGAGCCCTTACCCAAGCTTCAGGGCCAGGGAGCAACTGGCCAGGGAAATCGGCTTGCCAGAGTCGCGGGTCCGGGTGTGGTTTCAGAACCGCCGAAGTCGCACAGGGCTGGTGAGGCAAGGCCCGAAGCCCTCGACAGCCCTAAGTGTCGCAGAGCCCCTGCAGCCTCACGAAGAGTCCGGTGCCAGGCTGCAAGGTAGAAGAAGCAACCCGTCGGGACGCAGAAGGCTTCGCACTCGACTCAGCTCCACACAGTTGATCATCTTAAGACAAGCTTTTGAGAGGCAGCCCTACCCGGGCTTTGCTGTCAGGGAGGAGCTCGCCCAAAGGACCGGTTTGCCTGAAGACACCATCCACATATGGTTTCAGAACAGAAGAGCACGCCACCGAGCTGCTGGCAAGGCCAGAGTTCCAGGTCAAGACTCCCCTTCCTGCCCTCCTCGCAATGCACCACTGCCTGCCAGGGAGACTCAGCTTACCCAGGACAGCTTGTTGCCACGGTCTGCTGCACGAGATGACGGCACACGGGATTTGACTCTCACCTGCCCACCAACCTCCTCCGGAATCTCCTGGACAGCAGCGCCACAGCCCTCCTCTCCAGCAGACCGGCCAGAGGCACGTGAAGTTGCAAGGCTCTCTCCTGATCCCATGCTGGCAGGAAAACAAACTGACCAAGAGGCGAGGGACACTCTGGATCTCTTTGACCCGTGGGAGCAGATTCAGCCAAGCCTCGAGGGCCCTCTTGACGAAGAAGAATACCAGGCTCTCCTGGATCAGCTCTGAAGCACACACAACAAGGCTTCATTTTCTCATCGGGGACGGCGCTCTTGGCCAGACACGAAAGCCTTTACACGCAACCCCACACAAAGGACACCATGGACCTCCCAATCTCCTGGGCCGGGAGCCCATGGACAGGGAACACCTGGCTACAAACAACCCAACAATTCAACCTGGACTTAGAAGCTGGGAGGAGATGGCCTGCCCACGAGACCCAGAACTAGAAAATTTGCCTGGCAGGAGGCAATTGTCCCGGAGACTGCTGCGAAATTTTTCCAGGGGAAGTCAGGGACAGACCTCAACAAGGCAGCAGACTTAGGAAAACCCTGGACAGGCTCCTCAGACAAGATACTGCCTGAAGTGCATCCCAGCATGACTCTGAGGGCAACACCTCAGCTCTACACTCTGTGGGCCACGATGGAACACACCGGCCAAAGGAGCCTTTGTTCCCTGCTAACTTTGTCGGCCCTGGAGTTGTGAAGCAGGGAAGGAGGAAAATGCCACTAGAGGATGGCCACTGCCAGCAATAGATGGAGCACCTGAGGGATGGGGGAAGACTGGGGATGGAGAAAATAGCGCTCTGCTAGCTAGATTCAGTGCCCTGGACACACTTGATCCTATTCTGAATGTGAAGTCGAATAAATCTGAATGAACAAACACAAAGAGACATAACTTGAAAAATGGACTCAATCAATGTGTGTTCCATGTGAAATACTTTAATTTTCTTCCCTTCTCTATTACTAATTTTTCTTAAATCCTTTCCTTTTTTGTTTATTCTTTTATCTCTCTCTCTCTCTATTTTTTTTTTTTTTTTTAATTTTTGGTTTAGATTTTTGGTTTTGTTTTGTTTTTTTCTTTTGTTTTCCCTTTTTTTGTAGAGGTTGGATCTTCTTGATCATTCCTCTTTAAAAATATTTTTTTCACACACAAAACCCAAATACACTGCCTTTACTTTTGTCCAACATACACACACACACACACACACACACAGGATCAGTGACAATCATAAGCCTTCTGCCCCACCCCAAACACAAACACACACAGGTGAAAGCACTTGAGTACCAGCTGGAAAATCCTCTTGTTGATTTGACACTCTCAAGACCAATGAAATCTCTGCTTTCTCAGTGATTCTTTTGTTTGTCTGTGTGTTTGCTTGTTGTTAGCCTTTTGTGGCAGTTTTTTTTTTTTTTTTTTTTTTTTCTGTGTATCATATCTGCCCTGTCCTGGATGTCACTTTGTAGAAGAGGCCTGGCCAGGAACACTTGGAGCTCTGCGGCCTAGTCTTCTTCTGCAGACTGTGATTAAGTGTGCAGGAGACCACCACGAATCTCACGGCCATTCTTCTTGCATCTGGAAAATGAGCAATGGGTAACCACTCTCTCCCTGCCAGCCACCTGCTCGCCACCTTATATGGAGGTACCTCACTTGCACCACAAGAGGTGTTTTCTATCTCCCAACCCTGAAGTTGTTCTTACTGGGGATTCTGATGTCCAGCCTAAGGGTGCCATGCTGTAGCATGGGAACATGCTAGTAGTCTACGGCCTCCGGATTCCTCCCTCAGCTGGTCAAGCTTATTTGAGGTGCGCTGGTCCTTCCTCACTTTCCCTATTCTACCTGGGGAACTGCCGGTGGCGCCAGGCATGCACGGCTCCTGGCTTCTGGTCTATCTGGCTGCCTGCATGCCTCAAGTCTCTGCTCAAGGATGCAAGCTCAGCAGCAGTGGGGGCTTGACTTGGCTGCTCTCCAAGCCGAGCCCGCAGGGCTGTGGGCGGAGCCAAGAGCCGGAGTGTATATATATTTTGATTTGCCAGGAGTACTGGAGGCTGGCAAAGGGCCTTGATACCTCCTCGTGGAGAGGTGGTCTTGTGGAGACTTGCAAGAGCAAGAACAGGGAGGTCCTGGGAAGGCGTCCTTCCTGGTCTGGATGGCAGGAGTCAGCAGTGTGGGGAACAGTCCCGTGGCCCGGGAATCCCGGGCATCCCGGCGCAGAAAGATCATCTGGAATGGTATGCAGAAAGAGGCCCTCGTGAGAGCTTTCGCCAAGAGCCCTTACCCAAGCTTCAGGGCCAGGGAGCAACTGGCCAGGGAAATCGGCTTGCCAGAGTCGCGGGTCCGGGTGTGGTTTCAGAACCGCCGAAGTCGCACAGGGCTGGTGAGGCAAGGCCCGAAGCCCTCGACAGCCCTAAGTGTCGCAGAGCCCCTGCAGCCTCACGAAGAGTCCGGTGCCAGGCTGAAAGGTAGAAGAAGCAACCCGTCGGGACGCAGAAGGCTTCGCACTCGACTCAGCTCCACACAGTTGATCATCTTAAGACAAGCTTTTGAGAGGCAGCCCTACCCGGGCTTTGCTGTCAGGGAGGAGCTCGCCCAAAGGACCGGTTTGCCTGAAGACACCATCCACATATGGTTTCAGAACAGAAGAGCACGCCACCGAGCTGCTGGCAAGGCCAGAGTTCCAGGTCAAGACTCCCCTTCCTGCCCTCCCTCGCAATGCACCACTGCCTGCCAGGGAGACTCAGCTTACCCAGGACAGCTTGTTGCCACGGTCTGCTGCACGAGATGACGGCACACGGGATTTGACTCTCACCTGCCCACCAACCTCCTCCGGAATCTCCTGGACAGCAGCGCCACAGCCCTCCTCTCCAGCAGACCGGCCAGAGGCACGTGAAGTTGCAAGGCTCTCTCCTGATCCCATGCTGGCAGGAAAACAAACTGACCAAGAGGCGAGGGACACTCTGGATCTCTTTGACCCATGGGAGCAGATTCAGCCAAGCCTCGAGGGCCCTCTTGACGAAGAAGAATACCAGGCTCTCCTGGATCAGCTCTGAAGCACACACAACAAGGCTTCATTTTCTCATCGGGGACGGCGCTCTTGGCCAGACACGAAAGCCTTTACACGCAACCCCACACAAAGGACACCATGGACCTCCCAATCTCCTGGGCCGGGAGCCCATGGACAGGGAACACCTGGCTACAAACAACCCAACAATTCAACCTGGACTTAGAAGCTGGGAGGAGATGGCCTGCCCACGAGACCCAGAACTAGAAAATTTGCCTGGCAGGAGGCAATTGTCCCGGAGACTGCTGCGAAATTTTTCCAGGGGAAGTCAGGGACAGACCTCAACAAGGCAGCAGACTTAGGAAAACCCTGGACAGGCTCCTCAGACAAGATACTGCCTGAAGTGCATCCCAGCATGACTCTGAGGGCAACACCTCAGCTCTACACTCTGTGGGCCACGATGGAACACACCGGCCAAAGGAGCCTTTGTTCCCTGCTAACTTTGTCGGCCCTGGAGTTGTGAAGCAGGGAAGGAGGAAAATGCCACTAGAGGATGGCCACTGCCAGCAATAGATGGAGCACCTGAGGGATGGGGGAAGACTGGGGATGGAGAAAATAGCGCTCTGCTAGCTAGATTCAGTGCCCTGGACACACTTGATCCTATTCTGAATGTGAAGTCGAATAAATCTGAATGAACAAACACAAAGAGACATAACTTGAAAAATGGACTCAATCAATGTGTGTTCCATGTGAAATACTTTAATTTTCTTCCCTTCTCTATTACTAATTTTTCTTAAATCCTTTCCTTTTTTGTTTATTCTTTTATCTCTCTCTCTCTCTATTTTTTTTTTTAATTTTTGGTTTAGATTTTTGGTTTTGTTTTGTTTTTTTCTTTTGTTTTCCCTTTTTTTGTAGAGGTTGGATCTTCTTGATCATTCCTCTTTAAAAATATTTTTTTCACACACAAAACCCAAATACACTGCCTTTACTTTTGTCCAACATACACACACACACACACACACACACACACAGGATCAGTGACAATCATAAGAATTCTGCCCCACCCCAAACACAAACACACACAGGTGAAAGCACTTGAGTACCAGCTGGAAAATCCTCTTGTTGATTTGACACTCTCAAGACCAATGAAATCTCTGCTTTCTCAGTGATTCTTTTGTTTGTCTGTGTGTTTGCTTGTTGTTAGCCTTTTGTGGCAGTTTTTTTTTTTTTTTTTTTTTTTCTGTGTATCATATCTGCCCTGTCCTGGATGTCACTTTGTAGAAGAGGCCTGGCCAGGAACACTTGGAGCTCTGCGGCCTAGTCTTCTTCTGCAGACTGTGATTAAGTGTGCAGGAGACCACCACGAATCTCACGGCCATTCTTCTTGCATCTGGAAAATGAGCAATGGGTAACCACTCTCTCCCTGCCAGCCACCTGCTCGCCACCTTATATGGAGGTACCTCACTTGCACCACAAGAGGTGTTTTCTATCTCCCAACCCTGAAGTTGTTCTTACTGGGGATTCTGATGTCCAGCCTAAGGGTGCCATGCTGTAGCATGGGAACATGCTAGTAGTCTACGGCCTCCGGATTCCTCCCTCAGCTGGTCAAGCTTATTTGAGGTGCGCTGGTCCTTCCTCACTTTCCCTATTCTACCTGGGGAACTGCCGGTGGCGCCAGGCATGCACGGCTCCTGGCTTCTGGTCTATCTGGCTGCCTGCATGCCTCAAGTCTCTGCTCAAGGATGCAAGCTCAGCAGCAGTGGGGGGCTTGACTTGGCTGCTCTCCAAGCCGAGCCCGCAGGGCTGTGGGCGGAGCCAAGAGCCGGAGTGTATATATATTTTGATTTGCCAGGAGTACTGGAGGCTGGCAAAGGGCCTTGATACCTCCTCGTGGAGAGGTGGTCTTGTGGAGACTTGCAAGAGCAAGAACAGGGAGGTCCTGGGAAGGCGTCCTTCCTGGTCTGGATGGCAGGAGTCAGCAGTGTGGGGAACAGTCCCGTGGCCCGGGAATCCCGGGCATCCCGGCGCAGAAAGATCATCTGGAATGGTATGCAGAAAGAGGCCCTCGTGAGAGCTTTCGCCAAGAGCCCTTACCCAAGCTTCAGGGCCAGGGAGCAACTGGCCAGGGAAATCGGCTTGCCAGAGTCGCGGGTCCGGGTGTGGTTTCAGAACCGCCGAGTCGCACAGGGCTGGTGAGGCAAGGCCCGAAGCCCTCGACAGCCCTAAGTGTCGCAGAGCCCCTGCAGCCTCACGAAGAGTCCGGTGCCAGGCTGCAAGGTAGAAGAAGCAACCCGTCGGGACGCAGAAGGCTTCGCACTCGACTCAGCTCCACACAGTTGATCATCTTAAGACAAGCTTTTGAGAGGCAGCCCTACCCGGGCTTTGCTGTCAGGGAGGAGCTCGCCCAAAGGACCGGTTTGCCTGAAGACACCATCCACATATGGTTTCAGAACAGAAGAGCACGCCACCGAGCTGCTGGCAAGGCCAGAGTTCCAGGTCAAGACTCCCCTTCCTGCCCTCCTCGCAATGCACCACTGCCTGCCAGGGAGACTCAGCTTACCCAGGACAGCTTGTTGCCACGGTCTGCTGCACGAGATGACGGCACACGGGATTTGACTCTCACCTGCCCACCAACCTCCTCCGGAATCTCCTGGACAGCAGCGCCACAGCCCTCCTCTCCAGCAGACCGGCCAGAGGCACGTGAAGTTGCAAGGCTCTCTCCTGATCCCATGCTGGCAGGAAAACAAACTGACCAAGAGGCGAGGGACACTCTGGATCTCTTTGACCCATGGGAGCAGATTCAGCCAAGCCTCGAGGGCCCTCTTGACGAAGAAGAATACCAGGCTCTCCTGGATCAGCTCTGAAGCACACACAACAAGGCTTCATTTTCTCATCGGGGACGGCGCTCTTGGCCAGACACGAAAGCCTTTACACGCAACCCCACACAAAGGACACCATGGACCTCCCAATCTCCTGGGCCGGGAGCCCATGGACAGGGAACACCTGGCTACAAACAACCCAACAATTCAACCTGGACTTAGAAGCTGGGAGGAGATGGCCTGCCCACGAGACCCAGAACTAGAAAATTTGCCTGGCAGGAGGCAATTGTCCCGGAGACTGCTGCGAAATTTTTCCAGGGGAAGTCAGGGACAGACCTCAACAAGGCAGCAGACTTAGGAAAACCCTGGACAGGCTCCTCAGACAAGATACTGCCTGAAGTGCATCCCAGCATGACTCTGAGGGCAACACCTCAGCTCTACACTCTGTGGGCCACGATGGAACACACCGGCCAAAGGAGCCTTTGTTCTCTGCTAACTTTGTCGGCCCTGGAGTTGTGAAGCAGGGAAGGAGGAAAATGCCACTAGAGGATGGCCACTGCCAGCAATAGATGGAGCACCTGAGGGATGGGGGAAGACTGGGGATGGAGAAAATAGCGCTCTGCTAGCTAGATTCAGTGCCCTGGACACACTTGATCCTATTCTGAATGTGAAGTCGAATAAATCTGAATGAACAAACACAAAGAGACATAACTTGAAAAATGGACTCAATCAATGTGTGTTCCATGTGAAATACTTTAATTTTCTTCCCTTCTCTATTACTAATTTTTCTTAAATCCTTTCCTTGTTTGTTTATTCTTTTATCTCTCTCTCTCTCTCTATTTTTTTTTTTTTTTAATTTTTGGTTTAGATTTTTGGTTTTGTTTTGTTTTTTTCTTTTGTTTTCCCTTTTTTTGTAGAGGTTGGATCTTCTTGATCATTCCTCTTTAAAAATATTTTTTTCACACACAAAACCCAAATACACTGCCTTTACTTTTGTCCAACATACACACACACACACACACACACAGGATCAGTGACAATCATAAGCCTTCTGCCCCACCCCAAACACAAACACACACAGGTGAAAGCACTTGAGTACCAGCTGGAAAATCCTCTTGTTGATTTGACACTCTCAAGACCAATGAAATCTCTGCTTTCTCAGTGATTCTTTTGTTTGTCTGTGTGTTTGCTTGTTGTTAGCCTTTTGTGGCAGTTTTTTTTTTTTTTTTTTTTTTCTGTGTATCATATCTGCCCTGTCCTGGATGTCACTTTGTAGAAGAGGCCTGGCCAGGAACACTTGGAGCTCTGCGGCCTAGTCTTCTTCTGCAGACTGTGATTAAGTGTGCAGGAGACCACCACGAATCTCACGGCCATTCTTCTTGCATCTGGAAAATGAGCAATGGGTAACCACTCTCTCCCTGCCAGCCACCTGCTCGCCACCTTATATGGAGGTACCTCACTTGCACCACAAGAGGTGTTTTCTATCTCCCAACCCTGAAGTTGTTCTTACTGGGGATTCTGATGTCCAGCCTAAGGGTGCCATGCTGTAGCATGGGAACATGCTAGTAGTCTACGGCCTCCGGATTCCTCCCTCAGCTGGTCAAGCTTATTTGAGGTGCGCTGGTCCTTCCTCACTTTCCCTATTCTACCTGGGGAACTGCCGGTGGCGCCAGGCATGCACGGCTCCTGGCTTCTGGTCTATCTGGCTGCCTGCATGCCTCAAGTCTCTGCTCAAGGATGCAAGCTCAGCAGCAGTGGGGGGCTTGACTTGGCTGCTCTCCAAGCCGAGCCCGCAGGGCTGTGGGCGGAGCCAAGAGCCGGAGTGTATATATATTTTGATTTGCCAGGAGTACTGGAGGCTGGCAAAGGGCCTTGATACCTCCTCGTGGAGAGGTGGTCTTGTGGAGACTTGCAAGAGCAAGAACAGGGAGGTCCTGGGAAGGCGTCCTTCCTGGTCTGGATGGCAGGAGTCAGCAGTGTGGGGAACAGTCCCGTGGCCCGGGAATCCCGGGCATCCCGGCGCAGAAAGATCATCTGGAATGGTATGCAGAAAGAGGCCCTCGTGAGAGCTTTCGCCAAGAGCCCTTACCCAAGCTTCAGGGCCAGGGAGCAACTGGCCAGGGAAATCGGCTTGCCAGAGTCGAGGGTCCGGGTGTGGTTTCAGAACCGCCGAAGTCGCACAGGGCTGGTGAGGCAAGGCCCGAAGCCCTCGACAGCCCTAAGTGTCGCAGAGCCCCTGCAGCCTCACGAAGAGTCCGGTGCCAGGCTGCAAGGTAGAAGAAGCAACCCGTCGGGACGCAGAAGGCTTCGCACTCGACTCAGCTCCACACAGTTGATCATCTTAAGACAAGCTTTTGAGAGGCAGCCCTACCCGGGCTTTGCTGTCAGGGAGGAGCTCGCCCAAAGGACCGGTTTGCCTGAAGACACCATCCACATATGGTTTCAGAACAGAAGAGCACGCCACCGAGCTGCTGGCAAGGCCAGAGTTCCAGGTCAAGACTCCCCTTCCTGCCCTCCTCGCAATGCACCACTGCCTGCCAGGGAGACTCAGCTTACCCAGGACAGCTTGTTGCCACGGTCTGCTGCACGAGATGACGGCACACGGGATTTGACTCTCACCTGCCCACCAACCTCCTCCGGAATCTCCTGGACAGCAGCGCCACAGCCCTCCTCTCCAGCAGACCGGCCAGAGGCACGTGAAGTTGCAAGGCTCTCTCCTGATCCCATGCTGGCAGGAAAACAAACTGACCAAGAGGCGAGGGACACTCTGGATCTCTTTGACCCATGGGAGCAGATTCAGCCAAGCCTCGAGGGCCCTCTTGACGAAGAAGAATACCAGGCTCTCCTGGATCAGCTCTGAAGCACACACAACAAGGCTTCATTTTCTCATCGGGGACGGCGCTCTTGGCCAGACACGAAAGCCTTTACACGCAACCCCACACAAAGGACACCATGGACCTCCCAATCTCCTGGGCCGGGAGCCCATGGACAGGGAACACCTGGCTACAAACAACCCAACAATTCAACCTGGACTTAGAAGCTGGGAGGAGATGGCCTGCCCACGAGACCCAGAACTAGAAAATTTGCCTGGCAGGAGGCAATTGTCCCGGAGACTGCTGCGAAATTTTTCCAGGGGAAGTCAGGGACAGACCTCAACAAGGCAGCAGACATAGGAAAACCCTGGACAGGCTCCTCAGACAAGATACTGCCTGAAGTGCATCCCAGCATGACTCTGAGGGCAACACCTCAGCTCTACACTCTGTGGGCCACGATGGAACACACCGGCCAAAGGAGCCTTTGTTCCCTGCTAACTTTGTCGGCCCTGGAGTTGTGAAGCAGGGAAGGAGGAAAATGCCACTAGAGGATGGCCACTGCCAGCAATAGATGGAGCACCTGAGGGATGGGGGAAGACTGGGGATGGAGAAAATAGCGCTCTGCTAGCTAGATTCAGTGCCCTGGACACACTTGATCCTATTCTGAATGTGAAGTCGAATAAATCTGAATGAACAAACACAAAGAGACATAACTTGAAAAATGGACTCAATCAATGTGTGTTCCATGTGAAATACTTTAATTTTCTTCCCTTCTCTATTACTAATTTTTCTTAAATCCTTTCCTTGTTTGTTTATTCTTTTATCTCTCTCTCTCTCTCTCTCTTTTTTTTTTTTTAATTTTTGGTTTAGATTTTTGGTTTTGTTTTGTTTTTTTCTTTTGTTTTCCCTTTTTTTGTAGAGGTTGGATCTTCTTGATCATTCCTCTTTAAAAATATTTTTTTCACACACAAAACCCAAATACACTGCCTTTACTTTTGTCCAACATACACACACACACACACACACACAGGATCAGTGACAATCATAAGCCTTCTGCCCCACCCCAAACACAAACACACACAGGTGAAAGCACTTGAGTACCAGCTGGAAAATCCTCTTGTTGATTTGACACTCTCAAGACCAATGAAATCTCTGCTTTCTCAGTGATTCTTTTGTTTGTCTGTGTGTTTGCTTGTTGTTAGCCTTTTGTGGCAGTTTTTTTTTTTTTTTTTTTTTTTCTGTGTATCATATCTGCCCTGTCCTGGATGTCACTTTGTAGAAGAGGCCTGGCCAGGAACACTTGGAGCTCTGCGGCCTAGTCTTCTTCTGCAGACTGTGATTAAGTGTGCAGGAGACCACCACGAATCTCACGGCCATTCTTCTTGCATCTGGAAAATGAGCAATGGGTAACCACTCTCTCCCTGCCAGCCACCTGCTCGCCACCTTATATGGAGGTACCTCACTTGCACCACAAGAGGTGTTTTCTATCTCCCAACCCTGAAGTTGTTCTTACTGGGGATTCTGATGTCCAGCCTAAGGGTGCCATGCTGTAGCATGGGAACATGCTAGTAGTCTACGGCCTCCGGATTCCTCCCTCAGCTGGTCAAGCTTATTTGAGGTGCGCTGGTCCTTCCTCACTTTCCCTATTCTACCTGGGGAACTGCCGGTGGCGCCAGGCATGCACGGCTCCTGGCTTCTGGTCTATCTGGCTGCCTGCATGCCTCAAGTCTCTGCTCAAGGATGCAAGCTCAGCAGCAGTGGGGGGCTTGACTTGGCTGCTCTCCAAGCCGAGCCCGCAGGGCTGTGGGCGGAGCCAAGAGCCGGAGTGTATATATATTTTGATTTGCCAGGAGTACTGGAGGCTGGCAAAGGGCCTTGATACCTCCTCGTGGAGAGGTGGTCTTGTGGAGACTTGCAAGAGCAAGAACAGGGAGGTCCTGGGAAGGCGTCCTTCCTGGTCTGGATGGCAGGAGTCAGCAGTGTGGGGAACAGTCCCGTGGCCCGGGAATCCCGGGCATCCCGGCGCAGAAAGATCATCTGGAATGGTATGCAGAAAGAGGCCCTCGTGAGAGCTTTCGCCAAGAGCCCTTACCCAAGCTTCAGGGCCAGGGAGCAACTGGCCAGGGAAATCGGCTTGCCAGAGTCGAGGGTCCGGGTGTGGTTTCAGAACCGCCGAAGTCGCACAGGGCTGGTGAGGCAAGGCCCGAAGCCCTCGACAGCCCTAAGTGTCGCAGAGCCCCTGCAGCCTCACGAAGAGTCCGGTGCCAGGCTGCAAGGTAGAAGAAGCAACCCGTCGGGACGCAGAAGGCTTCGCACTCGACTCAGCTCCACACAGTTGATCATCTTAAGACAAGCTTTTGAGAGGCAGCCCTACCCGGGCTTTGCTGTCAGGGAGGAGCTCGCCCAAAGGACCGGTTTGCCTGAAGACACCATCCACATATGGTTTCAGAACAGAAGAGCACGCCACCGAGCTGCTGGCAAGGCCAGAGTTCCAGGTCAAGACTCCCCTTCCTGCCCTCCTCGCAATGCACCACTGCCTGCCAGGGAGACTCAGCTTACCCAGGACAGCTTGTTGCCACGGTCTGCTGCACGAGATGACGGCACACGGGATTTGACTCTCACCTGCCCACCAACCTCCTCCGGAATCTCCTGGACAGCAGCGCCACAGCCCTCCTCTCCAGCAGACCGGCCAGAGGCACGTGAAGTTGCAAGGCTCTCTCCTGATCCCATGCTGGCAGGAAAACAAACTGACCAAGAGGCGAGGGACACTCTGGATCTCTTTGACCCATGGGAGCAGATTCAGCCAAGCCTCGAGGGCCCTCTTGACGAAGAAGAATACCAGGCTCTCCTGGATCAGCTCTGAAGCACACACAACAAGGCTTCATTTTCTCATCGGGGACGGCGCTCTTGGCCAGACACGAAAGCCTTTACACGCAACCCCACACAAAGGACACCATGGACCTCCCAATCTCCTGGGCCGGGAGCCCATGGACAGGGAACACCTGGCTACAAACAACCCAACAATTCAACCTGGACTTAGAAGCTGGGGAGGAGATGGCCTGCCCACGAGACCCAGAACTAGAAAATTTGCCTGGCAGGAGGCAATTGTCCCGGAGACTGCTGCGAAATTTTTCCAGGGGAAGTCAGGGACAGACCTCAACAAGGCAGCAGACTTAGGAAAACCCTGGACAGGCTCCTCAGACAAGATACTGCCTGAAGTGCATCCCAGCATGACTCTGAGGGCAACACCTCAGCTCTACACTCTGTGGGCCACGATGGAACACACCGGCCAAAGGAGCCTTTGTTCTCTGCTAACTTTGTCGGCCCTGGAGTTGTGAAGCAGGGAAGGAGGAAAATGCCACTAGAGGATGGCCACTGCCAGCAATAGATGGAGCACCTGAGGGATGGGGGAAGACTGGGGATGGAGAAAATAGCGCTCTGCTAGCTAGATTCAGTGCCCTGGACACACTTGATCCTATTCTGAATGTGAAGTCGAATAAATCTGAATGAACAAACACAAAGAGACATAACTTGAAAAATGGACTCAATCAATGTGTGTTCCATGTGAAATACTTTAATTTTCTTCCCTTCTCTATTACTAATTTTTCTTAAATCCTTTCCTTTTTTGTTTATTCTTTTATCTCTCTCTCTCTCTATTTTTTTTTTTTTAATTTTTGGTTTAGATTTTTGGTTTTGTTTTGTTTTTTTCTTTTTGTTTTCCCTTTTTTTGTAGAGGTTGGATCTTCTTGATCATTCCTCTTTAAAAATATTTTTTTTCACACACAAAACCCAAATACACTGCCTTTACTTTTGTCCAACATACACACACACACACACACACACACAGGATCAGTGACAATCATAAGCCTTCTGCCCCACCCCAAACACAAACACACACAGGTGAAAGCACTTGAGTACCAGCTGGAAAATCCTCTTGTTGATTTGACACTCTCAAGACCAATGAAATCTCTGCTTTCTCAGTGATTCTTTTGTTTGTCTGTGTGTTTGCTTGTTGTTAGCCTTTTGTGGCAGTTTTTTTTTTTTTTTTTTTTTTTTCTGTGTATCATATCTGCCCTGTCCTGGATGTCACTTTGTAGAAGAGGCCTGGCCAGGAACACTTGGAGCTCTGCGGCCTAGTCTTCTTCTGCAGACTGTGATTAAGTGTGCAGGAGACCACCACGAATCTCACGGCCATTCTTCTTGCATCTGGAAAATGAGCAGTGGGTAACCACTCTCTCCCTGCCAGCCACCTGCTCGCCACCTTATATGGAGGTACCTCACTTGCACCACAAGAGGTGTTTTCTATCTCCCAACCCTGAAGTTGTTCTTACTGGGGATTCTGATGTCCAGCCTAAGGGTGCCATGCTGTAGCATGGGAACATGCTAGTAGTCTACGGCCTCCGGATTCCTCCCTCAGCTGGTCAAGCTTATTTGAGGTGCGCTGGTCCTTCCTCACTTTCCCTATTCTACCTGGGGAACTGCCGGTGGCGCCAGGCATGCACGGCTCCTGGCTTCTGGTCTATCTGGCTGCCTGCATGCCTCAAGTCTCTGCTCAAGGATGCAAGCTCAGCAGCAGTGGGGGGCTTGACTTGGCTGCTCTCCAAGCCGAGCCCGCAGGGCTGTGGGCGGAGCCAAGAGCCGGAGTGTATATATATTTTGATTTGCCAGGAGTACTGGAGGCTGGCAAAGGGCCTTGATACCTCCTCGTGGAGAGGTGGTCTTGTGGAGACTTGCAAGAGCAAGAACAGGGAGGTCCTGGGAAGGCGTCCTTCCTGGTCTGGATGGCAGGAGTCAGCAGTGTGGGGAACAGTCCCGTGGCCCGGGAATCCCGGGCATCCCGGCGCAGAAAGATCATCTGGAATGGTATGCAGAAAGAGGCCCTCGTGAGAGCTTTCGCCAAGAGCCCTTACCCAAGCTTCAGGGCCAGGGAGCAACTGGCCAGGGAAATCGGCTTGCCAGAGTCGCGGGTCCGGGTGTGGTTTCAGAACCGCCGAAGTCGCACAGGGCTGGTGAGGCAAGGCCCGAAGCCCTCGACAGCCCTAAGTGTCGCAGAGCCCCTGCAGCCTCACGAAGAGTCCGGTGCCAGGCTGAAAGGTAGAAGAAGCAACCCGTCGGGACGCAGAAGGCTTCGCACTCGACTCAGCTCCACACAGTTGATCATCTTAAGACAAGCTTTTGAGAGGCAGCCCTACCCGGGCTTTGCTGTCAGGGAGGAGCTCGCCCAAAGGACCGGTTTGCCTGAAGACACCATCCACATATGGTTTCAGAACAGAAGAGCACGCCACCGAGCTGCTGGCAAGGCCAGAGTTCCAGGTCAAGACTCCCCTTCCTGCCCTCCTCGCAATGCACCACTGCCTGCCAGGGAGACTCAGCTTACCCAGGACAGCTTGTTGCCACGGTCTGCTGCACGAGATGACGGCACACGGGATTTGACTCTCACCTGCCCACCAACCTCCTCCGGAATCTCCTGGACAGCAGCGCCACAGCCCTCCTCTCCAGCAGACCGGCCAGAGGCACGTGCAGTTGCAAGGCTCTCTCCTGATCCCATGCTGGCAGGAAAACAAACTGACCAAGAGGCGAGGGACACTCTGGATCTCTATGACCCGTGGGAGCAGATTCAGCCAAGCCTCGAGGGCCCTCTTGACGAAGAAGAATACCAGGCTCTCCTGGATCAGCTCTGAAGCACACACAACAAGGCTTCATTTTCTCATCGGGGACGGCGCTCTTGGCCAGACACGAAAGCCTTTACACGCAACCCCACACAAAGGACACCATGGACCTCCCAATCTCCTGGGCCGGGAGCCCATGGACAGGGAACACCTGGCTACAAACAACCCAACAATTCAACCTGGACTTAGAAGCTGGGAGGAGATGGCCTGCCCACGAGACCCAGAACTAGAAAATTTGCCTGGCAGGAGGCAATTGTCCCGGAGACTGCTGCGAAATTTTTCCAGGGGAAGTCAGGGACAGACCTCAACA
Source organism: Phodopus roborovskii (assembly GCF_943737965.1). Lineage (NCBI taxonomy): Eukaryota > Metazoa > Chordata > Mammalia > Rodentia > Cricetidae > Phodopus > Phodopus roborovskii. The sequence continues at coordinate 14,404,788 of NW_026125489.1, forward strand.
AGGCAGCAGACTTAGGAAAACCCTGGACAGGCTCCTCAGACAAGATACTGCCTGAAGTGCATCCCAGCATGACTCTGAGGGCAACACCTCAGCTCTACACTCTGTGGGCCACGATGGAACACACCGGCCAAAGGAGCCTTTGTTCTCTGCTAACTTTGTCGGCCCTGGAGTTGTGAAGCAGGGAAGGAGGAAAATGCCACTAGAGGATGGCCACTGCCAGCAATAGATGGAGCACCTGAGGGATGGGGGAAGACTGGGGATGGAGAAAATAGCGCTCTGCTAGCTAGATTCAGTGCCCTGGACACACTTGATCCTATTCTGAATGTGAAGTCGAATAAATCTGAATGAACAAACACAAAGAGACATAACTTGAAAAATGGACTCAATCAATGTGTGTTCCATGTGAAATACTTTAATTTTCTTCCCTTCTCTATTACTAATTTTTCTTAAATCCTTTCCTTTTTTGTTTATTCTTTTATCTCTCTCTCTCTCTATTTTTTTTTTTTTTTAATTTTTGGTTTAGATTTTTGGTTTTGTTTTGTTTTTTTCTTTTGTTTTCCCTTTTTTTGTAGAGGTTGGATCTTCTTGATCATTCCTCTTTAAAAATATTTTTTTCACACACAAAACCCAAATACACTGCCTTTACTTTTGTCCAACATACACACACACACACACACACACACAGGATCAGTGACAATCATAAGCCTTCTGCCCCACCCCAAACACAAACACACACAGGTGAAAGCACTTGAGTACCAGCTGGAAAATCCTCTTGTTGATTTGACACTCTCAAGACCAATGAAATCTCTGCTTTCTCAGTGATTCTTTTGTTTGTCTGTGTGTTTGCTTGTTGTTAGCCTTTTGTGGCAGTTTTTTTTTTTTTTTTTTTTTTTTCTGTGTATCATATCTGCCCTGTCCTGGATGTCACTTTGTAGAAGAGGCCTGGCCAGGAACACTTGGAGCTCTGCGGCCTAGTCTTCTTCTGCAGACTGTGATTAAGTGTGCAGGAGACCACCACGAATCTCACGGCCATTCTTCTTGCATCTGGAAAATGAGCAGTGGGTAACCACTCTCTCCCTGCCAGCCACCTGCTCGCCACCTTATATGGAGGTACCTCACTTGCACCACAAGAGGTGTTTTCTATCTCCCAACCCTGAAGTTGTTCTTACTGGGGATTCTGATGTCCAGCCTAAGGGTGCCATGCTGTAGCATGGGAACATGCTAGTAGTCTACGGCCTCCGGATTCCTCCCTCAGCTGGTCAAGCTTATTTGAGGTGCGCTGGTCCTTCCTCACTTTCCCTATTCTACCTGGGGAACTGCCGGTGGCGCCAGGCATGCACGGCTCCTGGCTTCTGGTCTATCTGGCTGCCTGCATGCCTCAAGTCTCTGCTCAAGGATGCAAGCTCAGCAGCAGTGGGGGCTTGACTTGGCTGCTCTCCAAGCCGAGCCCGCAGGGCTGTGGGCGGAGCCAAGAGCCGGAGTGTATATATATTTTGATTTGCCAGGAGTACTGGAGGCTGGCAAAGGGCCTTGATACCTCCTCGTGGAGAGGTGGTCTTGTGGAGACTTGCAAGAGCAAGAACAGGGAGGTCCTGGGAAGGCGTCCTTCCTGGTCTGGATGGCAGGAGTCAGCAGTGTGGGGAACAGTCCCGTGGCCCGGGAATCCCGGGCATCCCGGCGCAGAAAGATCATCTGGAATGGTATGCAGAAAGAGGCCCTCGTGAGAGCTTTCGCCAAGAGCCCTTACCCAAGCTTCAGGGCCAGGGAGCAACTGGCCAGGGAAATCGGCTTGCCAGAGTCGAGGGTCCGGGTGTGGTTTCAGAACCGCCGAAGTCGCACAGGGCTGGTGAGGCAAGGCCCGAAGCCCTCGACAGCCCTAAGTGTCGCAGAGCCCCTGCAGCCTCACGAAGAGTCCGGTGCCAGGCTGCAAGGTAGAAGAAGCAACCCGTCGGGACGCAGAAGGCTTCGCACTCGACTCAGCTCCACACAGTTGATCATCTTAAGACAAGCTTTTGAGAGGCAGCCCTACCCGGGCTTTGCTGTCAGGGAGGAGCTCGCCCAAAGGACCGGTTTGCCTGAAGACACCATCCACATATGGTTTCAGAACAGAAGAGCACGCCACCGAGCTGCTGGCAAGGCCAGAGTTCCAGGTCAAGACTCCCCTTCCTGCCCTCCCTCGCAATGCACCACTGCCTGCCAGGGAGACTCAGCTTACCCAGGACAGCTTGTTGCCACGGTCTGCTGCACGAGATGACGGCACACGGGATTTGACTCTCACCTGCCCACCAACCTCCTCCGGAATCTCCTGGACAGCAGCGCCACAGCCCTCCTCTCCAGCAGACCGGCCAGAGGCACGTGAAGTTGCAAGGCTCTCTCCTGATCCCATGCTGGCAGGAAAACAAACTGACCAAGAGGCGAGGGACACTCTGGATCTCTTTGACCCATGGGAGCAGATTCAGCCAAGCCTCGAGGGCCCTCTTGACGAAGAAGAATACCAGGCTCTCCTGGATCAGCTCTGAAGCACACACAACAAGGCTTCATTTTCTCATCGGGGACGGCGCTCTTGGCCAGACACGAAAGCCTTTACACGCAACCCCACACAAAGGACACCATGGACCTCCCAATCTCCTGGGCCGGGAGCCCATGGACAGGGAACACCTGGCTACAAACAACCCAACAATTCAACCTGGACTTAGAAGCTGGGAGGAGATGGCCTGCCCACGAGACCCAGAACTAGAAAATTTGCCTGGCAGGAGGCAATTGTCCCGGAGACTGCTGCGAAATTTTTCCAGGGGAAGTCAGGGACAGACCTCAACAAGGCAGCAGACTTAGGAAAACCCTGGACAGGCTCCTCAGACAAGATACTGCCTGAAGTGCATCCCAGCATGACTCTGAGGGCAACACCTCAGCTCTACACTCTGTGGGCCACGATGGAACACACCGGCCAAAGGAGCCTTTGTTCTCTGCTAACTTTGTCGGCCCTGGAGTTGTGAAGCAGGGAAGGAGGAAAATGCCACTAGAGGATGGCCACTGCCAGCAATAGATGGAGCACCTGAGGGATGGGGGAAGACTGGGGATGGAGAAAATAGCGCTCTGCTAGCTAGATTCAGTGCCCTGGACACACTTGATCCTATTCTGAATGTGAAGTCGAATAAATCTGAATGAACAAACACAAAGAGACATAACTTGAAAAATGGACTCGATCAATGTGTGTTCCATGTGAAATACTTTAATTTTCTTCCCTTCTCTATTACTAATTTTTCTTAAATCCTTTCCTTTTTTGTTTATTCTTTTATCTCTCTCTCTCTCTATTTTTTTTTTTTTAATTTTTGGTTTAGATTTTTGGTTTTGTTTTGTTTTTTTCTTTTGTTTTCCCTTTTTTTGTAGAGGTTGGATCTTCTTGATCATTCCTCTTTAAAAATATTTTTTTCACACACAAAACCCAAATACACTGCCTTTACTTTTGTCCAACATACACACACACACACACACACACACAGGATCAGTGACAATCATAAGCCTTCTGCCCCACCCCAAACACAAACACACACAGGTGAAAGCACTTGAGTACCAGCTGGAAAATCCTCTTGTTGATTTGACACTCTCAAGACCAATGAAATCTCTGCTTTCTCAGTGATTCTTTTGTTTGTCTGTGTGTTTGCTTGTTGTTAGCCTTTGTGGCAGTTTTTTTTTTTTTTTTTTTTTTTTTTCTGTGTATCATATCTGCCCTGTCCTGGATGTCACTTTGTAGAAGAGGCCTGGCCAGGAACACTTGGAGCTCTGCGGCCTAGTCTTCTTCTGCAGACTGTGATTAAGTGTGCAGGAGACCACCACGAATCTCACGGCCATTCTTCTTGCATCTGGAAAATGAGCAGTGGGTAACCACTCTCTCCCTGCCAGCCACCTGCTCGCCACCTTATATGGAGGTACCTCACTTGCACCACAAGAGGTGTTTTCTATCTCCCAACCCTGAAGTTGTTCTTACTGGGGATTCTGATGTCCAGCCTAAGGGTGCCATGCTGTAGCATGGGAACATGCTAGTAGTCTACGGCCTCCGGATTCCTCCCTCAGCTGGTCAAGCTTATTTGAGGTGCGCTGGTCCTTCCTCACTTTCCCTATTCTACCTGGGGAACTGCCGGTGGCGCCAGGCATGCACGGCTCCTGGCTTCTGGTCTATCTGGCTGCCTGCATGCCTCAAGTCTCTGCTCAAGGATGCAAGCTCAGCAGCAGTGGGGGCTTGACTTGGCTGCTCTCCAAGCCGAGCCCGCAGGGCTGTGGGCGGAGCCAAGAGCCGGAGTGTATATATATTTTGATTTGCCAGGAGTACTGGAGGCTGGCAAAGGGCCTTGATACCTCCTCGTGGAGAGGTGGTCTTGTGGAGACTTGCAAGAGCAAGAACAGGGAGGTCCTGGGAAGGCGTCCTTCCTGGTCTGGATGGCAGGAGTCAGCAGTGTGGGGAACAGTCCCGTGGCCCGGGAATCCCGGGCATCCCGGCGCAGAAAGATCATCTGGAATGGTATGCAGAAAGAGGCCCTCGTGAGAGCTTTCGCCAAGAGCCCTTACCCAAGCTTCAGGGCCAGGGAGCAACTGGCCAGGGAAATCGGCTTGCCAGAGTCGCGGGTCCGGGTGTGGTTTCAGAACCGCCGAAGTCGCACAGGGCTGGTGAGGCAAGGCCCGAAGCCCTCGACAGCCCTAAGTGTCGCAGAGCCCCTGCAGCCTCACGAAGAGTCCGGTGCCAGGCTGAAAGGTAGAAGAAGCAACCCGTCGGGACGCAGAAGGCTTCGCACTCGACTCAGCTCCACACAGTTGATCATCTTAAGACAAGCTTTTGAGAGGCAGCCCTACCCGGGCTTTGCTGTCAGGGAGGAGCTCGCCCAAAGGACCGGTTTGCCTGAAGACACCATCCACATATGGTTTCAGAACAGAAGAGCACGCCACCGAGCTGCTGGCAAGGCCAGAGTTCCAGGTCAAGACTCCCCTTCCTGCCCTCCTCGCAATGCACCACTGCCTGCCAGGGAGACTCAGCTTACCCAGGACAGCTTGTTGCCACGGTCTGCTGCACGAGATGACGGCACACGGGATTTGACTCTCACCTGCCCACCAACCTCCTCCGGAATCTCCTGGACAGCAGCGCCACAGCCCTCCTCTCCAGCAGACCGGCCAGAGGCACGTGCAGTTGCAAGGCTCTCTCCTGATCCCATGCTGGCAGGAAAACAAACTGACCAAGAGGCGAGGGACACTCTGGATCTCTATGACCCGTGGGAGCAGATTCAGCCAAGCCTCGAGGGCCCTCTTGACGAAGAAGAATACCAGGCTCTCCTGGATCAGCTCTGAAGCACACACAACAAGGCTTCATTTTCTCATCGGGGACGGCGCTCTTGGCCAGACACGAAAGCCTTTACACGCAACCCCACACAAAGGACACCATGGACCTCCCAATCTCCTGGGCCGGGAGCCCATGGACAGGGAACACCTGGCTACAAACAACCCAACAATTCAACCTGGACTTAGAAGCTGGGAGGAGATGGCCTGCCCACGAGACCCAGAACTAGAAAATTTGCCTGGCAGGAGGCAATTGTCCCGGAGACTGCTGCGAAATTTTTCCAGGGGAAGTCAGGGACAGACCTCAACAAGGCAGCAGACTTAGGAAAACCCTGGACAGGCTCCTCAGACAAGATACTGCCTGAAGTGCATCCCAGCATGACTCTGAGGGCAACACCTCAGCTCTACACTCTGTGGGCCACGATGGAACACACCGGCCAAAGGAGCCTTTGTTCTCTGCTAACTTTGTCGGCCCTGGAGTTGTGAAGCAGGGAAGGAGGAAAATGCCACTAGAGGATGGCCACTGCCAGCAATAGATGGAGCACCTGAGGGATGGGGGAAGACTGGGGATGGAGAAAATAGCGCTCTGCTAGCTAGATTCAGTGCCCTGGACACACTTGATCCTATTCTGAATGTGAAGTCGAATAAATCTGAATGAACAAACACAAAGAGACATAACTTGAAAAATGGACTCAATCAATGTGTGTTCCATGTGAAATACTTTAATTTTCTTCCCTTCTCTATTACTAATTTTTCTTAAATCCTTTCCTTTTTTGTTTATTCTTTTATCTCTCTCTCTCTCTATTTTTTTTTTTTTTTAATTTTTGGTTTAGATTTTTGGTTTTGTTTTGTTTTTTTCTTTTGTTTTCCCTTTTTTTGTAGAGGTTGGATCTTCTTGATCATTCCTCTTTAAAAATATTTTTTTCACACACAAAACCCAAATACACTGCCTTTACTTTTGTCCAACATACACACACACACACACACACACACAGGATCAGTGACAATCATAAGCCTTCTGCCCCACCCCAAACACAAACACACACAGGTGAAAGCACTTGAGTACCAGCTGGAAAATCCTCTTGTTGATTTGACACTCTCAAGACCAATGAAATCTCTGCTTTCTCAGTGATTCTTTTGTTTGTCTGTGTGTTTGCTTGTTGTTAGCCTTTTGTGGCAGTTTTTTTTTTTTTTTTTTTTTTTCTGTGTATCATATCTGCCCTGTCCTGGATGTCACTTTGTAGAAGAGGCCTGGCCAGGAACACTTGGAGCTCTGCGGCCTAGTCTTCTTCTGCAGACTGTGATTAAGTGTGCAGGAGACCACCACGAATCTCACGGCCATTCTTCTTGCATCTGGAAAATGAGCAGTGGGTAACCACTCTCTCCCTGCCAGCCACCTGCTCGCCACCTTATATGGAGGTACCTCACTTGCACCACAAGAGGTGTTTTCTATCTCCCAACCCTGAAGTTGTTCTTACTGGGGATTCTGATGTCCAGCCTAAGGGTGCCATGCTGTAGCATGGGAACATGCTAGTAGTCTACGGCCTCCGGATTCCTCCCTCAGCTGGTCAAGCTTATTTGAGGTGCGCTGGTCCTTCCTCACTTTCCCTATTCTACCTGGGGAACTGCCGGTGGCGCCAGGCATGCACGGCTCCTGGCTTCTGGTCTATCTGGCTGCCTGCATGCCTCAAGTCTCTGCTCAAGGATGCAAGCTCAGCAGCAGTGGGGGCTTGACTTGGCTGCTCTCCAAGCCGAGCCCGCAGGGCTGTGGGCGGAGCCAAGAGCCGGAGTGTATATATATTTTGATTTGCCAGGAGTACTGGAGGCTGGCAAAGGGCCTTGATACCTCCTCGTGGAGAGGTGGTCTTGTGGAGACTTGCAAGAGCAAGAACAGGGAGGTCCTGGGAAGGCGTCCTTCCTGGTCTGGATGGCAGGAGTCAGCAGTGTGGGGAACAGTCCCGTGGCCCGGGAATCCCGGGCATCCCGGCGCAGAAAGATCATCTGGAATGGTATGCAGAAAGAGGCCCTCGTGAGAGCTTTCGCCAAGAGCCCTTACCCAAGCTTCAGGGCCAGGGAGCAACTGGCCAGGGAAATCGGCTTGCCAGAGTCGAGGGTCCGGGTGTGGTTTCAGAACCGCCGAAGTCGCACAGGGCTGGTGAGGCAAGGCCCGAAGCCCTCGACAGCCCTAAGTGTCGCAGAGCCCCTGCAGCCTCACGAAGAGTCCGGTGCCAGGCTGCAAGGTAGAAGAAGCAACCCGTCGGGGACGCAGAAGGCTTCGCACTCGACTCAGCTCCACACAGTTGATCATCTTAAGACAAGCTTTTGAGAGGCAGCCCTACCCGGGCTTTGCTGTCAGGGAGGAGCTCGCCCAAAGGACCGGTTTGCCTGAAGACACCATCCACATATGGTTTCAGAACAGAAGAGCACGCCACCGAGCTGCTGGCAAGGCCAGAGTTCCAGGTCAAGACTCCCCTTCCTGCCCTCCTCGCAATGCACCACTGCCTGCCAGGGAGACTCAGCTTACCCAGGACAGCTTGTTGCCACGGTCTGCTGCACGAGATGACGGCACACGGGATTTGACTCTCACCTGCCCACCAACCTCCTCCGGAATCTCCTGGACAGCAGCGCCACAGCCCTCCTCTCCAGCAGACCGGCCAGAGGCACGTGAAGTTGCAAGGCTCTCTCCTGATCCCATGCTGGCAGGAAAACAAACTGACCAAGAGGCGAGGGACACTCTGGATCTCTTTGACCCATGGGAGCAGATTCAGCCAAGCCTCGAGGGCCCTCTTGACGAAGAAGAATACCAGGCTCTCCTGGATCAGCTCTGAAGCACACACAACAAGGCTTCATTTTCTCATCGGGGACGGCGCTCTTGGCCAGACACGAAAGCCTTTACACGCAACCCCACACAAAGGACACCATGGACCTCCCAATCTCCTGGGCCGGGAGCCCATGGACAGGGAACACCTGGCTACAAACAACCCAACAATTCAACCTGGACTTAGAAGCTGGGAGGAGATGGCCTGCCCACGAGACCCAGAACTAGAAAATTTGCCTGGCAGGAGGCAATTGTCCCGGAGACTGCTGCGAAATTTTTCCAGGGGAAGTCAGGGACAGACCTCAACAAGGCAGCAGACTTAGGAAAACCCTGGACAGGCTCCTCGGACAAGATACTGCCTGAAGTGCATCCCAGCATGACTCTGAGGGCAACACCTCAGCTCTACACTCTGTGGGCCACGATGGAACACACCGGCCAAAGGAGCCTTTGTTCTCTGCTAACTTTGTCGGCCCTGGAGTTGTGAAGCAGGGAAGGAGGAAAATGCCACTAGAGGATGGCCACTGCCAGCAATAGATGGAGCACCTGAGGGATGGGGGAAGACTGGGGATGGAGAAAATAGCGCTCTGCTAGCTAGATTCAGTGCCCTGGACACACTTGATCCTATTCTGAATGTGAAGTCGAATAAATCTGAATGAACAAACACAAAGAGACATAACTTGAAAAATGGACTCGATCAATGTGTGTTCCATGTGAAATACTTTAATTTTCTTCCCTTCTCTATTACTAATTTTTCTTAAATCCTTTCCTTTTTTGTTTATTCTTTTATCTCTCTCTCTCTCTATTTTTTTTTTTTTAATTTTTGGTTTAGATTTTTGGTTTTGTTTTGTTTTTTTCTTTTGTTTTCCCTTTTTTTGTAGAGGTTGGATCTTCTTGATCATTCCTCTTTAAAAATATTTTTTTCACACACAAAACCCAAATACACTGCCTTTACTTTTGTCCAACATACACACACACACACACACACACACACACAGGATCAGTGACAATCATAAGCCTTCTGCCCCACCCCAAACACAAACACACACAGGTGAAAGCACTTGAGTACCAGCTGGAAAATCCTCTTGTTGATTTGACACTCTCAAGACCAATGAAATCTCTGCTTTCTCAGTGATTCTTTTGTTTGTCTGTGTGTTTGCTTGTTGTTAGCCTTTTGTGGCAGTTTTTTTTTTTTTTTTTTTTTCTGTGTATCATATCTGCCCTGTCCTGGATGTCACTTTGTAGAAGAGGCCTGGCCAGGAACACTTGGAGCTCTGCGGCCTAGTCTTCTTCTGCAGACTGTGATTAAGTGTGCAGGAGACCACCACGAATCTCACGGCCATTCTTCTTGCATCTGGAAAATGAGCAATGGGTAACCACTCTCTCCCTGCCAGCCACCTGCTCGCCACCTTATATGGAGGTACCTCACTTGCACCACAAGAGGTGTTTTCTATCTCCCAACCCTGAAGTTGTTCTTACTGGGGATTCTGATGTCCAGCCTAAGGGTGCCATGCTGTAGCATGGGAACATGCTAGTAGTCTACGGCCTCCGGATTCCTCCCTCAGCTGGTCAAGCTTATTTGAGGTGCGCTGGTCCTTCCTCACTTTCCCTATTCTACCTGGGGAACTGCCGGTGGCGCCAGGCATGCACGGCTCCTGGCTTCTGGTCTATCTGGCTGCCTGCATGCCTCAAGTCTCTACTCAAGGATGCAAGCTCAGCAGCAGTGGGGGCTTGACTTGGCTGCTCTCCAAGCCGAGCCCGCAGGGCTGTGGGCGGAGCCAAGAGCCGGAGTGTATATATATTTTGATTTGCCAGGAGTACTGGAGGCTGGCAAAGGGCCTTGATACCTCCTCGTGGAGAGGTGGTCTTGTGGAGACTTGCAAGAGCAAGAACAGGGAGGTCCTGGGAAGGCGTCCTTCCTGGTCTGGATGGCAGGAGTCAGCAGTGTGGGGAACAGTCCCGTGGCCCGGGAATCCCGGGCATCCCGGCGTAGAAAGATCATCTGGAATGGTATGCAGAAAGAGGCCCTCGTGAGAGCTTTCGCCAAGAGCCCTTACCCAAGCTTCAGGGCCAGGGAGCAACTGGCCAGGGAAATCGGCTTGCCAGAGTCGAGGGTCCGGGTGTGGTTTCAGAACCGCCGAAGTCGCACAGGGCTGGTGAGGCAAGGCCCGAAGCCCTCGACAGCCCTAAGTGTCGCAGAGCCCCTGCAGCCTCACGAAGAGTCCGGTGCCAGGCTGCAAGGTAGAAGAAGCAACCCGTCGGGACGCAGAAGGCTTCGCACTCGACTCAGCTCCACACAGTTGATCATCTTAAGACAAGCTTTTGAGAGGCAGCCCTACCCGGGCTTTGCTGTCAGGGAGGAGCTCGCCCAAAGGACCGGTTTGCCTGAAGACACCATCCACATATGGTTTCAGAACAGAAGAGCACGCCACCGAGCTGCTGGCAAGGCCAGAGTTCCAGGTCAAGACTCCCCCTTCCTGCCCTCCTCGCAATGCACCACTGCCTGCCAGGGAGACTCAGCTTACCCAGGACAGCTTGTTGCCACGGTCTGCTGCACGAGATGACGGCACACGGGATTTGACTCTCACCTGCCCACCAACCTCCTCCGGAATCTCCTGGACAGCAGCGCCACAGCCCTCCTCTCCAGCAGACCGGCCAGAGGCACGTGAAGTTGCAAGGCTCTCTCCTGATCCCATGCTGGCAGGAAAACAAACTGACCAAGAGGCGAGGGACACTCTGGATCTCTTTGACCCATGGGAGCAGATTCAGCCAAGCCTCGAGGGCCCTCTTGACGAAGAAGAATACCAGGCTCTCCTGGATCAGCTCTGAAGCACACACAACAAGGCTTCATTTTCTCATCGGGGACGGCGCTCTTGGCCAGACACGAAAGCCTTTACACGCAACCCCACACAAAGGACACCATGGACCTCCCAATCTCCTGGGCCGGGAGCCCATGGACAGGGAACACCTGGCTACAAACAACCCAATAATTCAACCTGGACTTAGAAGCTGGGAGGAGATGGCCTGCCCACGAGACCCAGAACTAGAAAATTTGCCTGGCAGGAGGCAATTGTCCCGGAGACTGCTGCGAAATTTTTCCAGGGGAAGTCAGGGACAGACCTCAACAAGGCAGCAGACTTAGGAAAACCCTGGACAGGCTCCTCGGACAAGATACTGCCTGAAGTGCATCCCAGCATGACTCTGAGGGCAACACCTCAGCTCTACACTCTGTGGGCCACGATGGAACACACCGGCCAAAGGAGCCTTTGTTCTCTGCTAACTTTGTCGGCCCTGGAGTTGTGAAGCAGGGAAGGAGGAAAATGCCACTAGAGGATGGCCACTGCCAGCAATAGATGGAGCACCTGAGGGATGGGGGAAGACTGGGGATGGAGAAAATAGCGCTCTGCTAGCTAGATTCAGTGCCCTGGACACACTTGATCCTATTCTGAATGTGAAGTCGAATAAATCTGAATGAACAAACACAAAGAGACATAACTTGAAAAATGGACTCGATCAATGTGTGTTCCATGTGAAATACTTTAATTTTCTTCCCTTCTCTATTACTAATTTTTCTTAAATCCTTTCCTTTTTTGTTTATTCTTTTATCTCTCTCTCTCTATTTTTTTTTTTTTTAATTTTTGGTTTAGATTTTTGGTTTTGTTTTGTTTTTTTCTTTTGTTTTCCCTTTTTTTGTAGAGGTTGGATCTTCTTGATCATTCCTCTTTAAAAATATTTTTTTCACACACAAAACCCAAATACACTGCCTTTACTTTTGTCCAACATACACACACACACACACACACACACACAGGATCAGTGACAATCATAAGCCTTCTGCCCCACCCCAAACACAAACACACACAGGTGAAAGCACTTGAGTACCAGCTGGAAAATCCTCTTGTTGATTTGACACTCTCAAGACCAATGAAATCTCTGCTTTCTCAGTGATTCTTTTGTTTGTCTGTGTGTTTGCTTGTTGTTAGCCTTTTGTTGCAGTTTTTTTTTTTTTTTTTTTTTTTCTGTGTATCATATCTGCCCTGTCCTGGATGTCACTTTGTAGAAGAGGCCTGGCCAGGAACACTTGGAGCTCTGCGGCCTAGTCTTCTTCTGCAGACTGTGATTAAGTGTGCAGGAGACCACCACGAATCTCACGGCCATTCTTCTTGCATCTGGAAAATGAGCAGTGGGTAACCACTCTCTCCCTGCCAGCCACCTGCTCGCCACCTTATATGGAGGTACCTCACTTGCACCACAAGAGGTGTTTTCTATCTCCCAACCCTGAAGTTGTTCTTACTGGGGATTCTGATGTCCAGCCTAAGGGTGCCATGCTGTAGCATGGGAACATGCTAGTAGTCTACGGCCTCCGGATTCCTCCCTCAGCTGGTCAAGCTTATTTGAGGTGCGCTGGTCCTTCCTCACTTTCCCTATTCTACCTGGGGAACTGCCGGTGGCGCCAGGCATGCACGGCTCCTGGCTTCTGGTCTATCTGGCTGCCTGCATGCCTCAAGTCTCTGCTCAAGTATGCAAGCTCAGCAGCAGTGGGGGCTTGACTTGGCTGCTCTCCAAGCCGAGCCCGCAGGGCTGTGGGCGGAGCCAAGAGCCGGAGTGTATATATATTTTGATTTGCCAGGAGTACTGGAGGCTGGCAAAGGGCCTTGATACCTCCTCGTGGAGAGGTGGTCTTGTGGAGACTTGCAAGAGCAAGAACAGGGAGGTCCTGGGAAGGCGTCCTTCCTGGTCTGGATGGCAGGAGTCAGCAGTGTGGGGAACAGTCCCGTGGCCCGGGAATCCCGGGCATCCCGGCGCAGAAAGATCATCTGGAATGGTATGCAGAAAGAGGCCCTCGTGAGAGCTTTCGCCAAGAGCCCTTACCCAAGCTTCAGGGCCAGGGAGCAACTGGCCAGGGAAATCGGCTTGCCAGAGTCGAGGGTCCGGGTGTGGTTTCAGAACCGCCGAAGTCGCACAGGGCTGGTGAGGCAAGGCCCGAAGCCCTCGACAGCCCTAAGTGTCGCAGAGCCCCTGCAGCCTCACGAAGAGTCCGGTGCCAGGCTGCAAGGTAGAAGAAGCAACCCGTCGGGACGCAGAAGGCTTCGCACTCGACTCAGCTCCACACAGTTGATCATCTTAAGACAAGCTTTTGAGAGGCAGCCCTACCCGGGCTTTGCTGTCAGGGAGGAGCTCGCCCAAAGGACCGGTTTGCCTGAAGACACCATCCACATATGGTTTCAGAACAGAAGAGCACGCCACCGAGCTGCTGGCAAGGCCAGAGTTCCAGGTCAAGACTCCCCTTCCTGCCCTCCTCGCAATGCACCACTGCCTGCCAGGGAGACTCAGCTTACCCAGGACAGCTTGTTGCCACGGTCTGCTGCACGAGATGACGGCACACGGGATTTGACTCTCACCTGCCCACCAACCTCCTCCGGAATCTCCTGGACAGCAGCGCCACAGCCCTCCTCTCCAGCAGACCGTCCAGAGGCACGTGAAGTTGCAAGGCTCTCTCCTGATCCCATGCTGGCAGGAAAACAAACTGACCAAGAGGCGAGGGACACTCTGGATCTCTTTGACCCATGGGAGCAGATTCAGCCAAGCCTCGAGGGCCCTCTTGACGAAGAAGAATACCAGGCTCTCCTGGATCAGCTCTGAAGCACACACAACAAGGCTTCATTTTCTCATCGGGGACGGTGCTCTTGGCCAGACACGAAAGCCTTTACATGCAACCCCACACAAAGGACACCATGGACCTCCCAATCTCCTGGGCCGGGAGCCCATGGACAGGGAACACCTGGCTACAAACAACCCAACAATTCAACCTGGACTTAGAAGCTGGGAGGAGATGGCCTGCCCACGAGACCCAGAACTAGAAAATTTGCCTGGCAGGAGGCAATTGTCCCGGAGACTGCTGCGAAATTTTTCCAGGGGAAGTCAGGGACAGACCTCAACAAGGCAGCAGACTTAGGAAAACCCTGGACAGGCTCCTCGGACAAGATACTGCCTGAAGTGCATCCCAGCATGACTCTGAGGGCAACACCTCAGCTCTACACTCTGTGGGCCACGATGGAACACACCGGCCAAAGGAGCCTTTGTTCTCTGCTAACTTTGTCGGCCCTGGAGTTGTGAAGCAGGGAAGGAGGAAAATGCCACTAGAGGATGGCCACTGCCAGCAATAGATGGAGCACCTGAGGGATGGGGGAAGACTGGGGATGGAGAAAATAGCGCTCTGCTAGCTAGATTCAGTGCCCTGGACACACTTGATCCTATTCTGAATGTGAAGTCGAATAAATCTGAATGAACAAACACAAAGAGACATAACTTGAAAAATGGACTCAATCAATGTGTGTTCCATGTGAAATACTTTAATTTTCTTCCCTTCTCTATTACTAATTTTTCTTAAATCCTTTCTTTTTTGTTTATTCTTTTATCTCTCTCTCTCTCTTTTTTTTTTTTTTTTAATTTTTGGTTTAGATTTTTGGTTTTGTTTTGTTTTTTTCTTTTGTTTTCCCTTTTTTTGTAGAGGTTGGATCTTCTTGATCATTCCTCTTTAAAAATATTTTTTTCACACACAAAACCCAAATACACTGCCTTTACTTTTGTCCAACATACACACACACACACACACACTCAAACACACACACAGGATCAGTGACAATCATAAGCCTTCTGCCCCACCCCAAACACAAACACACACAGGTGAAAGCACTTGAGTACCAGCTGGAAAATCCTCTTGTTGATTTGACACTCTCAAGACCAATGAAATCTCTGCTTTCTCAGTGATTCTTTTGTTTGTCTGTGTGTTTGCTTGTTGTTAGCCTTTTGTGGCAGTTTTTTTTTTTTTTTCTGTGTATCATATCTGCCCTGTCCTGGATGTCACTTTGTAGAAGAGGCCTGGCCAGGAACACATGGAGCTCTGCGGCCTAGTCTTCTTCTGCAGACTGTGATTAAGTGTGCAGGAGACCACCACGAATCTCACGGCCATTCTTCTTGCATCTGGAAAATGAGCAGTGGGTAACCACTCTCTCCCTGCCAGCCACCTGCTCGCCACCTTATATGGAGGTACCTCACTTGCACCACAAGAGGTGTTTTCTATCTCCCAACCCTGAAGTTGTTCTTAATGGGGATTCTGAGGTCCAGCCTAAGGGTGCCATGCTGTAGCATGGGAACATGCTAGTAGTCTACGGCCTCCGGATTCCTCCCTCAGCTGGTCAAGCTTATTTGAGGTGCGCTGGTCCTTCCTCACTTTCCCTATTCTACCTGGGGAACTGCCGGTGGCGCCAGGCATGGACGGCTCCTGGCTTCTGGTCTATCTGGCTGCCTGCATGCCTCAAGTCTCTACTCAAGGATGCAAGCTCAGCAGCAGTGGTGGCTTGACTTTGCTGCTCTCCAAGCCGAGCCCGCAGGGCTGTGGGCGGAGCCAAGAGCCGGAGTGTATATATATTTTGGATTGCCACGAGTACTGGAGGCTGGCAAAGGGCCTTGATACCTCCTCGTGGAGAGGTGGTCTTGTGGAGACTTGCAAGAGAAGAACAGGGAGGTCCTGGGAAGGCGTCCTTCCTTGTCAGGATGGCAGGAGTCAGCAGTGTGGGGAACAGTCCCGTGGCCCGGGAATCCCGGGCATCCCGGCGCAGAAAGATCATCTGGAATGGTATGCAGAAAGAGGCCCTCGTGAGAGCTTTCGCCAAGAGCCCTTACCCAAGCTTCAGGGCCAGGGAGCAACTGGCCAGGGAAATCGGCTTGCCAGAGTCGCGGGTCCGGGTGTGGTTTCAGAACCGCCGAAGTTGCACAGGGCTGGTGAGGCAAGGCCCGAAGCCCTCGACAGCCCTAAGTGTCGCAGAGCCCCTGCAGCCTCACGAAGAGTCCGGTGCCAGGCTGCAAGGTAGAAGAAGCAACCCGTCGGGATGCAGAAGGCTTTGCACTCGACTCAGCTCCACACAGTTGATCATCTTAAGACAAGCTTTTGAGAGGCAGCCCTACCCGGGAGGAGCTCGCCCAAAGGACCGGTTTGCCTGAAGACACCATCCACATATTGTTTCAGAACAGAAGAGCACGCCACCGAGCTGCTGGCAAGGCCAGAGTTCCAGGTCAAGACTCCCCTTCCTGCCCTCCTCGCAATGCACCACTGCCTGCCAGGGAGACTCAGCTTACCCAGGACAGCTTGTTGCCACGGTCTGCTGCACGAGATGACGGCACACGGGATTTGACTCTCACCTGCCCACCAACCTCCTCCCGAATCTCCTGGACAGCAGCGCCACAGCCCTCCTCTCCCGCAGACCGGCCAGAGGCACGTGAAGTTGCAAGGCTCTCTCCTGATCCCATGCTGGCAGGAAAACAAACTGACCAAGAGGCGAGGGACACTCTGGATCTCTTTGACCCATGGGAGCAGATTCAGCCAAGCCTCTAGGGCCCTCTTGACGAAGAAGAATACCAGGCTCTCCTGGATCAGCTCTGAAGCACACACAACAAGGCTTCATTTTCTCATCGGGGACGGCGCTCTTGGCCAGACACGAAAGCCTTTACACGCAACCCCACACAAAGGACACCATGGACCTCCCAATCTCCTGGGCCGGGAGCCCATGGACAGGGAACACCTGGCTACAAACAACCCAACAATTCAACCTGGACTTAGAAGCTGGGAGGAGATGGCCTGCCCACGAGACCCAGAACTAGAAAATTTGCCTGGCAGGAGGCAATTGTCCCGGAGACTGCTGCGAAATTTTTCCAGGGGAAGTCAGGGACAGACCTCAACAAGGCAGCAGACTTAGGAAAACCCTGGACAGGCTCCTCGGACAAGATACTGCCTGAAGTGCATCCCAGCATGACTCTGAGGGCAACACCTCAGCTCTACACTCTGTGGGCCACGATGGAACACACCGGCCAAAGGAGCCTTTGTTCTCTGCTAACTTTGTCGGCCCTGGAGTTGTGAAGCAGGGAAGGAGGAAAATGCCACTAGAGGATGGCCACTGCCAGCAATAGATGGAGCACCTGAGGGATGGGGGAAGACTGGGGATGGAGAAAATAGCGCTCTGCTAGCTAGATTCAGTGCCCTGGACACACTTGATCCTATTCTGAATGTGAAGTCGAATAAATCTGAATGAACAAACACAAAGAGACATAACTTGAAAAATGGACTCAATCAATGTGTGTTCCATGTGAAATACTTTAATTTTCTTCCCTTCTCTATTACTAATTTTTCTTAAATCCTTTCCTTTTTTGTTTATTCTTTTATCTCTCTCTCTGTCTCTTTTATTTTTGGTTTAGATTTTTGGTTTTGGTTTTTTTTTTTTTTTGTTGTTTTCCCTTTTTTTGTGGTGTTGGATATACTTGATCATTCCTCTTTAAAAATATTTATTTTTCACACAAAACCCAAATACACTCCCTTCACTTTTCCCCAACACACATACACACACACACACACACACAGGATCATTGACATTCATAAGTCTTCTTCCCCCCTCCAAACATAAACAAACACAGGTGCAAACACTTTAGTGCAAGCTGGCAAATCCTCTAATTGATTTGACTCTCTCAAGGCCAATGAAATCTCTGCTTTCTCAGTGATTCATTGTTTGTTTTTGTGTTTCTTTCTTTCTTTCTTTTTTTTTTTTTTTTTTTTTTTTTGGTCTTTGTGGCAGTTTTTTTTTTTTGTGTGTATCAGCCCTATTCTACATGTCATTTTGTAGAAGAGACCTGACCAGGAACACATGGAGCTCCTCGGCCTAGTCTTCTTCTGGAGTCTACCTTTAAGTGTGCAGTCGACCTCCAGGAAGTGCATGGTCGTTCTTCTTGCATCTGGAAAATGAGCACTCAGTAACTACTCTCTCTCTTCCTCCCACCTGCTTGCTACCTTATCTGGAGGTTCCTCACTTGCACCTCAAGAGGTCTTTTCCATCTTTCAACCCTGAAGGAGTTTACTCAAGGTTCTGACGTCCTGCCTAACTGTGCCATGCTGTAGGATGGGAACATGGTAGACAAGACTACGATCTCTGGATTTGTCTCTCAGCTCGTCACCCTTATTTAAGATGTGTTGGTCCTTCTTCCCTTTTCCTATTCTTCCTGGAAAACTGCAGGGTGGAGCTCATGCGAAGTAGAGGGGTCAGAGAATGGAAAGAGAAGGAGGAGAAAATGAGGGGGATGAAATGAAAATAGGTGCGACTTAGAAGATTGAGCCTGGATAGGAATAGAAGACAGGAAATACAGAGATAAAGAGACAGAGAGAGAGAGTGTGTGTGACAGAGAGAACATAAAAGTGGGAGCCAATATTGGTTTAAAGATAAAATTGAACACCAAGAAGGGTCTAGAGAACTACAAGACTGCTGCCAAAGAACAATTTGAGCTTCCTTGGAAAGCCTACCATAAATGCCCTTCTCACAGAGTGAGATCAACAACTAACTTATCCATGCATCCTTCAACTAATGTCTGTTTGAAACAGGAGCAAACTCCCATACATAAACACTGTGTCGAAGTAGAACCCAGATGCAGATGGAGAGGACAAGACCAGGCAGCAGAAACACATAGAAACAGCTTTCCTGAACAAGGAGGAGCTAAGGGGTCACAAGACTGATAGTTGGGAAGCCAGTTAGGGACTGACTCAGGCACCCCTGAATATGGACCTCAGCCAGAAGGACTGAGCATTCTAAGGTACCTCAGACAGTGGAGCAAGGGTGTATCCCTGGTGTATAAAAGGGCTTTGCAAACACATTCCCCGTGGAGGGATAATATCCTTAATCTAGAGACAAGAGAGAAACCCTAGTCCCTACTTCACATGACCTGTCAGATCTACATTTCCCCAACTGGATGGCTTTCCCCTACATATGGAATTGCGGTGGGGGATCGGAGGGGACGGTGTTCAGTGTGCATGTGAGAGGGTAGAAAGGGAAAAAGGGATGGAAGGAGTGAGGGAAGAAGGGACACAGGGAGGGAGGGATATGGAACTGGGATGGACATGTAAAATAATAAATTAAATAAAAAAATTCTTTGACTCTAAAATTTAAATTCAAGGACAAGTTGCTGGGGAAAAGGATTTCTATTTTTTTTTTTCCACAGAAAATGAAAAGATGTGGATTCCTTCCAGACTAATGTGGTTTGATCAAGCCAGATCACCTGAAACAGAGTACCAGGTGATCCTACATTCAAAACAGCCTTACATACTACAGCCAGGATTTCTTAAACTTCTTTGAATCCCTCATGACAGAGCCCCTTACCAGCAGGAAGTAGTTTGGAAAGAATAACGTCCAAATTCCAAATTGTTGTCTATAAATGTTTGTTTTTATTTAAATCGACTTGGTTATATAAAATAAATAATAAAATATTAAATTATATATTTATTTTAGAACAAGAACACAAATCATTTTACTGGTAGTCTTTTAAATAAGCATTGATATTTGCCTGCCTAATATCCTTGTGGTAAACAGGATCTATGTAATTGGCCCAAAAATAATGATGGACGCTATGCAAGAGAGTAAAATTTGTATTATGACCAGGTACAGGAATCCCTTACTATGGCATCAAGACAACCTTCAACAAATACTTTAGATTACATGCTAAAAATAAGAGATAAAATAAAGGTTTGTATAAATTTCTTAAGTTGCAAAAAGTGCAGGATGCTCTTCCACAGGACCTGAACTTAATTCCCAGCAACTACACATCAGCCTATTTCCATATAATTGAACTTCAAGGGCCTCTGATGGCTTATTCTGGCAATCTCAGTCATCATACATGCATGTGATACACAGAAATATGATGCTACTGATGCCAGAGTCATTGGATGTCTGCCAAAGGAAGCTGCTAACAATGAGAGATACAAGCTCCAGAGAGAGAAGTGCCTTGAAGTACCCCAAAATTAAGATGATGAGAACAAAACACTCTGTGCTGGTATAGGAGCCAGTCTTAACCACTGAGACACCATCACTCCAGCCACTGGAACCACAGAATTATTGGAAAATTGTAAAATGTATTTATATATATTTATGTTTGGAGCACTGGCAGTTTTTATTATTAATAATGCCAATTAAAACTTTACTTCGATTTTAATGTGTTTGATTAAACCTACATATACCCTTATATTTGTCTATACCCAGATGTTTTGGCACATACCTCTTCTAATTAAACAAACATGATTGTTTAACATTCCCCATCAATAAGAATGCATGTGTAAAACTACCATGTTTATGGAAATGGTAATAATCAATATATGAGCTACAATCTAGAATAGAATCAATTGGATATAACTTACTGAAAATATTAGTATTTAATTTGCCTTCTTTACAAAATGCTTTTCTGAAATTCTAATTGCGTTAAGCTTCTATCTGAGCAACAAAAGAATCACATAAGTAACAGCAGTTACTCAAGTATGAATGAGAAGAAATGACTACCATGAAAATTTCCAGATTCCCTTGAATTTCCACAGGTTCTAGTGCAAGCTAGAGGTTCATGTGCAGGCTATTGGGGACAAGAATACAAGTCTGATATCATCTTATTTCTACTTTCAAAACTGTAATTCGTGAAAATCTGCTCTTGGGGTAAGGTAAGAAGGAAAGACTTTCTGAGCCTAAACATTTCTCAAGTTCCAAGATATAAGTAAATGTCAGTGGATATTGAAAACCTGAAGGGCACACAAAGAAATCCAATAGCTCCAACCACTATTTTGATATGCCAACACTGACACCATAATAGTTGATCTCATAAATAAATTTTGACGTTGAAAAATAGACTTTAAGCTAAATAGGATTAAAATAAAGAACATCACCAACAATGTCTGGTTTATATGTACTATCTGGGCAACTAGCCAAGATCTCAATACAGTGGAGACTTTCTGTGAATCAGCCTTTGTGTGGAGCAAAACTTAATACTTAGTATCCCCATTACGATACCAACTTAATGTTTCAATAGATACATTTCCTGTAATGACAACAAATTGAATTGGCTCCCCCCCCCCAAAAAAAAACACCCTCATCATTCTCCTACAAGCTTTAGACTATGGACCAATGCAGAGAGCAGACAATTAGGACAAATGGGCTTGTTCTCATCGAGCATTTAAAACAAGTTTAACTGCATAGGAACATGTGATGCCCAAGGGGAAATTATGATGTTAAAGACACTAATCACTTTTATTTTAAAATGCAAATTAGGAGAGAATTTCAGGATTTGACCAATAAGTAAATTGATTTTATATTTTCCACATGATCAAAAGGAACTCTTACCTAGATGAAACACATGAAAATACTTTAGTGTTTGATTGCAGCAGTCCCAGAGTTGGGCAAATTTGCTTTCTGTAACACAGTGAATCGGCAGTCAGTGAAGTGGCTTGATTCACAGATCCTATTCTAGGAGAATCAGGCATAGAAGAAAGCAGCCCATGACATACGAGCAGGCCTGGGACAGGCTCCGTTTTCCACATATGTGTAGTGTTTATTGTTTGGCAATCCTAAGTCATTTTACTATCTGAAATGTTATCTTTAATCATGGTAGTAACACTCTACCTCCAAAACCTTCTAAGACAAACACAGTTCACACTGATCAAAATAGACACATTTAAAACAGATATACACCAGCTTGTATGGCCACAGGCTTTGAATACAAGAGCTTGAAAAATATAGGGATGGGGATCTCTGACTGTAGGAGGCCAACCTTATCAATAGAGTGAATTGCATGACTGGCACCATATCTAATATGAAACACAATCTCAAGGAAAATATTAAAAATATATTAAAGAACACAAAAAAAGTATGCATTTTTTTTGTTAAAAACACAGACATAGGAAAATGGTTGAGGCAAGAATATTTTCAAAATGACCAAAATCAACGCATTGATGGAAAAGTAAAATACATACATAATAAGAATCCAATAATATTTTAAGAATGAAAATCTGAAATAGTGTACTTACAGTAAGTCCTTACCATGGCAGCAAAGCTAAATTCAACACATACATCAGATGGCTCATCTAATATAATCCCCATAAAAGGTCTGGTTAAATGGCTTCAATGATGAAAGTTGCAGGCTGGAGTTCAGGTTCATGATGCTAGGGAGAGGAAGCCAAGTATGGTGGGATTTCTTCTCTAGTTTCTAAAGTGGAATTTGTGGAAAATCGTCTCTTGGGGAAAGGTACGATGGAAAGGCCCTCTGTACCTCAACATTTCGCAAGTTCCAAGAGATATGTAAAGGTCGGTTGATTTTGAACCCTGCAGGGCACAATTTCAAAATCAATGGCTCTATCCCTTATTCTGATAATTCAACACTTACCCCATAATACTTGACATTTAAAAATGAACTTTTAGCTACATAAGATTAATAAAAAAAACACCATCTCCAACACCTGGTTTATATGTCCAATCTTGGCAGCCAGGCAAGAACTTAATACAGTAGAAACTTCCTGTAAGCAGGTTTTCAATGAACCAAACCTTTTATATTAATATGCCCATTATAATACCAACGTGGTACACTATGAGACATATTTCCTGTAATAACAACAACAAAATTCCCTCCACAAAACTCATATCATTAGCCTCCAAACCTTAGACTAGGGTCCAAGGCAGAGTGCAGACACCTAACACAATTGAGAAATTTCTTTTTTATTTTAATTTATGTTATTTCTTTTTTATTATTATTATTTAATATTAGTATTATTATTTTAGTTGTCCATTCCAGTTTCCTCTCTACTCCTCCCTCTTACCCTCTTTCCCCCCTCACATGAACCCTGACCATCCTTTCCTCACATCTTTCCACACCCATTCTATATGTAGGGCTATACTATCCACGTGGGGTCATTTAAATATGTCAGGCTCCGTTTTCCACATGTGTGTTGTGTCCATTTATTGATAATCCTAAGTCATTTTACTATCCCAAATTCTATCTTTAGTAATGGCAATAACACTCTACCTACCAAGCTCTCAAAGACAAACACAGTTCACGCTGATCAAAATACACAGTTTTAAAATAGATATATAACAGGAGTTGGGTTCACAGGCCTTAAATACATGAATTAAGGTAGCAGAGGTTTGTACATCTCTGCCAGTAAAATGCTACCCTCAAAATGAAGCCACACTTGTCAATATAAATAATTCAATGATTGGGACCATAAATAATGGGAAACACTATCGCGAGGGGAATATAAATAGATACTTTTAATCAAAAGCACACATAGGAAAATGGTTTAAGTGAAGACATTTTCAAAAAGTCCATAATCTAGGCTATATTTGAAAAGTAAAATACACAAATATTAAAATTCATATAAGATTGGTAATTCATGAAGTAGGAGATATTAAGTTTCTTTCTCCTGTATGTTTAGTTTAGATATTTTTTCTTTGCTCAGAAATGGGATTTTTGCTTACATTTATGTCTGCATACTATACTCATTCAATGTTCTAATGGGACATAATAGGGCATTGGATCTCTTGAACTGGAGATAAGAAGGGTGGATAGCCACCACAAGAAAGCTGGGAATCAAAACCTGTTCCTATAGAAGAGCAGCCATTGCTTTTTGCCTTTTCCAGATATGAGGTTTTTCAAGGCTCATTTTGCTCATAGAGCCCACAGTGGGTTTGAAAACATCATGCTCCTGCCTCACATTGCATCATACTTGGAACATATGACCAATCAATCCTGGCTTGGGATCTGTACATTTTCACAAAAGGTTACAAGTCAATAATGAAGGTGTTAATGCTACGTGCAAGTGTAATTAATAAGTATCCCAAAGTGCAAAGGTCAAGACTTGTTCTAATAAGTCCAAGAAACCACTTGAGTACCCATAGGTAGAATCCAATTTCCAATATTTACCCCAGGATATTGTTTGGTGGCCCTCTTCCCAGATTTCAATGTGAAGGACTGGCTCATCTAGACAGAAAAATTAAACCAGGAAAATTCATGAGTTCTAAGTTTTTTCTAGACCATTTCCAGATCCAAATGACATTGATTGATATGTTGCACTCCCCATGGGGGGATGTAGTACATGTTGACAAGAATAAAAAATTATCATCATTATGGTGCCAAAATCACCGAAATAGAGATGGAGAGATTTCAATAGAACACAAATGTTTTTGAAGTGTGCTAGTGATATTTACAGCTTGCCATGTCCACCTTAAAAGAACAAATCCAAATGCAGCTTCTACTAACTGGATTCTTGTTATGGCAACTTTCCCTCAGTATATAACATGTGCTATTATGTAAAAAGTACCCTTACACATAACTCAACAAATGCACAATGAAAACTTAAATTTCTGAATCTTAATTTTTCTTCCTGCCCATTGCTTTTTTAACTAAAACAGGTATAATTTTTTTGCTGATTCATTGCATAATGAATGATATTGAAGAAGTCCTGACAGATTATATCTACTAAATGTGAATTGATGAAGTAAGATAATTTATTAAGATCAAGGATAGAAATTATTTAATTGGTAATCTGCCTGCCTCATACAGTTCTCTGGTAAATAGGATCTATGTAAATGGCAACAATACAATGACATAACTATGGAACAGGAAAAAGTTTGTATTATGGCCAGATATAGGCAACCATTACTATAGCACCAATACTAATACTTCAGACAATCATTAGATCACATTCCTAAAAAATGCACAGCATGAAAGGTCTGGATGAGTGAGTTCAGTGGTTAAGGGCACAGCCTGCTCTTCCTTAGGACCTGTGCTTAATTCCCAACAACTACACATCAGCTTACAACCATGTGTAATTCCACTTCCAGGAGCTCTGATGCCCAATTCTGGCCTTCTCATGCATCCCACATGAATGTGATGCACAGTAACAAGATGGAAGGGATGCCACAGTCATGGAATATCTGCCAAGGATAGCTGCTACGAAAGCATGAAATTAGGCAAGAGGAGAAGTGCCTTGCCCTGAAGCTCTATATGGATGCTGGTAACAAAGCCCAAGTTCTCTCGTCTGGTGGAGGAGCTAGTCTTAACCACTGATCCACCATTTCTCCAGCAAAAGAAACTTCCCTTAGGAACTAGAGAGTTACTGATACATGTAAAAAATTACACTTGAATGGAACCATATTTATGGGAGACTGGCTGGTTTTAATATTAACAATGCCAAATAAAACTTTATTAATTTAAAATTTGATTGATTATAGCTACAGTTACCTTTACATTTGTCTACAACCAGATATTTCTCCAAATCCCTGGTCTAAAAACACAGACGTTAGTGTTAAGATAACACCAATACTAAGACTGCTTGCATAACTACCAAGACCATTTAAGAGATAAGAATCAAAGTAAAAGATATTATCCACAATGAAATAAAATGGAAATAACTTACTCAAAAGTTTAGTATTTAAATAATCCTTCTTTACAAAACACTATTCTGAAAATATAATTGCATAAAGATTACATCTGAGCATCAAAAAAAAAAAATCACATAGGGAACAGAAATTGCCAGGTCTCCGTGTGTTTCAGGAGGCCCTGGTGCAAACTGCAGGTTCAGATGCAGGTTGCTGTGATGGGCAATTGTTTCTTGAGGGGGCTCATATCTACATTCATGATATGGAAATGAGGACATTTTTCCTCTTGTGGTAATGCAAGATGGAATGGCACTTCCACATGTCACACGTTCCAAGAGATGAGTTTATTGCAGTTAAATAAGGATAAGGATAAACAAATAAGTCAAATAGATGTTTATTTAGGGAGAAATAACTTACAACCTAGACAGATGAACACCAGGAAATTCCACCCGTTGCTCTCCTGTCCCAGTCCTGCCATCAAGAGAGCTTTTCCCCACTCTTCCTCTGACCTCCTTCCACAGGTCACTTGCCCCCATGGCTCCACCCCCCATTGGGCGTGGTCAGTGCCACAGAAGGACTATCTCACTACAATTCCCCATTTAGTCTAAAGAAAAGATTTAGCTTAATACAAAATTATATACAAAACAGTGAATAAGAAGTGTTCTCTAAATAAAGGAAAATCGAGAATTAAATGACCTACATATCTAGTCCTAGGGTGAAGGCATAACAGAGTTTATATTAGAGTTGTCCTAAGCTGAAAAACAAAAGTCTAGTACCTAATATATCTAACTAGGAAGAGAGCATAATAGTTGATAGTTTAATCTTCAAACTCATCAAGACTTGAGAAGGAAAATAACGATACTAGAGTAGACAGGAAGTGCAGATGGGCAAATTCCAAAATGTGCAGCAAGGACAGAAACAGCAAGCCATCTGGACAGTCACCCTAGTTCTAACAGCCACATTGGTATACCTAGGTTTGGCTAAGACCAAGAGAACTTGACAGACGACAACAACAGCTGTGATGTAGAATGGCTGTCTTACCCTGACTTGGCAAGGTCCAGCAGTCTTCTATATTTGTCTCCTGCAAGCACATAGGACTGCATGTCCAAATCAGTGGTCAAGGTGGAGGCAATTCTTTGCCCAACAGGCCATTAGCTGAGGCAAGAATGAAGTCCAGCAGGAGCAACAATAGTGTCCAACATATTTTCAGGAAAGTGCACAGTGCTGTCAGAAGCAACAGTGTCTCATGTCAACGGAGTACTAATATTAAAACATTTAAATACCATGTTCAGTGTGCTGATGAAGTGATTGAAGATTAAGCATCCATATCTGACTAATCTCATAGGTAAAGGAAACATGAGAGAAGACAATCTGTAATACTCAGGAATTTAGCTAAAAAACTGATTAAAACTTCCCTGAGTAAATCAGGAACAAATACTTAAACAATATAAATATATACATATACATACATATAAATCCGTAAAATAGAGGTGGAGTAGAAATGTCAAGACAAGAGGTAGTATTATAAAGGGCAGCATGATAAATATCCCAAAGTGTATCAATATACAAAAAGTCTTGAATACAAGAAAATAACACATACATAGAATATGGTAAAAAAACAAAGTGCATAAAACATGGTAAGTCCATAGATTTCACACAGTATAATAAAATATAAACTTAATTTTTACATAGCTTAACTCATTGAAGAATAAATAACAATGTAAGCTGTAAAGTACTATCTCATTTTTACTTAAATTCACAAGAAAATAGGATAATCTACCTATATCCCATCTAAACCATACCTTTCCCAATGATTCCCTATTACTGTCTAAAAGATTAACCCGAGTGTAAGCATAACCATCCATACCCAACCCTAAATACTAAAACCAACACAAAGACAATGACTATTATCGCAAAATTCCAAGGGTAGGGAAAGGGGGTATCGTTATCTTAAGGTTACTTCCTGCTAAAATGGGACGATGATTGCTCCAATGGATCTTGTAGGAAGAAAATTTTTAGCAACCAAATTTCTCAACAGAACTGGCTGTGATATATGTAGCTAGTCACAGTGTAGCATATAATTCTTGACTGTAGTTCTATTTGAAACTCTGCCCAGCATGTAATTAAAAGGTGCACCATTACAGCTAGCTAGTCATGAGTTGTCTTGAGCAAAACAGTCTCAAACCGGTTTTAGGGTGATGTTTGTATTCCAGATGCATCAGGTTGAATCAAGTGGAAATGATGATATGGGGCCCCATTTTCTTTGGGAGAGTTCAAAGACTGCTGTTAGGAATCAGTATAATTTGTGGTGGAAAAATTACACATCAACATCAAAGTAAAATTTTCAAGTTTTAAGGTATGCATTAGGGAAAGACAACAATAAACATTAAAAAGTATGTGAGAAAATTAGGATTTCAGAGCTAAAAATTGCGTATAAGAAATGAGACCCCAGATTTTGTTTTCTTCTGCCTTACACCAATTGGCTTCTTGATTTAAGGCAGAAAACATGAATTTAATCTTAACAACATGCTTGAATTTAGAGAAGGAAAGGCAAATCTAACTCCAAAGCCAGCAATGGTTTACATAAATTGGGAATTCAGAAATACTAGATAGTAGAGAGTAATAGATTTCTGTATAGAAATAGTTTACTACAATTAAATATTTTTTTATCATATATCAGATTCTGCTTCATTAAGTGATTGTTTCTGAAGAGCTGTCTTCTCTTCTGTAGGTGCCTACATGTTCAGTGTCTTTGACTGTTTGATGACAGGTTTTCTCTGTTTTCCTGTAAGAACAAGAACAGAACACTTCCCCTACCTTTGAGAGGCCTGCCCACACCTCATGGGACCTAAATTGTTGGATGACTTGTCATTTTTCTTCATTAAGATATTTCTCTTGTTCAACTCAGATCTTGATTAACTTAGATGGTATCCCTAGTTTATCTTCTTCTGTAGATACAAATGCAAAACCCCTACCGCAATGTAACACATATCCTGCTTTCCATTCTGAGGTCAGTATATCCTTGAAATACACTGGCTGATTTAGTTCAGAATTTTTTTCTATTGTCCAGTGTCTTTCTGCAGCTGTTTTTCCTTTTTCATCAGCATTAAGGATGTTTAATGTTAATAAACCATTATATAATATGGGTTTGGGTGTCTTGGTTCTTCCTGCCTGTTTATGGAGCATTTCTTTTAAAGTACGATCGGATCTCTCAACCACTGCTTGTCCTATAGGATTGTGTCATATACCAGTTATGTGCTTTATGTTATAATACTCAAAAAAATGTTTCAGTTTGCTGGAGAAATATGCTGGAGCATTGTCAGATTTGATTTGTGCATGTATGCCCATAATGGCCATTACCTCTAATAGGTGTGTGATAACAGAATCATCCTTTTCACAACTCATAGCAGTAGCCAATTGAATATTTGAAAATGTATCTATAGTGTGATGTACATATTTTAATTTTCCAAATTCTTCAAAATGAAACATCCATTTGCCATATGCCATTCCTATGTATACTTTTAGGGTTACTGACTGGTGGTAAAGGAGTTTGGTTATAGAATGAGCAAGTAGGAAATTTCCTTACTATTTCCTTGGCTTGTTTCCAAGTGTTAGAAAAATACTTTTTTAAACCTTTGCTGTTCACGTGGTGTTTGTTATGAAACTCTGAGGCTTCTAGCACACTCCCTATCAATAAACGATCAATTTCATCATTGTCTTGTGCTAGAGGACCTGGCAGAACCGTATGGGATCTGATTTGTGTTATATATATATAGGATGAGTCCTCTTTCTGATAGTATTTTGTAACTGTATAAACAATGAAGTTAATTCTGTATTTTCAGGAATAAATTCTGCAGTCTCAATGTGTAAAACGACTCTCTCTCTGTGTATTGAGAGTCAGTAACCATATTGAGGGGTTCTTTAAAATCCATAAGCACCATGAGACTGGCATACAATTCTGCCTTTTGTACAGACTTGTAAGGGCTTTGAACCACATGCTAATTTTTCCTGATTTATATCCTTCATTACCTGATTTGTTTGCATCAGTGTAGAAAGTATGAACTCCAGAAATAGGTGTTTGTCTTACAATGCATGGAAGGATCCAAATAATTTTCTTTATGAATTTGATTCTCTCAGTTTTGGGATAATTGTTGCTAATCGTTCCCAAAAATTTACTGCAAGCATTCTGACAATATTCGTTATCTTTCCATAAGGAAGAAATTTCCTCATTAGTTAAAGGTACTATAATTTTTGCTGGGTCCTTTCCTATTAGCTGACAAAGTCTAAATTTACCTTTTATAATCAAGTCAGAGATCTTTTCTATATATGTTTTTAGTTTTTTATTCTGTTTATGTGGTAGGAATATCCATTGTAATATGATATATTCTCTCTGCATCAAAATCCCTGAATTATATTGTCTAGATGGTATTATATCCAGAATACAGTCTAGGTGTCAATCCACACGGTCCACATGTGCTTTTAGTATCTTCTTTTCTACCCATTCTAATTCCTTCTCAGCTTCAGCTGATAGTATTCATGGACTATTCAAGTCCTTCTCTCCATTTAGGGCCATTTTCACGTTTTTCAAATCATGCCCTTCTACTCCAATAATGGTTTGAAGTTGAGAAATCTCTCCTAGTAATTTTTGAAGATCATTAAGAGTCTGGTAGCATTCTCTTCTGATCTGTACTTTTTGTGGTCTAATTATTGTAGACCTATTCTATATCCTAGTTGATAGACTATCCCTTTTGTATTTTTTCAGGTGCAATTTGAAATCCCCAGCGAGGTAAAACTCCCTGTACTTTCTCAAATAATATTTCTCCTTTAGAGTCAGCTAACAATATATCATCCATGTAATGATAGATAATAGATTGTGAAACCTGTTTACGAATTACTTCTAGAGGTTTTTGTACAAAACATTGGCACAGGGTGGGGCTATTTAACATTCCATGTGTCAAAACCTTCCATTTATATTTCCTCACCGGTTGAGAATTATTGAAATTAGGTACCCTGAAGGCAAATTTCTCTTTATCTTGTTCTTGTAAAAGTATAGTGAAGAAGCAATCCTTTAAATGAATATCTATAATAGGCCATTCTTTGGGTATCAAAGAAGGCAAGGGCATTCCAGGCTGTAGAGAACCCATTGGCTGGATAACTTTCTTGATGGCTCTCATCTGTAAGCATTCTCCATTTACCAGCTTTCTTATCACAAGTACAGGAGAATTCCAAGGGCTGGTTGATTCCTCGATATGTCCAGCATTTAGCTGTTCCTGAACCAGGCTTTCTAAAGCTTCTTACTTCTCAGAGGTCATAGGCCATTGTCCTAAGAAGACAGTTTCCTGTGTTAGCCATTTTAAAGGTAGGGCTTTTGGTTCCTCTGTTTGTTCAGCACTTGTATTCTGTTTTTGTGCAGCCTGGCTATTTGGTATCTGTCTGGTTTAGTACTTTATAATATTTTTTCCACAATCATGAGGTCGTTTATGGTTCCTACCTAATACTGGAAGAATGTTAATCTGTGAATTCCATTGCTGTAATAGACCATGACCCCATAAATTTATCACTACATAAGCCACATATGGTCTCAACCTTCCTCTTTGTCCTTCTGGTCCTATACAATCAACCCATCTCGTGCTTTGTTTTACCTGAGACAGGGTTCCAATCCCTAAGAATTGAACATTAACCTCATGCAGGGGCCATCCTGGAGGCGAAGATTTATTAGATATGATATTTACATTCACCCCTGTGTCCAGTAGACTCAAAAACACTCTATTGTTCATCTTAACTATCAATCTAGGCCTATGACTATTTATACTGGTTTGCCAAAATATACGTTTTTTTTTTTTTTATTTCCTTCTGTCATGTTTGATTCAACTTTCGTCACTAGTTTGTTATCCAGAGTGGCATGAGTTTTAATACTAGGCACAGCATTTTCTAATTGTCCTGTGGGAGATTGTCTTCCACTGTAACAGGAAATGTTTGGTCCACCTGTGAGGTGGGGGCCTTCCAGAGGCCACCCAAGGAGTTTCCCGATGGTAAAGGGTTTCCTTGCTTGTCTCTGGTCGATCTACACTCATTTGTCCATTGTCTGCCTTTGCCACACCTTCTACATAACCCAGGAGGCTGAGGCCTTCTGTTTGATTCATTCCTGGGAGTGTCATTTCTAGAGAAGCTTTGCCTAAAATTTCTTTTTAGATGTCGTATCTTAACACAGTTATAACATCTGACATGTTGATATCTCTTCAAACCTTTGATGATGGCTTCTCCTATCCAAGCTTCTAGGTCACCATGGTAAGAAACTCTGTTATCTTGATGTCTTCTCTGAACTTTAGATTTGGCTTCTCCTACCCATGCTTCAGTCTTATTGTCATTATACTCAATGTTGCCGGTATATAGGACCCATTCATCTGAGGGTGCTGTTCGCATTTTTAAAGGCCAAAGCACCTGCTTGCATTGAGGATTCACATTCTCATAAGCTGAATATTCTATGAGTATTCGCCCAGAATCTTTGTCTGCTACCTCTAACTGTACTTACCTAGATAATCTTTCTAGAAAGTCACTAAAGCATTCCCTAGGTCCTTGCCTTTTCTTGGTATAGTGTTCTATCCTCTCTCCTTACTCAAGAATCTTATGCCAAGCATTCAAAGCTGCTGTACTGCATAGAGACAAGATATGTTCATCATAGGCAGCTTGGGTTTCTGTGTTACCATAGGCACCCTCAACAATGTTTTTATTTTGGGGAGCTTTATAAACTTTCTTTAAGTCCTGAAGTTCAAGAACTTTTGCTTCCTCTCTCCATAAAGCCCTCCATTCTAATTGAGAGGAGTTTTCAAGAACAGCTGATATTAATTGATCCCAAACCTTAGGGGTTACCTTGTTATTCCTTGCCCATGATTCTACTAATTGCTTCACATAAGGTGAGTGCATGCCATAAGAGACTACTACTTCCTTTATACCTTTTAAATCTTTCATACATATTGTTTCCCACTGATATGCAACGACACCTTTTGGGTGTTTTTTCGTTGCTTATTTTTCATTAATAGATACAGGGAAAGGTCCCCCTGACCCTAAATGGTGTGGAAAATTTTAAGTCTTTTTCATGCCCTGTTACCTGTAGTTCTTCTTCTGATGTATCAGACTGAAGGTCTTCTAAAGCCTGAAATCTATTCACAATTGTTCTTTGATTGTCTGAACTTCTTGAATCAAATAATTTTCTAGAGACTTCATTGCATCAGTCAGTTTCTTACGTTCTCCAACTACAAATGATTCCATGTTTTTAATCTTCTCATATCCTTAGATATTATCTGAATGGCATGTAAACTGCCTTCTAGAAACAATGTTCTATATGCTAGCTTGCCATTATCCTTAGACATGGAAGAGATTCTGTCATCTAGTCTTTCTTTCTGATGTTCCAGGTTTTTTAAACTTATTAGTAGCTTCCTCCGACCAGGATCGAGCTGTATCTGCTAGCGTGTTAATGCATTGCATTGTTTCTGTTCTGGTTATTGAGGTGTCTGACATGAAACCAATTCTGTTTTATACTTGGTCATTTTCATGTTCCACGGTTGGTATTCTACCTGTCAGCTCTCCAATGTAAACTTCAATAATCTAAACCTTTTTTTCTAAGCATTCTATGTTTCGAATTCTATCATTTTCAATGTTTCAAATCCGTCTTACGATGTCTCCTATGGTTTGTACAAGTTCCGTATTGATTTTTGTAATCTCAAACCATTTCTTTAAGACTATCATGTTAATGATGAAACCCATTGCTATTACAAAATAAAAGTACATATTGGTCCAGTCATAACTTTCTTCTGCTAAAATCCCTTCTATATATGAAGTAAAATAATTCCAAAAGTCCAGCATTATAAAATTATCTGCTGTGGTTATGGAACAATTGATCTCAGATATTATAGTAGCTTCAATTGCAAAGGATGTTACAGTTACCTTAGGTGTAATTCTGCTGTCCTGGAACTTTGATGCTTTTAGTTGTAGATCTCAGCTTGTGGTAATTATGCCTGGAGGTATACCACAAAATAGCGCCTAGCTGCCAAGGCCCATCTGATCACTGTTCTGCCCAGAAGTTTACCGCCAAATACCGTCTGGCAGCATATGATCCATCAGATTCTGGTCCTTGTAGAATAGCTCTTAACAAACTATGGCAAGTGAAATTTTGTTAAAAGGAGACTTGTGGAATTGCTGTGAACACAAGACTAAGGGCAGGAATACGTGCAAGCAGGGCGGGTGCCGAGTGCCTCTGTGCAAATGCAAAGTGCAGTGTGGAAATGGGCAAAAAATGAGATGTGGTGAATGCCTTCTCAGGTCTGCTTTGGCAGCAAATATCTCCTTTGCACTAAGGAAGAGGAAAATGTCCCAAAGCTGTGGTGAGTCTACCTGGTTATGCAAGCGACCCTGCCCTTTGGGGAAGGTGGGGGAGGGGACCTGGGGAAACCCAGGTCCCATGAAAATTTTAATCCCGCTTCTGACACCAGATATTGTTGTTAAATAAGGATCAGGATAAACAAATAGGCCGAATAGATGTTTATTCATGGAAAATAACTTACAATCTAGACAGATGAACACCAGGGATTGTCAGGCCAGCAAGAGAGCTTTTCCCTGCTCTCTCTCTGACCTCCTTCCAAAGGTCAATTCTGCCCATTGCTTCAAGACCTTTATCATGAAAAGATGTTAAATTTTCTGAAAGGATTTTTCAGCACCTAGTGAGATGATTACATGTTTTTTTTATTTTTCAGTTTGTTTATATGGTGGATATCGATGATAGATTTTCATATGTTGAACCATCCCTGCAACACAGGGATGAATCCTACTCAGTTATGCTAGATTATTTCTATAATGTGTTCTTGGATATTGAGCATTTATACGTCAATGTTCATGAGGGATATTGGTCTGTAGTTTTCTTTCTTAGTTGTGTCTTTGTGTGCCTTGGGTCCCAAGGTGAATGTAGCCTCATAAAAAGAATTTGGTAGTGAATTTTTTGTTTCTATTGTGTGGAACATTTAGAGGAGTATTGGTATTAGCTCTTCCTTGAATTTCTGGTAGAATTCTGCACTGAAACCATCTGAGCCTGGGCTTTTGTTGTTTAGGAGGTTTTTGAAGATTGCTTCTATTTCATTAGGGAATACCGATTTATTTTAGTTGTTTATCTGTTCTTGATGTAATTTTGGTAAGTGATAGTTATTCAGAAATTTGTCCATTTCCTTTTAATTTTCTAGTTTTGTGGAGTACAGGTTTTCAAAGAATTACCTGAAACTTGTCTGGATTCCTCGATGTTCATTGTTATGTTCCCCTTTTTAGTTTCTGATTTTGTTAATTTGCATGTTATTTCTCTGCTTTTTGGTTAGTGTAGAGAAAGGTTTGTCTATCTTGTGGACTTTCTCAGAAAACCAACTCTTGGTGTTGGTGCATTAATTTTTTTTTTCTATTGTTTTCCTGGTTTCTAATTAATTGACTTCAGCCCACAAACTGATTATTCCCTGGCATCTTTTCCTCCGGGGTGATTTTGTTTCTTTTTGTTTTAAGGCTTTCACTTTCACTTTTAATTCTCTAATGTGACTATCATCTGTTTTGTTCTAAGGCTTTCAGTATTGCTTTAAATGCTATAATGTGACTATCCTCTGTTTTCTTCATATGGGCACTTACTGCAATTAACTTCCCTTGCAAAACTGCATTGTTAAGATTCCATGGGTTTGTAGGGTATTTGTGATTGGAATAACCTTTTCCCAAGCATTTACCCTTAGGAAATGCCTCTCTCTGCATCTTAGATGTGTTTCTTGTATGCAGCAGAAGGATGGGTTCTGTCTTGGTATCCATTATGTTAGCCTGTGTCTTTTTATATGCAAGTTAAGGCCATTAATGTTTAGGAAAATAAGGACCATTGATTGTTAATGCTTGTTTATTTTAGATTTGTTGTTGGCAATGGTATTGTGAAAATATTTGCCCTACTTACTCCTTGCGTTCTAGGAAAGTGGCATTATGTATTGTTTGTGAGTTTGTTATCATAGTTAATTTCCTTCTGGAGTTTTCCTTCCAAATCTTTCTGTATGGCTGGCTTCACAGATAGATATTGTGAAAATCTGGCTTTGTCATTAAATATTGTGTTTCCTCTGTCTATAGAGATTGAGTGTTTTGCTGTGTATAGTAGCCTGGGTTGGCATTTATGGACTCTTAGTACTTGTAGAACATCTTTCCAGGACCTTCTTGCCTTGACATTTTCCATGGAGAAATCAGGTGTGATTTGATAGATCTGCCTTTAAATGTTAACTGGCCTTTTTCCATTCCTGCATTTTTTTTATTCTCTATATTTTATTTTTGATTATCATGTGTTGAGGGGTCTTTTTTTTCTTCAAATATGTTTTCTGCACCTGTTTAGTGTTTTCTTTCTTTTTTTTTTTTTCTTGGCTTTCCAAACTTTCGTTAAGACGTTTCTTCCATTTTTTGTTTGTTTTTTCTTCCATATCTTTTCTTTTCCTTTTTTTTAATAACCAAGTCCACTTAAATGAAAACAAACATTTATAGACAATATTTGGGAATGTAGGCCTTGTTCTTTCCAAACTACTTCTGGCTGGTTAGGGGTGCTGTCATGGGGGATTCTAAGAAGATGCTGAAATCCTGGCTGTAGTCTGCAAGGCTCCTTTGTTCAGCTGTTTTGAATGTAGCATCACCTGGTACTCTGTTTCAGGTGGTCTGGCTTGATCAAACCACATTACTTTGGAAGGAATCCACCGCTTTTCATTTTATGTGGGAAAAAAATAGAAATCCTTTTCCCCAGTAACTTGTCCTTGGTATTTTCCTTGCAATACCTTATGTGGGGCTGGAGTTGTAGATACATATGGGGAAAATCTGTTTTTGTCATTAAATATCTTGTTTTCTCCATCTATAGTGATTGAGAGTTTTGCAGGATACAGTAGCTTAGGCTGGCATTTGTGTTTTCTTAATACGTGTAGAACATCTATCCAAGACCCTTTGAACTTGAGGGTTTCCATGGAGAAGTCAGGTGTAATTTTGATAGGTCAGCCTCTGTATGTTACCTGTCCTTTTTCTGTCACTGCTCTTAATATTATTTCGTTATTCTGTATGCTAGGTGTTTTGATTATTATATGTTGAGGGGTCTTTTT
The DNA here is from genome assembly GCF_943737965.1 of Phodopus roborovskii. NCBI lineage: Eukaryota > Metazoa > Chordata > Mammalia > Rodentia > Cricetidae > Phodopus > Phodopus roborovskii. The sequence continues at coordinate 14,441,279 of NW_026125489.1, forward strand.
TCGTTGGTACAGCATATTTGGGGTTTGGAATGCTTCAAGTACTTTCTTGTACTTCTTCAGATTTGGAAACTTTTCCTTGATGATTTTGTTGAATATGTTTTTGGCACCTTTGAGCTGGGCTTCCTCACCTTCCTCTATGCCTATTATTCTTAGATTTTGCTTTTTCACGGTGTCCCACATTTCCTGGATGCTTTGTGTTAAGGATTTGTTTGGATTTATGATGTTCTTTGGTCGATAAATCTATTTCTTCTAGTTTATCTTCTGCATCTGAGATTCTCTCTTCCATCTCTTGAATTCTGTTGGTTATGCTTGTGTCTGTAGTTCCTGATCTTTTGCCTGATCTATTTCCAGCATTCCTTGGGTTTTTATTGCCTTCATTTTCTCTATTTTAGTTTTCAAATCTTGAACCATTTTCTTCAACTGCTTCATTGTTTTTTCTTGGCTTTCTGTACTTTCTTTACTTTCCTTAAGAAATTTGTTCATGTCTTCCACTTTTTTGTTTGTTTTTTTCTTCCATTTCTTTAAGGGATTTTCTCACATCTTCTTTGATAGCCTCTATCATTTTTATGATGGTAATTTTTAAGTTGTTCCCTTCTGCTTCCTCTGCTTTGTTGTTGCGTTCCATTCTAGTTGGGGTAGATTCCCTAGATTCTGGTGCTGTCATGCTTGTCTTCTGTTGTTAGGTATATTCTTGTGTTGCCATCTACCCATAGCTTCTTCCAGTAGGTGTTGGTGAGGTCTCTCCCTCTCTCTATGGTAAATCTCCGGTGGGCTTATGTGGGCCAGAGTTTCAATATCTGTAGCTCTGGGTGGCCCAAGCTCTGTAGGAAATTTCTCCGCAGACAAGGGCCTGGGAATGGGATCAGGGATGAGGATCCAGTAGAAGATTCTGGCGGGAACTCAGAGTGGTCCTGAAGAGATAGGTGGGACTCAGGGAGGGGCCCAGGGATCCAGCAGAAGAATGGAGGTGGGGTCAGAGACCAAGCAGATGGAAACTACGGGTGCTCCTTTGTGAATAGGCAGGTCTCCTGTGTTCAGATTTGCTCTGTGAATTCCCCCGAATTAGTGTGGACTTTAACCAATGGCTCTAGCCAATGGCTGGCAGAAGCGGCCAAGAGCTGGGATGGTACTTGGGATATTTCTGCACTGACAGATCTCAGTGAGAACTGGCACTCTCCAGCTGAGGTCTCTTTCTGTAGCAGAGGCCCTGCTTTGGGGTTCAAGGATCTTACACGCAGGGACTCAGAGTGGACCAGCACAGATAGGCAGATCTTTGGGAGGGGCCCGGGACTCCAGCAGAAGACTGGAGGTGGGGGTCAGAGACAAAGCAGGTGGAAATTACAGGGGGTCCCGTATGGATAGGCAGGTCTCCTTGTTCAGAGTTGCTCCAAGAAGACCCCAAGATGTCCTCAAAGTAGTTTGGACTGTTGGCTCCACCCTCTGTCCCAGAGCTCAATCAGAGCAGCGGGATATTGGGCAGGGTAGGGCACAGGGTAGAGGGGGCAGGCTCATGGTGGGGATGGGTGGGGGTGTATCAGAGCTCCAAGAGTGCTCTCAATGGGGACAGGACACAAGTTTCTTCCATTTCTTTAAGGAATTTTCTCACATCATCTTTGAGGGCCTCCATAATTTTTATGATCTTGTTTTTTATGTCGTTCTCTTCTGATTCATTTGCTTTGTGGTGTTGGGGGGGTCTAGTTATTGTAAAGTCCCTAGATTCTGGTGGTGTTATGCTTGTCTTTCTATTGTTAGGTGTTTTCTTTTTTGCCTCTTCCCATTACTTCTTCCAGTAGGTGCAGTTCTGGGTGTCCAAGCTCTCTAGGAGGTCTCTCCGCAGGCAGGGGACAGGCTATGATGGTCAAAGTTCAGACTCCAGCAGAGGACCACTGACAGGTGTGAAAGATCCTGCAGGCTGGGAATCAGGATGTTCTAGCGCTGATAGGTGGATCTAGCTGGGTCGTGGCAGTCTCCAGCTGAGGCCTCTTTAGCAGAGGCCCAGTGATGTTGGTCAAGGATCCATCCTGCAAGGACTTAGGATGGCCCGCAGGGGATAGTTGGATCTCTGGAAGGGGCCCAGATCTCCAGTGGAGGACAGCTCCAGGAAGTTCCCTGAAGGTGGCAGGATTTTTGGCTCTACCCCCTGTCCCAGTGCTCAATTATCATGGTGGGACAGTGGGCAGAGTAAGGCACAGGGTAGCGGAGGGCAGCCTCTTGGTGGGGGTGAGTGGGTATATATCAGAGCACCAGGAGCACTCTCGCTGGGGACAGGACACAGGGGTATCGAGATCCGGGGAAAATCCAGGGAATTCCCAGAGAAGGTTATGTGTGTGTGTGTGGAAGGGGATTCAGTCTGAACTGGTCCCAGACTCACCTCTAGCAGAGGCCTGGCAATGGGGGGCCAAAGATCACATATGCTGGGAGTCAGTATTTTCTACTGCAGACAGGCAGATCTAGCTGGGGCCTGGCACACTCCAGCTGAGGCCTCTTTAGCAGAGCCCCTATGATGGGGGTCAAGGATATAGCATGCAAGGACTCAGAATGACCACAAAGGGATTGGTAGATCTCTGGGAGGAGTCTGGAACTCCAGTAGAGGATCAGTGGTGGGGGCCAGAGCTCAGGCAGTTGGGGATTCCGGGTGGTTCAATGTGGATAGACAGGTCTAGTGTGCTCAGAACAGCTCCAGGAAGTTCAACCCACAAATTTTTCTTATACCTATGAGATTAGAATGACATAGATGCTTCATCTTCAAACATCTGCAGGTCCATGGACTTGCAGATCATGGCATTTAAATGTTTAAAGAGTAGTAGTCTATTGACAAGAGACACTATTGCTCTTGACAGCAATTATGTTGGACAGTATTGTTGCTTATTCTGGAGTCCAGCCCTGCTTCAGCTTATGGCTTTTTGGACAAAGAACTGCCCCTACCTCAACAACTGATTTGGATGTACTGACCTTTGTTCTTGCAGGAGACAAACACAGAAGACAGCTGAACTCTGCCAAGTCATGGTAAGACAGCCTTTCTACCTCCAATGTTTTGTTTTTGTCTGTCAGGTACCACTAGGCCTTAGCCAAAACTGGCTTACCAACATCGCTGTTAGACCTTGAGTGACTGTCCAGATAGGCTACTATTTCTGTCCTTGCTGCACCATTTGGAAGTTGCCCATCTGTACTTCCTGTCTACCCTAGTATTATCTTCCTTCTCAGGTCTTTGATGAGGTTGAGGATTAAACTACCACAACTATTATGCTCTATTCCTAGTTACATATATTAGATACTAAACTTAAAATTTCCAGCATAGGAATACTCTATTGTAAACTCCATTATTCCTTCACCCTAGGACTAGATATGTAGGACGTCTTAAGTTTGTATGTTCTTAATTATCCTTTCTTAGAGCACACTTGTTATTCACTGTTTTATATATAGTTTTGTATTAAGCCTTGTTTTTAGTATGTTTTTCCATCTGGCCTGGTCCCACAGCTGCACAAGCCCCAAATAACACACAGCGATGCTGTATTAGATTGTCAGTCACTAATGTCTGTGTCCTGGAGATGTCTAGCAGATTCTTCCATGAAGCATGAATCCAGTAGCAATGTCCATCTTGTCACTTTTCTGTGGGTCTTATATGTACAGTTTATATAGAATAAAGTCAAACAGTCCAGACAAGAGCACTATCTTTCCCAAATGGCTCATCTTGCCATATTATAGGCAAATGCCATAACAAGTTTCTGTGATGTCCATCTTCCATTCTGATGCAGATGGTATTGCCAGGAGCAGTTATGTCTCACTGTCAAGAAAAACCCTAAACCATTTTAAATGCCATATTCTGTAGGTTTTTGAAAGGTTTGAAGAATGCCTATCCATCTGAAATACAACTCTAGAAAACCTAACTAACCTAATATGTTTTGACTATTATAAGTAACTATCTAAAATTATACAAATTATACAATTTGTATACAAAAATTATACAAAACTAAATTATACATTCCTAAATGAGCTATATAAACACAATCCCTAACCAAGAGGAGGAACATACTTAACACAAAATTGACATTAAATTGTATCAATAAATGAAAATCCATTTCAAAACAAAGTGTTCATGTCTATACCATAATCCCATTTTTACCTTTAAAAAAATTGAGTGTCCTTCTTTACAAACTGCTTCTTGCTCATAGGGGGAGCTGTCATGGGTATCCTAACAATACACAGATATCTTGGCTGTAGTCTGCAACGCTGCCATGTCCCAGCATCTTTGAATGTTGAATCACCTGGGACAATGCTTCAGGGGGTATTGCTTGATCAAACCACCTTATTCTGGAAGGAATCCATAGATTTCATTTTCTGTGGAAACAGAAATAGAAATCTATTTCCTAAGTAACCTGTCCTTGAACTTAAATTTTTAAGTCAAAGCACTTTTAAATATACATGAATTGAATTAATCCAGCTGTATTTCTTTTAACAATTGTTGTTATTTTCTCAGGAGTCAAACAAATTAAAGATGACATAATAGCATATAGAATCAAGAATCCTTTTTTGCTTTCCATCTTTACGTGGTTTCTTAATTACTCTATTTATTCTACTTTTATGTTTTACTTTTTTTGGTCTGGTTTATTGCTTTATTTCACCTGACTTAAAATTTAGATATATTGTTTTAAAAAATATTCACCAAAGATAAGGAACAAATCAGTAAACCAGATTTACCCACAAATCTCAAAACTTAATCTCTTCAAACAAGAATTCATTATGAAATAAGAGATTTAAAGCAGTTATGGTTTTATAGCTTCAAAGCTGTTCCTGTTGACATTATTTGTCACTGAGAATAAGACCCTGCTGAGACTTTAAATTCCAGTTGGAATTAAAATCATCAGGGATCAATAAGTAATTCCCAGTGAGTGCTCAGCATTTCATTTCACACATATATAACTTATTTTCTTTTTTTATTTAATTTTATTTAATTTTTTATTAATGTTTATTTAACTTTATATAACAAAGTCCAATTAAATGAAAACAAACATTTATACACAATATTTGGGAATTTGGGCGTCGTTCTTTCCAAACTACTTCCTGCTGGTAAGAGGTGCTGTCTTGGGGGATTCGAAGAAGACACGGTTTCTCTGTGTAGTTTTTATCTGTTCTGGAATCAATATTGTATACCAGCATTACTTTGAAATAACAGAGATATGCTTGCGTCAGTCTCCTAAGTGCAACAGAGATATGCTTGCGTCAGTCTCCTAAGTGCAGTAATTAAAGTTATGTTCCACCATACCCACCTACTCTCTTTTTATTATTATTATTATTTTAAACCACTTTTCCCTTTTTTTCTCAACTAAGCCTATGTATATTTTAAAATACACTATAAACCCTTGTTTGTTTTCATTTTTTTATTTTAATTATTTATTTTTTATTTTGTATGTCAATCCCAGTTCCGTCTCCATCCCTCCAGCCCTTCCTCTTTCATTCCTTCTTACTTTCTGACCCCACACATGCACCCTGACCACCATCCCCTCCTCTCCCACCACCCTAAAGCACATGTAGGGCAATGCCATTCAGGTGTGGTCATGTAAATCTGTCAAGTCATTTGAAGTAGGGACTATGACTTCTCTCCTGTCTCGAGATTAAGGCAGTAACCCTCCATGTAGGATGTGTTCACAAGGTCATTTTGTACCAGGGATACATCCTGGTTCCACTGTCTAAGGTCCCTTAGACTGATCAGTCCTTCTGGCTGAGACCCATATTCATTGGGCCTGTATCGGTCCCATGCTGGTTTCCCAGCTCTCAGTCAGGGGGCCCATTAATTCCTCCTTGTTCAGGTCAGCTGTCTATGTGTGTTTCTGCAACTTGTAACCTCCATATGCATCTGGGTTCTAGTTCAAATCACTGTTTAGTTATGGGTGTTTGCTTCTGTTTCCAACAGGTACTAGATGAGAGTTCCATGGTGGTGTATAAGTTAGTTGGTGATCCCATTATCTGGGAAGGGCATTTATGGTAGCCTTTCCACGTATGCTCAAATTGTCAGTTGGCAGCAGTTTTGTAGTTCTCTAGATATTTCTTTATGTAAAGTTTTCTCTTCAAACCAATAATGGCTCCCTCTTTTATGTTCATTATTTTTCTATTTCTTTCTCTCTCTCTCAATCTCTTATTTTCTCACTCTCTCTTTCTTCTGTCTTCTACTCCTACCCTAACTCAATCTTCCTAGTCCCACGTGGTTTCCTCTCCACCTCTTCTCTTTATCTCTCCATTCACTGCCCTCCCACTTCCCATGTGCTCTGGGGAACTTGTCCCTTACCCCTTTTGTGAGGGACTTTATATGAATCTCTTAGAATGCACCTTGTATCCTAGTTCCTCTGGTGATGTGAATTATAGGCTGGTGATCCTTTGATGGAGGTCTAAAATCTAGACTACATACCATGTTCTTACTTTGTGACTGGGTTACATCATTCAGGATGGTTTTTTCAAGTGCCATCCACTTGCCTGCAAATTTCAAGATTCCATTATTTTTTCTGCATAGTAATATTCCATTCTGTAGATGTGCCACAACTTCTTTATCCATTCCTCAGTTGAGGGTCATCTAGGTTGCTTCCAGGTTAGTCATATTACAAATAATGCTGCTATGGACATAGTTGAGCACATGTCTTTGTTGTATGGATGTGGATTATATGCCTAAAAGGGGGATTGCCGGGTCCTGTGGTAAACTAATTCCCATTTTCCTCATTAACCACCATACTGATCTCCAAAATGGCTGTACAAGTTTGTACTCGCACCAGCAGTGCAGGAGTGTTTGCCTTTCTCCACATCACATCCTCTCCAGCATAAGTTTTCACTAGTGTTTCTAATTTTAGCCATTCTAGCAGGAGTAAGATGATATCTCAAAGTTGTTTTGATTTTCATTTCCCTGATATCTAAGGATGTTGAGCACTTTCTTAACTGTCTTTCAACCTTTTTAACTTCCTCTATCATGAATTTTTTCTTAAGTTCTGTACTCCATTTTTCAATAGGGTTATTTGATGTTTTGTTTACTAGTTCTTGAGTTCTTTGTATATTTTGGAGATCAGCCCTTTGTCAGATGCAGGGTTGGTGAAAATCTTTTCCCAGTCTGTGTTCTGCCATTTGCTCTTGTCCATTGTGTCCTTTGCCTTGCAGAAGGTTCTAAGTTTGAGGAGGTCCCATTTACTAATTGTTGATCTCATGGTCTGTGCTTCTGAGTTATATTCAGGAAGCGATCTCCTATACCAATTTGTTCAAGAATACATCCAACATTCTCTTCTGCTAGATTGAGTGTGGCTGGATTGAGATTGAGGTATTTGATGCATTTGAAGTTCAGTTTTGTGCATGGTGACAGTCTTCTACACACCCTCATCCAATTATGCCAGCACCATTTGTTGAAGATGCTTTCCTCCCCCATTGTATTCTTAATCAGGTTTTCATACATGTGTGGGTTTATAACAGGATTTTCTATTTGATTCCATTGGTCTACCTGTCTATTTTTGTGTCAATACTTTGCTGTTTTCAGAACTATACTCTGTAGTAGAGCTTAAAGTCAGGGATGGTGATGCTTCCTGAAGTTCCTTTATTGTATAGGTTTGTTTTGGCTATCCTGGGTCTTTTGATTCCCCATATGAAGTTCATTATTATCCTTTCAATGTCAGTGAAGAATTGTGGTGGGTTTTTTTTATATTTTTATATCCCAATTCCATCTCACTCCCTCCCTACCTTACTACCCCCCCTCACTTTTACACCCTCTTCCCTCTCACATGCAACCTACACACCCTCCTCTCCCACCCCCTAACCCAATTCCACATGTAGGGTCATACCATCGACATGGGGTCATGTAGAGCTGACAGGTCATTTGAAGTAGGGACTGGGGCTTCTCTCCTATCTCTAGATTAAGGCAGTAACCCTCCATGGGGGATATGTTCACAAGGTTCTTTTGTGCACCAGTTATACATCCTGTTTTACTGTCTGAAGTCCCTTACACTGCTCAGTCCTTCTGTCTGAGATCCATATTCAGGGTTGCCTGAGTCAGTCCCATGCTAGATTCCCAGCTATCAGTCTGGAGGCCCAGTAGTTCCTCCTTTTTCAGGTCAGCTGTCTCTATGTGTTTTTGCACATATGTGGTCTTGTGCTCTCCATATGCATCTGTGTTATAGATCAACTCAGTGTTTTAGTATGGGTGTTTGCTTCTGTTTCCAACAAGTACTAGATGAGGGCTCCATGGATAAGTTAGTTGTTCATCTCACTAGCCGGGAAGGGCATTTATGGTAGTCTTTCCACAGATGCTCAAATTGTTAGTTGACGGAAGTCTTGTAGCTCTCTAGACCTTTCTTTATGTTCAGTTTTCTCTTCAAAAAAATAATGGCTCCCTGTTTTATGTTCTGTCTCTCTCTGTGTGTGTGTGTCTGGCTCTCTGTCTCTGTCTGTGTCTCTCTGTCTCTCTCCTGTCTTCTATTCCTACCCAATATTGGTTTTAAAGAGCAAATTTTGGTGGGATTTTAATGGGGAATACATTGAATCTGTAGACTGCTTTTGGGAACATTACCATTTTTACTATGTTTATCCTATCTAAGAACATGGGAGAGCTTTCCATTTTCTGGTATCTTTTTTAATTTCTTTCTTTGGAGCCACAAAGTTTTTGTTATATAGGTCTTTTACTTGCTCTGTAAAAGTTACCCCAAGATACTTTATGTTGTTTTTGGCTATTGTAAAGGGTGATGTTTATCTTATTTCATTTTTGGCCTCTTTGTCATCTGATTGTAGTTGGCTACTGATTTTTTTTTGAGTTTATCTTGTATCCTGCTAGTTTGCTGAGAGTATTTATCAGCTGTATGTGTTCCCTGGTAGAGTTTATGGGGTCGCTTATGTAAACTACCATATCATCCACAAATAGAGACAGTTTGACTTCTTCCTTTCCAATTTTGATCCCCTTGATCTCCTTTTGGTGTCTTATATCTTTAGCTAGAACTTCAAGTACGATATTGAAGAGATATGGAGAGAAAGGGCAGCCTTGTCTCATTCCTGATTTTAGAGGAATTGTCCTAATCTTCTCTCCATTCAGTTTGACGTTGGCTGTTGCTTTGCTCTTATTTTGTTTAGGTATGTACCTGTTGTACCTGTTCTCTCAAAGACATTTATCATGAAAGAGTGTTGGGTTTTTTTTTTGAAGGCGTTTTCAGCATCTAGGGAGATAATCATATGGTTTTTCTTTTTCACTTTGTTTATATGGTGGAATATGTTGATAGATTTTCTTATGTTAAACCATCCTTGCAATCCAGGGATGAAGCCTACTTGGTCATGGTGGATGATTTCTCTGATGTATCCTTGAATTTGGTTTGCCAGTAATTTATTGAGTATTTTTAGGTTGATGTTCATCAGGGATATTGGTCTGTAGTTTTATTTCATATTTGTGTCTTTGTGAGGTTTGGGTACCAAGGTTATTTTGGCCTCATAAAAAGAGTTTGGCAGTGAATCTTCTGTTTCTATTGTGTGGAACAATTTTAGGAGTATTGGTATTAGTTTTTCGTTGAATGTCAGTTAGAATTCTGCAGTGAATCCACCTGGCCCTGGGCTGTTTATTTGGTTGGAAGACTTTCAATGATTGCTTGTATTTCATTTCCTGTTATAGGTCTATTTACGTTTTTGTTGGTTCTTGATTTAATTTTAGAAATGGTAGTTATCCAGAAATTTGTCCATTTCCTTTGAAATTTTAATTTTTTGGGAATGCAGGTTTTCAAAGTATGACCTGAAAATTGTCTTGATTTTCTCTGTGTCCATTTTTATGTTCTCCTTTTCATTTCTGATTTTGTTAATTTACATGTTCTCTCTCTTCTTTTTCATTAGTTTGGATAAAGGTTTGTCAATCTTGGTCATCTTCTCAAAAAAACTACCTCTTTGTTGCATTGATCTTTTGTATTGTTTTCCAGGTTTCTATATTATTGATTTCAGTCTTCAAGTTGATTATTTCCTGGTGACTATTCCTCTGGGGTCAGTTTACTTCTTTTGTTCTAAGGTTTTCAGTTGTGCTGTTAATTCTCTAATATGACTATCCTCTGTTTGGTTCATATGGGCTCTTAGTGCTATAAACTGCCCTCGTAGCACTGCTTTCAAGGTGTTACATTAGTTTGGGTATGTTGTGTCCTCATTCTCGTTGAATATTAGAAAGTCCTTAATTTCTTTCTTTATTTCTTCTTTGACACAGGTATGTACAATTGCACATTGTTCAGTGTCCATGAGTTTGTAGAGTTTCTGCAATTTGTGTTGTTGTTGAATTCCAATTTTAAAACATGGTGGTCTTATAAGATACAGGGGACTTGTATCTGTTCTGTTAAGGTTTGTTATGCCACCTACTATGTGGTAGATTTTAGAGAAGTTTCCATGTGGAGCAGAGAAAAAGGTATATTCTTTTGAAGTTTGGATGAAATGTTCTATAGAGATATAATTTCTGTTAGTTCTTTTGTTTCTTTGTTGACTTTCTAATTGATGGTCCTGTCTAGTGGTGAGAATTGTGCGTTGAAGTCTCCAACTATAAGTGTGTCAGGTTTTCTGTTTGGTTTGAGTTTTAGTATCGTTTCTTTTACAAATGTGGAGCCTTTGTATTTGGGGCATAGATGTTCAGAAATGAGACTTTGTGTTCAGGGATTTCTCCTGCTATGAATATGAAATAAGCATCTTCATCTCTTTTGATTAATTTTTTTTGAAGTCTAACTTGTTAGATATTAGGAAAGCTACGCCTGCTTGCTTCTTCCTTCCATTTGATTGGAAGATGTTTTCTCAACCCTTTACCCTGAGGTCTATGTTTGAAGCTTAGATGTGTTTCTTGTATGTAGCAGAAGGATGGATTCTGTCTTCCTATCCTTTGTGTTAGCCTGTGTCTTTTTTATGTAAGTTAAGACCATTAATGTTGAGTGTGAGTAAGGACCATTGATTGTTGATGCTTGTTTGTTTTATATTTGTTGTTGGCAATGGTATTGTGAATATATTTGGTCTGCTTTATCCTTGGTTTCTGTTGCCTACGTCTTTGTGGGCATAGTTAACTTCCTTGGGTTGGAGTTTTCCTTCCAATACTTTTTGTAGGGCTGAATTTATAGTTATGTATTGGGAAAATCTGGATTTGTCATTAAATATCTTGTTTTCTCCATCTATAGTGATTGCGAGTTTTGCTTGGAACAGTAGCCTGGGCTGGAGGTCTTGGACTCTTAGTACTTGTAGAACATCTATCTAGGACCTTCAGGCCTTGAGGTTTTCCATGGAGAAGTCAGGTGTAATTTTGATAGGTCTGCCTTTATATGTTACCTGTCCTTTTTCCTTCACTGCTCTTAATATTCTTTCATTATTCTGTATGATAGGTGTTTTGATTATTATATGTTGAGGGTTCTTTTTTCTTTGGTCCAGCCTATTTGGGGTTTGCTATGCTTCTTGTACTTTGATGGGCATGTCCTTCTTCAGATTTGGAAAGTTTTCCTCGATGATTTTGTTGAATATGTTTTTGACACCTTTGAACTGGGCTTCCTCTCCTTCCTCTAAGCCTATTTTCTTAAGTTTGGCCTTTACACTGTGTCCCATATTTCCTGGGTGTTTTGTGTTAAAGATTTGTTGGATTTATGATTTTCTTTGATCGATGAATCTATTTCCTCTAGTTTAATTTCAGTGCCTGTAATTCTCTCTTCCATCTCTTGAATTCTGTTGGTTATGCTGTAGTTCCAAATTGTTTGCCCAGTTTTTCTATTTCCAGTACTCCTTCGGTTTGTGTTGCCTTTATTTCTCTATTTCAGTTCTCAAGTCTTGAACCATTTCCTTCACCTGCTTAATTGCTTTTTTCTTAGATTTCTGTACTTTCTTTCCTATACTTAAGAATTTTTTTTCATTTCTTCCAATGTTTTGTTTGTTTTTGCTTCTATTTCTTTACTGGATTTTCTCACATCTTCTTCCAGGGCCTTTATTATTTTTATGATGTTAATTTATAAGTCGTTCCCTTCTGCTTCTTCTGCTTTGTTGTGTTCCAGTCTAGTTGGTATAGATTCCCTAGATTCTGGTGGTGTCATGCTTGTCTTTCTGTTGTGAGGTATTTTCTTGTATTGCCGTCTCCCCATATCTTCTTCCAGTAGGTTTTGTTGGGGTCTCTCCCTCTCTCTTTAGTACTTCCCCAGTGGAATTAGGGGGGTCATAGATTCGATGTCTGTAGCTCTGGGTGGTCCAAGCTCTCCAGGAGGTCTATCCTCAGGCAGGGACCCAGCAATGGTGGTCAGTTATCAGGCTCCAGCAGAATACTGGTGATGGGGTCAAAGATCCCTAAGGCTGGGACTCAGGATGTTCCTTGTGCCTATAGGCTGATCTAGCCTGAGACAGACACTCTCCAGCTGAGGCCACTTTAGTAGAGGCCCTCTGATGGGGGTCAAGAATCCTGCTGTCAGGAACTCAGAGTGGTACTGCAGAGATAAGCAGATCTCTGGGAGGGGCCCAGAATTGTAGTAGAGGACCAGGTTAAAATTACAGGTGTTCCTGCGTGGATAGGCAGGTATCCTGAGTTCAGAGCCACTCCTGGAAGTTCTCAGAGTGTGTCTGGTAGGTTGGCTCCACCCTCTGTGCCAGTACTTAACCAGAGCGGTGGGGCAGTTGGCAGTGTAAAACACAGGGTAGGGAGAGGGCAGGCTCTCTGTAGGGAGTAGGTGGGGGTGTATCAGAGCTCCAAGATCACTCTCGATGAAGACAGGACACATGGGCAGTGGGATCCGGGGCCAACACAGGGAATTCCTTGGAAAGGGTGTAGCGGAGAGTCCACCCAAATTGGTCCCAGACTCACCTCTAACCAAGGCCTGGTGATGGGGGACAAAGACTGGGCTGATACTCAGCATGTTTCTGCACCAGCTCTCATACAACCCAATACATTGTTAGCAGTGCTTCTTAAAAGCTGTGTGAGTTTTTGCAACTTATACTGCATCAGGATACATCCCTTATGGAGATGTGCAAGTCTCTGTCTCTACCAAAATGCTATTACCAAGAAGTCTTGCTTGTCTTTGTTCTTTTTTTCTAAAATCCTTTCTTAAGCTTTTATTGAGTTTTAAGTGGAAGATTTCATTAGCCATGATGAAGGTGAAGGTGACATTATGTTCAGTATGTTTTTCCTTCCATCCTGGTCTCACAGCCTCATAAGCCCCAAATAACACACAAAGAAACTGTAGTAGATAAAATGCTGTTGGCCTGCTACTAGAATTTCTTATTAGCTAGTTAAGTCTTAAATATTAACTTATTGTTATTGACCTAATTATTTCCACGTGGTCATATCTTTCCGGAGAGAGAGACAGCACAGCATCCTACCCTGTACTTCTTCTATCTTGAATCTCCCCTTACTTCTTCCTATTTCCTCCTAGTCTCATAGTTCTATCAATCTTGCTTTCCTATTGGCCAACAGTGCTTTATTTATTAATCAATTAATGAAACATATTTACAGAATGACATGTCCGTTCAAAGTCTAAATCTTTTCTTTAGACTAAAAGGGGAATTGTAGTGAGATATTCACTTTGTCAACACCTGCGGAAGTAGCCAAGACCATTGGGGGGTGGGAACAGGGGCAGACATTATATGGGGGGACTGGGCCTGGGGAAGGCACACAGAGCAACGTGGGGACAGAAGATCATCAGGAGGCATCCTTGCTAACAGGAACCTGCTGGTGTTCATCTGTCTATGTTGTAAGTTATTTCTCTCTTAAAAAAAATCTATTTGGCCTATTTATTTCTCCTGATACTTATTAAACCACAACATTAAAAATGTTACTTTTAAATGACTTTTATTTCCTATATGTTCTTTTAGATAAAAACATAACATTATGAACTTAACTTAGGTAATATAAATCATCATGGTGTCTTTAATTTATCAAGCCTTATGACCAGGCTTTGTTACTTCAGTTTGACAGGAATATGTGAAGTAAACACAAGAACATGATATCTTATTCCCTTGTCCTGTTTGTGGAGAAGATGAATTCGAGAGAATTTGAACAGATCTGCCCCCAGCAGCTAATGGAGGGGGTGGTAAGTTGTGAGGTTGACATACATTTTCAGCGTGAAGTGAACCTGGGGCTGAGTAAGGGCTGTGACTTTGTGTTTCCTTTATTTGTCCCCTTTCCTCCTTAGACACAGAATATAAATCATCCCTGCTTTCTTATTCAACAGTTATGCACTCAATAATATTAATGTCATCCTGCCAGTTCCCATCAGGAAATATATTTTAAATTTAGTGTAGAATAAGAGGGACCCAAGATTTAGATTAATCCCTATTCAGGTGGCATACTGAGGATTCAGGTTTGGACTAACTGCTGGAAATCTAAACTGTGTTCTATTCTGTTTTCCTTTCTCCATCGAAGCAAAAATCACGACTGGGTGAGAAAATCCACATAATAATGTATTTCCCATAAGATACTGCTTTGAGATGATCCTCCTTGATGGAAAAATACTGGTGCAGGATGCAGGCTGTGTGGCATGTAGGAACAACCCCCTGGGGTGGAATTAAAACTAGAATCTAGCCTTTGCCTGCTAATGAGAATGCCTGAGTGGGTCATCTGAAGAGCCCAGCATGCCAGAGCTGTTTGGGGGAAGTGGGGAAAGAGGCATTCTCACTAGCAGTGAGACCAGTTCAAACTGACATGGAGTTTTAAGTGTATTGTCTTTCTTTGTGGCTATCTTTTGGTGTTACCATTTAACTTGAATTGGAAAGTGGCTTGATTTCCTTGCAAGTTAAAAAAACTCAAAGTGCAGAATTTTTTATTTATCATTTCAAGATTCCAAGGCACTGCTTTTGGGAGTGTCCTGTTTGCAACTGAACCAGACCCTTGGGCCAGTTTGTGCACTTCCAAAATAATGGTGCTCTTGCGCTGAAGCTATACAAATGCCTTCTGAAAATAGTGGATGAAGTAGTGTGACTTTACCATTTAGTATGTATGACCTTAAAGTTATTGACTCCATAATTTGTAAGAGTTTTGGTTAAGTGATTATTGATTTTGATAATATTTTCTACACCTAGATATTACACTTCAAGATAATGGGAATAGAATACAAACACTTAATGAATAGCACTGTGGATACACATTCAAAAAAGGCCAAGGATTCCACATTATCTAAAGTGAATGACATTATACTTAAGATTTTCTGGGAAAATCAGAACCTTTAAATCACCAGCTTCTTAAATTTTCAGTTTTCCAAACAAGGAACTACAAATAAGTGAGGGAAATAAAGTCTGAGTGCAAAAATAATTGACTAACACACTTGCTCCTCTGGATATTCTTTATTTTTCATCCCTTTTGTATGCTCTCCTGCTGTTGTGTTTCTGTTTCTATCTCTGCATTTCTTTGTCTCTCTAATTCTTGTCTTCTTCTCCCTGTCTTTTCTGTTTCTGTTGTCTCTCTAGCTCTTGTTTTCCACAAGTTCTTTTTGCAATACCATGTGAGGCTTGAGTTTTTCAGGGTCAGTTAGGCAAATAAGATTTACACACAGACTAATAAACTAAAACTTCCAGCAGAAACTTTTAGCATTAATTAATTAGGACTGTAGGTCAAAGAGATGGTCTGTTTTCTGAATTGCCCAAGAAACAAAACCTGGTATCTTCCAGTGCTCGGGCCTCAGTGGAAACACAGGCCTACCGGAAAGTTTACTTTTCCATGAGGATGATTAAATGTGCTGACTACCTTTGTTTTATCTTCTCAGAGGACACAGGAGGGAGCACTAAATCTCTGAGCTAAAGTTTTGAGATAATACAAGACGTTTGAGAATCTTTTTTGCAGGGTTAGTTTAGGTTATTGCATTCTCTATCCTCCAGTGAGGTAAAGTCAAGTGCATGCTTCTTATATTTTCTACCAATCTAGACAGCTATTAATCAACAATTTTGATGTGTAGAATTTTATCTTTTTGGATATTTGAGAATGACTTAGATGGGATGCATTTGCCTGGGCCCTAAACACTGACCAAATGCCTGCCAAAAAAGATGATTTCAAGAAGGCAGATCTCTGTAATTGTAATAGACAGAGTAATAAGGATCTGAATGTGGGAAACAAGCCTCACACATAACAAAGGAATATAATTAGTAAACTAGGACCCGTTAATCGAGAACAGGTTCTACACAGAGATGGAGGAGTGTTACAGTAAAACTACAAATGCATGCGAGAAATTTCTCCCCAGTAAATGATCAGATGGTGGTGAACTGTAGGAAGTAAACTCATAGTGTGTAACAGAAAGCAATAAGCTACCGGAAGAATTGACATCAAGACTCAGCCAATTGATTCACATTATATTGCCATGTACAGCTTTGCACCTTATAGCTGACAGTTGTAAGCCACCATGTGGGTTCTGGGAATTTAACCTGCCATCAGGAAGGGCATCCAATGGTTTTAATTTCTGAACACTCCATGTAGCCTGTAATGATATCTTTTAAGTTTAACCTCTCTTTGAGGTACTAGTTGTAATTTAAGAATCAAGCTCGGTGTTTTGGTGCACATATGCAATCCGAGCACTCTGGAGACTGAGAAGAATCATGGATTTAGGACTAATCTAGGCTATATTAGTGAGACCTGTGTCAATGCTTTTTTTTTTTTTAACATCCCATCCAACTATGGCCTGTATTCATAAGTGATCATTGGGCCTTAAGTATGCTAGGTAAGGGCTTTACCACTGAGCTACATGCCCAGCCCTTGTTTTGTTTTCTTTACATTTTTGATTTGTCAAGACCAAGTTTCTCTGTACAGTACTGTCTGTCTTGGAATTCAGTCCATAGACCAGGCTGGCTTTGAACTCAGAGAGATCCACCTGCCTCTGCCTCCTGAGTGCTGGGATAAAAGGCTCTCATTCTATTTTCCAACTTGGTCTCAGCCTCTCCAATGCAGGCATTAGAGGCAGAAGAAACCATAGCCACCTCTTAGCCATCCATTTCCAGAGGCTTTTTATACGCAAGCTCTTATGTTAGGACATTTTTTTTCTTTTATAAAAAACATATGTAAAAGTCATTGGGTCACTTCAGGGAACTTCCTGGAGTTGTTCTGAGCACACTAGACCTGCCTGTCTATGGGACCAGGTGGGATCCCCACCTCCCTGATCTCTAATACCCACTGCTGGAGGGACTGGCACCTCCCAGAGATCAGCCTATCCCCTCAGGGCCATCCTGAATCACTGCAGGCTGGATCCTTAACCCCCATCATAGGGCCTCTGCTAAAGAAGCCTGAGGTGGGGATTGCCAGGCCCCCACTAGATCTGCTTATAGGCACCAGAACATCCTGAGGCCCAGTCTACAGGATCTTTAACCCCCACAGCCAGGCCTCTGCTAGAGGTGATTCTGGGAACAATTCCAGTAGAATACCCCCCCTCTCTCACACACACACATGCTTTCCTGGCAACTCCCTGGATTTTCTCTAAATCTCACTACCCCTGTGTGCTATCCCCAGCTAGAGCCCTCCTGGTGCTCTGATACACACATTCTCCCCAACCAAGAGCCTGCCCTCCCTGTACCCTGTGCATTACCCTGTCCATTGTCCCACATCTCTGGTTAAGCACTGGAACAGAAGGCAGAGCCAACAATACTGCCACCTTCTGTAACTTCCTGGAGCTGTCCTAAGCACACTAGATGTACCTATCCATATGGGAACATCAGGAATCCCTGCATGATCTCTGACCACCAACAATGGTCATCTGCTGAAGTTCTAGGCCCCTACCAGAGATCAGCCTATCCCCTCAGAGTCATCCTGAATTTCTGTGGGTTGGATCCTTGAACCCCATTGCCTGGCCTCTGCTAAAGAGGACTCATCTGGAGATTCCCAGGACATGGCTAGTTCCGCCTATCATGGAAAGAACTTCCAGAGTCCTAACCTGGGGGATCTTTCACACCCATCATCCAGCCTCTACTTGAGCCTGATCTTTGAGCCCAATTGCTGGGCCCCTGCCTGAGGAGAGACCTCATAGAGATCTTGAACCACCCAGAGCTACAGACATGAAACTTCTGACCCACCTAATACTACCAGGGGAATAGCAGAGAGAGAGAGAGAGAGACCCCACCAGCACCCCCTGGAAGAAGTGTTGGGGAGATGGCAGTACAAGAAAACACCTAACAATAGAAAAACAAGCATAACACCACCTTTATCTAGGAACTCTACAACAACTTGACCTCAACACCCAAAAGTAGATGAAGCAGAAGAGAACGACTTAAAAATATCTTCATAAAAATGATAGAGGACCTCAAAGATGATGTGAGAATATAACTTACAGAAATGGAAGAAAAAACAAACAAAAAATTGGAAGAAATGAAGAACATATGAAAAGCCAAGAAAAAACAAGTAAACAGGTGATGGAAACAGTTCAAGACTTGAAAACTGAAATAGAGACAATAAAGAAAACACAAACTGAAGGAATGCTGGAAATAGAAAATCTGGGCAAATGATCGGGAAATACAGACACAAGCATAACCAACAGAATACAAGAGACAGAAAAGAGAATCTCAGGCACAGAGGAAGTTAAACTAGAGGAAATAGATCCATCAACCAAAGAAAATTGTAAATCCAACAAATCCCAAAGCACACAAAGAAACAATTAAGTAAAAACTGCAGACCAATATCCCTCATGAACATTGATGCAAAAATACTCAATAAAATACAGGCAAACTTAACCCAAGTATACATCAGAGAAATCATCCACAATGACCACATAGGCTTCATCCTTGCGTTGCAGGGATGGATTAACATACTAAAATCTGTCAACATGATCCACCATATAAACAAACTGAAAAAGAAAAACCAAATTATCATCTTCCTCTACTACAGAGCTGTGGTCCTGAAAACAGCCTAATATTGGCAAAAAATATACAGGTCGAACAATGGAATTGAAGTAACAATCCTGACATTCACAAACACACACACACACAACTATGAACGCCTGATTTTTGACAAAACATCTAAAAATATACAATGGGAGTAGGAAAGCATCTCAGCAAATGGTGCTGGCACAACTGACTGATGGTGTGTAGAATACTACAGATAGACCCATGTCTATTACCATGTACAAAAGTCAAGTCCAAATGGATCAAAGAACTCAACATAAATTCAGCCACACCGAACCTCTTAAACGAGAAAGTGGTGGTTACCCGTGAAGAAATTGGTAGAGGAGACTGCTTCCAGAACATAACTCCAGTAGCAAAAACACTTAGAATAACAATTAATAAATGGGACCTCCTCAAACTGAAATGCTATTGTAAGATAAAGGACACATTTGACAAGACCAAACAGCAGCCCACAGATTGGGAAAATATCTTCACCAATCCTACATCTGACAGTGGGCCAATCTCCAAAATATAAAAAGAATTCAAGAAATTAGTCACCAAAATTAGTCACCCGACCAGCAGAACCAAGTTATTTGTGGGTCGAGATGGGCTAGAATCTGAAAAAAATGGGAGAGAATATAGGAAGGAGACAAAGCAATGCTTTTCAAAGTCTAACTTTATTAGGCACAAATAGGAGTTTTTAAATCAAATCAGGTTAGAATTGGGAAGGTGTAACTGTGCCAACTCTGAGGCTCTGGTAATCATCCCAGGCCATAAACATCAGAACATAAATGTCTGGTTGTCTCAGTTCCTGATATCGGGTTCATCTAGGTTCCTGGGGTGAGTGGAATAGACTGCTTGTTAAGCAGTTTTCTACTTTACCAAGATAAGGCTAAATTAGAGTTTTAAGGTGTAAGTAATTCTGCAAGACTCAAGGCCAGCTCACAACAGCAAAACACCAAATAATCCTGTTAAAAAAAGCAGGGGGGGGTACAGAACTGAATAGAGAATTCTCAATAGAGTATATCCAAAAGCGTGGAAGACATAGCTATCAGGGAAATGTAAATCAAAACATCTTTGAGATACCATCTTACTCCTGCCAGAACGGCTAAAATTAGAAACATCAATGACAACTTATGCTGGAGATGATGTGGAGAAAGGGAATACTCCTCCACTGCTGGTGCGAGTGCCAACTTGTACAGCTATTTTGGAGATCAGTATGGCAGTTCCTCAGGAAAATGGGAATCAGTCTACCACAGGACCCGGCAATCCCTTGTTAGGCATATGCCCAAATGTTTCACATCCATGTAACAGAGCCATGTACTCAACTATGTTCATAGCAGCATTATTTGTAATAGCAAGAACCTGGAAGCAACCTAGATGCCCCTCAACTGAGAACAGATAAAGATGTGGCTCATTTACACAATGGAATACTACTATGCAGGAAAAAAAAATAGAATCTTGAAATCTGCAGGCAAGTGGATGGAACTTGGAGAAACCATCCTGAAGGAAGTTACCCAGTCACAAAAAAGAGGGACATGGTATGTAATCACTCATATATGGATTTTTGACATAGAGCAAAGGCTCACCAGCCTATATTACACACCGCCAGAGGAACTAGGATACAATGAGGATTCTCAGAGTTTCATATAATGTCCTCACAGAAGGGGGAAGGGAAATGCTCTCCAAAGTATGTGGGGAAGCGGGGGCAGTTAGTGGAGAGGGAACTATTAGAAAGAGGAGGAGAGGAAACCATGTGGGACTAGGAAGATTGAATCGGGGGCTGAATAGAAGAGAGAAGAGAGTGAGAGAGTGAGAGAGAAAGAGAGAGATATCATAAAAGAGTAAGCCATTATAGATTGGAAGAGAAAACTGAACCTAAAGAAATGTCCAGAGACCAACAAGACTGACACTAACTAACAATTTGAGCAACAGTGGAAAGGCTATCATAAATGCCCTTCCCAGATAATGAGATCAATGACTAACTTATCCACCATCATGGAGCCCTCATCTAGTTGGTGATGGAAAGTGAAGCAAATACCCACAACTAAACACTGAGATGAACTGTAAGCCAGATGCAGGGAGGGAGGACAAGACCAGGCTACAGAAACACATGGAGACATCTGACCTGAACAAGGAGGAGCTAATGTGCTCCCAGCATGATTGCTCTGCATCCAGCATGGGACTGACTCAGACCCCCTGACCATGGGTCTCAGCTAGAACAGTCTAAGTGACTTCATAAAGTGGAACCAGGATGTATCCCTGATGCACAAAAGGACTCTGCAGACACATCCCCAATGGAGGAATACTCCCTTAACCTAAAGAAATGAGAGAAGTCCTAGTGCCTACTCCAAATGACTTGACAGATTTAGATTACCCCTCCTGCAGGGCATCACTCTACTTGTGGAAGGGGGAGGGTGTTCGGGATACATGTTAGGGTGAGAGAGAAGGAAAGAGAGAGGGAAGGAAGGATGGCAGGAGAGGGAACTGGGATCAATATGTAAAATTTAAAAAAAAAAGAAAATATGCTAAAAATGTCATTGGATATTGGTAAGAATGAATATAATAATTTTGCTTCTGTGGAATTTAGAAGGCACAAAGAATGGATATGGGCTTATTAACCTAGTATGCTTACTCTGATTTTATGCCACTCTAAAGGCCACTGGGAAGCTACTCAATTCAGCTCTTGATAATAGTGCTTTTAATCTTGCAGCAGAGATACTGGCTATCATAAGCAAAAAAGTTAAATATTGATTTTTCAGTGTAGTGCTAGGAGAAGAGTCCATTGTATGTAACTAGAAAACTCTGATTCGCCTTCGGGGAACAGGGAAAATATTTGGGATCATGAGGAACAGCACTGTGATACTGTGAAAGAGCTGTATCTGTGCTGATACTGTGAAAAGAAGAATAGGGTGAGTTGAGTGGTACTGGTCTTTCTACAGTGAGAACAAGAGGTATTAATGTTGGCTGATGCTGCCTTATTTGAGACAGCAGACAGAGAGACATGTGGGGATTTGGATAGGTAATTTAATAGGTAAAGGCATCTGCCATGCCATGATATAAGCCTGAAAACCTGATCTCAATCACCTAAAACCATCCATGTCCATAATATTGTCTTCGCTCCTTATGCTCATTTTATGGCATTTACATTACTCAACCCCACATAATGAGCAAACATAATAATGAGTAATAAAATTAATATTTTGTCAGTCATGCTTGGATAGCACAGGCTCTTCTTGATTTTATTTAAAGCTTTTTCTGCAAAATTTGAAATTACTTGAGTTTAACATCCTAGTTGGTTTTGTTTTATTCCTAGTGGCTCCAAACCTTTTCCAACCGTTTTATCTCTCACACAGGATCTTCTTGATAGGATGATTGCTGGAGAAGAGTGAAGCCTGATGAGACAGGATGGAAAATCTTAACCTGTAATATCCCCACCCCTTTAATGATTTGCAGGACATGCATACCCAGCATGGCCTCTTCATGGATACTTAATCTCTCTGTCTTCTCTGCTCCAGGTTGGCTATCATCTTTCCCTACCCTTCTTTTCCCTACAACAATAAACTCCATGTAGCTTCATTGAGTTTCTTGTTCTTGTTTCATTGCTCACAGTTGGTGCAAAAGAACAATATACATCTGTAAGGAGGATCAGAGTACCCTGTGTAGTTTGAAAAATATGAAGCCATTTCACATGTGTCAGTACAGAGTTCTTGGGGTCTAGGGGGGTCTAAGACAGAGGAATATGTTTTTAATTCAGCAATGCAAATGGAAGGCATTCTTGTAGGAGAAGGAATATATATGAGAAATGTCAAAGGTAGTTACCCTATTGACATGAAATACCTATCAAACTCTTCCTGCTGTATTTCAGTTTTACAGAGCATAATAATGTTTTAACTTTAAGAAAAAGGGAGGCATGGATCTTTATTTGAGAGAGGGGGTAGGTAAATATTGAATAAATTGGCAAATCCATAAAGTCCTTCCAACAAAGCATGAGAACCTCAATCCAATCCTGGTAATTCTTGCTAAATAAGCCATATTTCCATGTCATGGCTTATGTCCTTAACCGCAGCACTTTGGAGGCAGAGGCAGGCAGATCTCAGAAGGTCATCCTGGTGTATAGTGTAAGTTCGAAGACAGCAAGGACATCATATAGGAAACTTGTCTCAAGTGAAAAAAATCATAATGGTGGTATATACTTGTAACCTCAGCATTGGGGAGCCAGACATAGGTGGATATTGGAGGCTTAAGCATCAAATCAATGGGAGACTTTGTTTCCAAAATACTTAAAAGCAAGATAGCAGCTGGAGAAAGGTTGAACAGTTGATAGCATTAACTGCTCTTGCATAGCAGCTTGTTTCAGTTACCAGCATATGTGGTGGCTTACAACTGTCTTGAACTCCTATTCTAAGGAATCAAGCACTGTCTTGTGCATTCAGTGGGCACCAGGTTCACAAGCAGAACACTTCAACACATGCAGAAATGAAGCTCATAGTCTTGTAAGTTAGTCTATAAAACAAAAAAACAAGGTAGATAGTATCACCCAAAAGTTGAACTCTTTTCACCATTCATTTTTTAATATATGTCTGTGCTACCATGCACCCCCACAGAACAAAGTGGGTACAGAAGACACAAGGATACCTAGTGATATAAAGGTGTACCACACAGACTTTGACCTTTGTGGCTCTTTTAATGATCAAAAACTGTATACTACTGAGCCATTCAGAATGGTTCTGAAAATTTGGGACACATAGGGAGCTTTGAAAGATAATGATGACTGGATCTCATGTTCCAATTAGTGATAAAGGAAACACTTACCACCTGAGTCTAGAGATGAAGTAAGTCTAGACATCTGACTGCCTTTGAATAGTAAGGATATTTGATCTATGGATGTGAAGAGCATTCAAGCAGACCATGACATTACAAGAGTTTCTTTAAATTAACATAAATGATTTAGATTTGATACATAAAGTTTCTCTTTTATTCTTATACACTCAATGTGAAATTAGGTACATGAGAAGTTGGGAGTATACTGGTACATCTCTGTTCTTTGAATATATGGCAAACTTTTAACAATTCTAACTGAAACTATATTTGTACAACATACAATTAATACTCACTCCATTCCCTTCTTTATCAATTAAGAATAGAACATGATCTTCTGCACTGATTGTTCACAGTAAAGAGATGTTCACTGGATTATTAGTGTAAATGTTAAGTTAATAAGAACTAGTTATAACATCTTCTAGCTAACCAAAGAAAGCTTTCTGACCCTTGTACAACTCTTACAAACGTGTTCTGGCACTTAATCCAGTCAGATATAATAAAATATATTTCATTAGTGGGAGCATAAAATGAGGACTTTTTGCCAAATTAATGATTTCAGTTTTGAAATATGCAATGAGTTCTGGAGTTAGTGGTCATGATGATTACACTGCTATATTTACAATTGCTTTTTAACTTAGACTTACATTCTAAAAAAGGCATCATAAGTTTTAGAGAATTGTACAGTTGATCAGTTCAATTACTGAAAATTATAGCTGACACTTGTTTATTGTAAATATGCACAAAATTCAGCCTAGAATTGAACACCATCATGTCCAATCTGCAGAATAAAAAAAAGCTGCATACAAAACAGTGAATAACAAGTGTACTCTAAGAAAAGGAAAATCAAGAACAAAATGACCTATGCATCTAGTCCTAGGGTGAAGGCATAACGGAGTTTACAATACAGTTGTCCAAAGCTGGAAAACTTAAGTCTAGTACTTAACATATCTAACTAGGAAGAGAGAGTAATACTTGTGATCGTTTAATCTTCACACTCATGAATACCTGAGAAGGAAAAATAATACCAGAGTAGACAGGAAGTGCAGATGGGCAACTCCCAAATGGTACAGCAAGGACAGAAACAGCAAGCTACCTGACAGTCACCCTAGTTCTCATAGCCACGTTGGTACACCCATTTTTTGGCTAAGGCCAAGAGAACTTGACAGACCACAACTAAAACAGGAAGGTAGAATGGCTGTCTTACCCTGACTTGTCAAGGTTCAGCAGTCTTCTATATTTGTCTCCTGCAAGCAGATAGGACTGCATTTCCAAATAAGTGGTCAAGGTGGGGACAATTCTGGCCCCAACAGGCCATTAGCTGAGGCAAGAATGAACTCCAGCAGGAGCAACAACAGTGTCCAACATATTTCCGGGAAACTGCACGGTGCTGTCAGGAGCAACAGTGTCTCATGCCAATGGAGTATAATGTTAAAACGTTTAAATGCCATGTTCTGCATGTCTATGAAGTGATTGAAGATTAAGTATCTATATCTGACTAATCTCATAGGTACAGGAAACATGAGTGAGGATAATATGTAATACTCAGGAACTTAGCTAAAAAACTGATTAATACTTCCCTGAGTAAAGCAGGAACAAATACTTAAACAATAAAACTTATACATATACATACCTATAAATCCCTAAAATAGATGTAGAGTAGAAATGTCAAGACAAGAGGTAGAAGTATAAAGGGCAGCATGATAAATATCCCAAATTGTATCAATATACAAAATGTCTTGAATACAAGAAAATAACACATACATAGAATATGGTAAAAGTAATGTCCATAAATCATCATAAGTGGAAAGATTTTACACAATATAACAAAATATAAATGTAATTGTACATAGCTAACATAAAATAATATATAACAATGTGAGCTGTAAAATACTATCACCTTCAATACTATTATCCCAAAATTCCAAGGGTAGGAAAAGGGGGCTTCATTATCTTGAGGTTACTTCCTACTGAAATGGGATGATGTTTGCTCCAATGGAACCTGTAGGAAGAAAATTGTTAGCAACAAAATTTCTCAATAGTACTGGCTGTGACATATGTAGCTAGTCACAGTGTAGCAGAAAATTCTTGACTGTAGTTCTATTTGAAACTCTGGCCAGGGTGTAATAAGAAGGTGCACCATTACAGCTAGCTAGTCATGAGTTGTCTTGAGCAAAACAGTCTCAAACCGGTTTTAGGGTGATGTTTATATTCCAGATGCATCAGGTTGAATCAAGTGGAAACGATGATATGGGGCCCCATCTTCTTTCCAGAGAGTTCAAAGGCTGCTGTTAGGAATCATTATTATTCCTTGTGGAAAAGTTACACATCAATATTAAAGTAAAAATTTCAAGATTTAAGGTATGCATTAGGGAAAGACAATAATAAGCATTAAAGGGTATGTGAGAAAATTAGGATTTCAAAGAGAAAATTGCGTACGAGAAATGAGTCCCCAGATTTTGTTTTCTTCTGCTTTACACCAATTGGCTTCTTGATTTAAGGCAGAAACCATGAATTTAATCTTAACAACATGCTTGAATTTAGAGAAGGAAAGCAAATCCAACTCCAAAGCCAGCATTAGATTATATGAATTGGGATTTCAGGAATACTAGATAGTAGAAAGAAATAGATTTCTGTATAGAAATAATTTGCTACAATTAAATATTTTTACCATATATCAGATTCTGCTTCATTAAGTGATTGTTTCTGAAGAGCTGTCTTCTCTTATGTAGGTACATGCATGTTCAGTGTCTTTTGGCTGTTTGATGATTGGTTTTCTCTGTTTTCCTGTAAGAACAAGAACAGAATACTTCCCCTACCTTTGAGAGGCCTGCCCACACCTCATGGGAACTAATTTGTTGGATGACTTGTCATTTCTCTGCATTAAGATGTATCTCTTGTTCAACTCAGATCTTGATTAACTTAGAGGGTACCCATAGTTTTTCTTCTCCTGTAGATACAAATGCAAAACAACTACCCCAACCCAACATATACCCTGCTTTCCATTCTGAGGTCAATACATCCTTGAAGTACACTGGCTGATTTAGTTCAAAAGTTTTTTCTATTGTCCAGTGTCGTTCTGCAGCTGTTTTTTCCATTTTCATCAGCATTAAGCAAGTTTAATGTTAATAAAGCATTATGTAATCTGTTTTTGTGTGTCTTTGTTCCTCTTGCCTGTTTATGGATCATTTCTTTTAAAGTACAATTGGATCTATCAACCACTGCTTGTCCTGTAGCATTGTGTGGTATATCAGTTATGTGAATTATGTTATAATACTCAAAAAAGTGTTTAAATTTGCTGGAGACATATGCTGCAGCATTGTCAGTTTTTATTTGTACAGCTAGGACCATAATGGCAATCACCTCTAACAGGTGTGTGATAACAGAATCAGCTTTTTCAGCGTTCAGAGCAGTTGCCCACTGAAACCCTGAAAATGTATCTATAGTGTGATGTGCATATTTTAATTTTCCAAATTCTGCAAAATGAAAAACATCCATTTGCCATATTTCATTCCTATGTATACGTTTAGGGTTACTGCCTGGAGATAAAGGAGTTTGGTTATAGAATGAGCAAGTAGGACATTTCCTTACTATTTCCGTGGCTTGTTCCCATGTGATAGAAATATCCTTTTTTAAACATTTGCTGTTCACGTGGTGTTTCTTAAGAAACTCTGAGACTTCCAGGGCACTTCTAATCAATAAAAGATCAACTTCATCATTGTCTCTTGCTAGAGGACCTAGCAGACACATATGTGATCTGATGTGTGATATATCTATCTATCTATCTATCTATCTATCTATATCAAGTGAGTCATCTTTCTGTTAGTATCTTGTAATTGTATAAACAATGAAGTTAGTTCTGTATTGTCCGGAATAAATTCTGCAGTCTCAATTTGTAAAATGAATCTCTGCATATTGAGAGTCAGTATCTATATTGAGGGGATCTGGAAAATCCATAAGTACCATGAGAATGTCATACAACACTCTCTTTTGTACAAAATAGTAAGGGCTTTGAACCAGTTTGCTAATTTTTCCTGATTTATATCCTGTGTTACCTGATTTGTTTGCATCAGTGGAGAATGTATGAACCCCAGAAATAGGTGTTTTTCTTACAGTGCGTGAAAGGATCCAGATAGTTGTTTTATGAATTTGATACTCTCAGTTTTGGGATAGTTGTTGCTAATTATTCCCAAAAAGTTACTCCAAGCTCTCTGCCAATATTCGTTATTTTTCTATAAGGAGGAAATTTCCTCATTAGTTAAATGTACTATAATTTCTGCTGGGTCCCTTCCAGTTAGCTGATGAAATATTAATTTACCTTTTATAATCAAATCAGAGATCTTTTCAATATATGTTTTTAGTTTTTTATTCTGTTTATGTGCTAGGAATATCCATTCTAATATGATATCTTCTCTCTGCATCAAAATCCCTGAATTATATTCTCTAGATGGTAATATAACCAGAATACTGTCTAGGTGTTGATACACACGGTACACATGTACTTCTAGTATCCTCTTTTCTACCCATTCTAATTACTTCTCAGCTTCAGCTGATAGTATTCGTGGACTATTCAAGTCCTTATCTTTCAAGTTCTTCAAATCATGCCCTTCTACTCCAATAATGGTTTGTGTTTGAGAAAGCTCTCCAAGTAATTTTTGTAGATCATTAAGAGTCTGGTAGCGATCTCTTCTGATCTGTACTTTTTGTGGTCTAATTTTCTGTAGACCTATTTTATATCCTGAGTAGTTGATAGACTCTCCTTTTTGTATTATTTCAGGTGCAATTTGTAATCCCCAGCAAGGTAAAACTTCCTTTACCTTCTCAAACATTTTTTTTTTCTAATATTTCTCCTTTAGAGTCAGCTAACAATATATCATCCATGAAATGATAGATTATGGATTGTGGAAACTGTTTATGAATTATTTCTAAAGGTTTTTGTAGGAAATATTGGCACAGGGTGGGGCTATTAACATTCCCTGTGTCAAAACCTTCCATTGATATCTCTTCACTGGTTGAGAATTATTGTAATTATGTACCGTAAAGGCAATTTCTCTTTATTTCGTTCTTGTAAAGGTATAGTGAAGAAGTAATCCTTTAAATCAATAACTACAATAGGCCATTCTTTGGGTGTCAAAGAAGGCAAGGGCATTCCACGTAGAGAGCCCATTGGCTGGATAACTTTATTGATGGCTCTCAGGTCTGTAATCATTCTCCATTTACTACATTTCTTTTTGATCACAAATACAAGAGAATTCCAAGGGCTGCTTGATTCCTCAATATGTCCAGCATTTAGCTGTTCCTGAACCAGGCTTTCTAAAGCTTCAAACTTCTCAGAGGTCATAGGCCATTGTCCTACCCAGACAGGTCCCTCTGTTAGCCATTTTAAAAGTAGGGCTTTTGGTTCCTCTGTTTGTTCAGCACTTGTATTCTGTTTTTGTAAGCCTGGATATTTGGTATCTGTCTTGTATAGTACTTAATAATATTTTTTTCCACAATCATGAGGTCGTTTATGGTTTCTGTCTAATACTGAAGAAATGTTAATCTGTGTATTCCATTTTGGTAATAGATCACTACTCCATAAATTAATCACTACATCAGCCACATATGTTCTCAACCTTCCTCTCTGACCTTCTGGTCCCATACATTCAATCCATCTCGTGCAATGTTTTACCTAAGAATTGAACATTTACCTCATACAGGGGCCATCTTCGAGGCCAATATTTATTAGATATGATAGTTACATCTGCCCCTGTGTGGAGTAATCCATCAAACAGTCTATTATTCATTTTAACTATCAATCTAGGCCTATGACTATTTGTAGCGGTTCGCCAAAGTATACGTTTTTTATTTCCTTTTGTCATGTTTGATCCAAATTCTGTCCCTAGTTTGTCATCCAGAGTGGTATGATTTTTTATAATAAGCACAGAAATTTCTACTTGTCCCATGGGAGATGTTTCCACTGTGAATGGCAATGTTCAGATCACCTGTGACGTGAGGGCCTTCGAGAGGCACCCCAATGAGTTTCCTAATGGTAAAGTGTTTCCTTGCTTTTCTCTGGTCGATCTACACTCATTTATCCAGTGTCTGCCTTTGCCACACCTTCTACATTACCCAGGAGGCTGAGGTTTTCTGTTTGATTCATTCCTGACAGTGTTATTTCTAGGGAAGCTTTGACTACAATTTCTTTTTAGATGTCCTATCTTACCACAGTTATATCATCTGAGATGTTGATATCTCCTCAAATGTTTAGAGATGGTTTCTCCTACCCAAACTTTTATGTCATCATAGTTAAGACCTCTGTGATCTTGATGTCTTCTCAGACATTTAGATATGGCTTCTCCTACCCATGTTTCAGTCTTATTGTCATTAATCTCAATGTTGGCTATATATAGCACCCATTCATCCAAGGGTGCTGATCGCATTTTTAAAGGCCAAAGCACCTGTTTGCATTGAGGATTCACATTCTTATAAGCTAAAGATCCAATCTATGTCTGCTACCTCTAATTGTATTGCCCTAGATAATCTTTCTAGAAACACACTAAAGCATTCTCTAGGTCTTTGCCTTATATTGGTATAGGATTCTATCCTCTCCCCTAATTCATGAAACTTATCCCAAGCACTCAGAGCTGCTGTACCACATAGAGACAAGATATGTTCATCATAGGCAGCTTGGGTTTCTGGGTCAGCATAATTTCTGGGTCACAAAGAATTTTATCTTGAGGAGCTTTATAACCTTTCTTTAAGCTCTGAAGTTCAAGAGCTTTTGCTTCCTCTCTCCATAAAGCCCTCCATTCTAATTGAGAGGAGTTTTCAAGGACATCTGATATTAATTGATCCCAATCCTTAGGGGTTACCTTGTTATGCCCATGACTCTACTAATTTTTTCACATATGCTGAGTGCACGCCATGAGAGACTACTGCTTCTTGTATGCCTTTTAAATCTTTCATATGTATTGGTTCCCACTGATATGCAATGGCACTTTTTGGGTGTTTTTTCGTTGCTGGTTTTTCATTAATAGATACAGGGAATGCTCTCCTGACCCTAAATGGTATGGAAAATTTTAAGTCATGCCCTGTTACCTGTTTCTTCTTCTGATTTATCAGAATGAATGTCTTCTAGAGCCTGAAATCTATTCACCATTGTTTCTTTGAGTGTCTGAACTTCTTGAATCAAATAACTTTCTAGCGACTTCATTGCATCAGTCAGTTTCTTACTTTCTCCAACTACAAATGATTCCATGTTATTAATCTTCTCATCCTTAGATATTATCTGAATGGCATGTAAACTGCCTTCCAGAAACAATGTTCTATCAGCTAGCTTCCCCATGGCTCCACCCCCTAATGGGCGTAGTCATTGACACAGAATGACTATCTCACTACATCAGTGGAGAAGCATTTATCATGTAAAAGGCTCGCGACCTGAATTCAATCTCCAGAACACATATAAGAATGATCAGAATTTCCAGGGATTGGTGACTCTCTCATCCCAGCACTCAGAAGACAGAGGCATATGGACATCTGTGAGTTCAAGGCCAGCCCAGTGTACAGCCCTGTGTGAGTTCCATGACAACCTTGTAATCTACAGAGAAACTCTGTCTCAAAAAAAAAAAAGAATTAGTGGAAAGAATCAACATCATAAAGCTGTCCCATTACTGCCATATGCATAGCATGGCAAAGTGCATGTTCCCTACTATACACAAACTGCAGTAATAATCTTAAATTTATAAAACTATCCTTTTTAAAAAAATTATAAAGTTCAAAAAACATGAGATCTTTATTGTTATTGGTGATTTCTTGTATTTGAATTTATTGTGTGTGTGTGGTTGTGCACATGCCATCAGCATGTAGAGATCATGGGACTACTTGCTTGAGTTGGTTTGATTCTTCTACTCTGTGGCTTCTGAGAATCAAACTTAGATTGCCAGGCTAGACAAAAAGTCTTTACCCTGAAAGTGATAGTGCTGTTCTCAGGAATGAACTGTGTATTTCAGTGTATTTTCTCAATGTCAAAAAGTTATACATACCTTATTGTTGCTTGGTGTGATAGTGAAGGCCTGTAATCTCAACATGTGGAAACCTGAGCCAGGAAGATCTCAAGTTCTAGGCCAATGAGACCATCTTAAATGTATTTTATTGTTCATGTAATTTGAGTACTGTATTGAAAGTGAAAAACTGACTGTGTTTATACTTGCCAAATAGAGTCTGCTGACTGCATATTGCTCTTGTCCCATTGTGAACATGAAAAATCATGAAGTTTATATTTAATAACACTGCAACAAACACTTAAAATGACAAAGATCTTAAATGTAGGGCAATAATTTAGTGGTATTTTACTACAGTAAAAACTGGAAAAGGAAGTTAGGCATGGTGACAACACCTGTAATCTCAGCACCTGAAAAAGAGTTTGGAGGATCACGACTGAGGCCTTTCTTGGCCACATAGTACAAGACAAGCAATAAATAACTTCTTATTTGCCCTTCTTTCATAGAAGTCCTAGGTGATCCTCTTTACATTATTTTCTGTTTTCTATAAGCTACTTCTTTGTGGACAAGTTTTTTTCAGTGTAATAGCCCTGGCAATCTTGGAACTCACTTTGTAGGCCAGGTTGGCCTTAAACTCCCTACCCTTGTGCCTGACAAGTGCTAGAATTAAAAGTCTATGCCACAACTCCAGGCTTAATGTCTTGTTTGTAAATTTAATCGTTTGTCAGTCCTATTATCTTCTAGTTTCCTTACCATCCTTGGTCTTTACTATAGTCATATCTTATTTCATACAGGAAGAAAAAGAGACAATTCTCCTTTGAATTGAAAAAAACTACACACTCAAGTAGAATTTCTCAGACAACAGAAAAAGGCGCAAAAGCAGAAACTTAAGCTACTCCAAGAACAAGATAAGGAACTCTGTAAAATTATATGTATGCCTATGTATGATGTTGATAGCACCTCTGCCCCTACCTTAGAAGAGCTGGTCCTGTTCCAACAACATTTGGCTACTTTGAGGGAAACAACTTTATGCTGCCTGCATACATTCTGTCCTAACACATAATAAGTTTGTGTATTTTAAAAATATAGGCATGAACAGTTTGTCAACATTAATAACCAAATCATATTGTATATGAAAGAATTAGAACCCACTCCTGATACAAGGTTTGAAAAAGATGTAGTGTGTGATGTTCACAGTGTCTTTTTTTGTCATTGAAGAACACTGACGCACTGCAGAAGTAGCTAGAGATTAGTATCCCTAACCTCTAACCCCTAACCCTAACCCCTCACCCTAACCCTGAACCTGGAACCTCACTCTGAACTTGAACCCTCACCCTGAACCTTAACACTCACCCTGAACCAGAACCCTCATCATGAACCTAATTGCTCAACCTGAACCACCAACCTTCACCCTTACCTTGACCCTGAACCCTCACCATGAACCTGACCCTCACTCTGAATTTGAACACTCGCGTTGACCCTGAAACATTATCTGGAACCTGAACATGAATCCTAAATCTGACCCTGACCCTCACCCTGAACCTGAACCATGAAATAGAATCCTTATCCTGAACATAAAACCTCAATATGAACCTTGACCCTTCACCTTCATCCTGATCCTGAACCCTCACCCTCAACCTGAGACTCATCCTAAACCCGAACCTGAACACTCACCCTGAACATGAACACTCACCCTGAACATGAACACTCACCCTGAACCTGACTGAACACTGATCCTGAACCCAGAACCTGAACTCTGAAACTGAACATGAACCCTGAATCTGACACTGACCCTCGCTCTGAACCTGACCCTCACCATGAAACTGATCCTAACCCTGAACCTGAACCCTCAACTTGAAACAGAACCCTCATCTTGAAACTGAATCCTCATCCTGAACCTTGATCCCTCACCCTTACGCCGACCCTGACCCTATCCTGGATCCTGAACCTAAACATGAACCCTTAACCTGAACCTCAACCCACACCATGAACCTGAACCAGAACCCTTAACCTGAACCCTGAAACTGATCCTGAACCTGAACCAACCCTCACCCTAAATCTGAACATGAACACTGAAACTGAACCCTGACCCTGAACCTGATACTGAACCTGAACCCTCATCCTGAAACTTAACCAGAACCTAAACCTGAACCTTGAACGTGAACCCTGACCTTGACACCTCACCCTCACCCTGAAGGGGTCCTGAACCTGAACCTGAACCCTGAACATGGATTCATAACCCTTAATCTGAACCTGAACCTGAACCCTGACACTTACTCTGAACCCAAACCTAACCCTGAACCTAACTCTAACCCTACCCTAAACCTAACATAACTCTTACCCTAACTCTAACCCCTTACCCTAATCCTAGCCCTAATCATGAACCCTAAACCCTAACCCTAACCCCTAACCATACCTGAAACCTAACCCTTACCCAACTCTGAATCCAAATCCTGAACCCTGAACTCTAACCCTAACATCTAACCCTGACCCTGAACCCTAAAATTCACCTTCACCACAACTCTAACCCCAACCCTAACTTTAACCCAGAGTCTAAAAATAACCCTTAAAAAACATCCTGAGTCTAATCCTTACCTTGAGTGTTGGAAGCCGGCATTCTGCTGACCCTCTGTCGCAAACAATGGGTGGGACACACATGGTCATATTATTGCTATATCACTCATTAAAGGGCTGAGTAGGGGACTCATTAAGCATGTACGAGTTTCCATTTTATAGCAAGCACCGCACACCCCCACTTGCTCTCTCTCCTGCTTTTGGTTGGCCACCAGCTACCCCCCTTTCTATTCTCTACACCAATAAACTGCACGTGGGCAAAAAGTGCCTCCTCTTTGTGTTCCATTGTCAATAGCTGCAGTAAGAGAACAACATTTTGGTGCTGTGGAACTTATTCAGGTCCTCCTCGAGGACTCAACAGCAGTCTGTTGGTGAATAGCCATCCAGAGGCGGTCAGAGACCCTAATTGCGAACAATCAGTCCATTTCCATCCACCCATTCACTGGAAATACAATCCCACACTGGCTACAATTCAGTAAGGTACCCTTTCTGTTTTTTATTGTAACTCTTTTTCCTTGGGGTATGGTACATTTCCCACGGGTGAGTTAAAATACTGTGAGGGAGGGCAATATATCAGATTCTGGCTTCAAGCCTTCCTGCCTTCAGACTGCTGAGTCCTCATCCACCTCAGATGGCCCTGGCAATGTTTTCATTAAATAATGCTCTCTCATCCTTGCTTAACGGGCACCTTGTCCTGGGCCACATTCTTGAACTGAGGAGTTCCAAGCCCAACTGGCAAGTTTTCCCTCGCCCATGGAAAATAAACCAACCAAAGAAATACTTCTATCACTCCACTGGGATGCCTAGTAGAAAGTTTAAAACCCTTTCAATTAATGCCACTTGTGAAGGCACAAAGACACATTTACCTTTATACTGAGAAATGACCTAGATGTCCCCTAGAAAATAAGTCAAATTGGCCACATAATGGCTCTATAGATCTTGATATCTTATGAGATCTTTCAAATTACTGCCAGCGAAGAGGTAGATGGAAGGAGTTACCATATATCCAAGCTTTCCTCTATCTCTATGCTAAACACTCTTTCCTCTTCCTCCTCTCCATCTCATGTCCTTCGAGCCATGAAAGTTGAACCTAAAGAAACATCCACCAACTTAGACCCTACTAACGACATCAACTACTCATCCTCAACATCCAACTACCTCTTCTGCTTCTTTCTCTTCAACTCCTTTGTTTTCAAATCCAGGTCGCTCTAAAGGCCCAACTCTCACACCTATTTTCACACCCCCAGTTACCAACACTCACACCCTTATGTTCTCAACCCACGAAAGCCAACCCTACTTGGTTCTCCCCTTGTGAGAAGTGTCTAGAGCAGATGGTCTGGTTAAAGTACATGTCCTCTTCTCCCTATAAGAACTTTCTCAAGTACAACATAGACAGGTTCCTAACTCTACCGCCTTTATAAAAGAAATTTTCAATATATCACCCAATCCTATATTCTCACTTTCATGATATATATGATCTTAACCAACAACCTACTACCTGAGGAACGCAGACGAGTTTGGGAGCAGGACAAAGCCTATGCACATGAAGTTCACCAGACTCTTGCAGCTCAACATGTTGGGTGAAGCTGTTCTAGATCTGGAACCTAATTAGGACTACAATACACCAGGGGGAATTTTCGCTAGAGAACAGTTTATGACCTACCTTATGGCTGGTCTCCGTAAGGCTGCCAAAAAGCCAATCAACTATCAAAAATTTCTAGAGGTAGTTCAGGACAAAGTGGAAAATCCCTCTCAGTTCCTAGAATGCCTTACACAGGCATTCTTACAGTTATCTAACCTAGACCTTGAGATGTCACAGGGTAGGCAAATCCTTATGACTTATCTGTTATTCTCAGAGCTACCCTGACATTAGGGCTAACCTTAAACGTTTGGAGCTGGAACCTCTAACCTCGCAGAAAGAAGTTTTAAAAGTGGCTTTTAAGATGTACCATGGGAGAGATGACAAAACCCTTAAATACAAGTATTAGGGTTCCCCCTGGCAAGATCATTGACCACCAAAGCAGGGCCTCTGCAAAAACAAAGGGGCCTCAGGTGGAGAGTGCCAGGTCCCACTGATATCCGACTGTCTGTGCAGAATCATCCCAAGTACCAGCCCAGCTCTTGTCCTCTTCTGCCAGCCATTGGATAGAGCTATGGGCTAGAGTCCACAATACTTCGGGGGACTTCTCAGAGTAAATCTGAACACAGGAGACCTGCCTATTCATATGGGACCACCCATAATTTTCACCTGCTTTGGCTCTGCTGGAGCCCCGGGCCCCTCCCAGAGACACGCCTATCTCTTCAGAACCACTCTGAGTTTCTGCAGGCATCTTCTACTGGACCCTCATCCCTGACCCCATCCCTGGGTCCCTGGGTTTGCGGAGAGACTCTCTATAGAGCTTGGACCACACAGAGCTACAGATATTGAACCTCTGACCCACATAAGCCCACCAGGGAAGTACCATAGAGAGGGGGATAACCTACCAACACCTATGGGAAGAAGCTATGGGAAGACGGCAATACAAGAATACACCTAGCAAAAGAAAGTCAATCATGACACCACCAGAATCTAGGGAATTCAACTAGAATGGAACACAAACAAAGCAGAGGAAGGAGAAGGGAATGACTTAACAATTACACTCATAAAAATGATAGAGGACTTCAAAGAAGATGTGAGAAAATCCCTAAAAGAAATGGAAGAAGAAGCAAACAAAAAAGTGGAAGAAATAAACAAATTCCTTAAGGAAAGCAAAGAGAGTACAGAAAGCCAAGAAAAAACAATTAAGTAGGTGAAGGAAAGGGTTCAAGACTTGAAAACTGAAATATAGAAAATAAATTCAACACAAACTGAAGGAATGCTGGAAATAGAATAACTGGGCAAAACATCGGGCACTACAGATGCAAGCATAAACAACAGAATTCAAGAGATGGAAGAGAAGATCGCAGGTTCAGAAGATAAACAAGAATAAATGGATTCATCTACCAAAGAAAATCATAAATCCAACAAATCCTTAACACAAAACATCCAGGAAATGTGGGGCACCATGAAAAGGCCAAACCTAAGAATAATAGGCATAGAGGAAATTGAGGAAGCCCAGCTCATAGGTGCCGCAAACATATTCAACAAAATCATCGAGGAAAACTTTCCCAATCTGAAGAAGGAAAAGCCCATGAAAGTACAAGAAGCATACTGAACACCAAATAGGATGGACCAAAGAAAAAACACCCCTCAACATATAATAATCAAAACACCTATCATACAGAATAAAGACAGAGCAGCAAAGGAAAAAGAACAGGTAACATATAAAGGCAGACCAATCATAATTACACCAGACTTCTCCATGGAAACCCTCAAGGTCAGAAGGTCCTGGATAAATGTTCTACAAGTATTAAGAGACCATGGATGCCATCCTAGGCTACTATATCCAGCAAAACTCTCAATCACTATAGATGGAGAAACATGATATTTAATCATAAAATCAGATTTTCCCAATAAGTATCTACAAATCCAGCCCTACAGAAATTATTGCAAGGAAAACTCCAACCCAAAGGAAGGAAACTATGCCCAAAAAAATGTAGGCAACAGATAATGTAACTACACCAGAAACCAAAGGTAAAGCAGAACAAATATATTCACAGAACCACTGACAACAACAAACCTAAAACAAGCAAGCATAAACAACCAGTCATCCTTACTCACCTTCAAAAGTAATGGTCTTAACTCACCTATAAAAAGACACAGGTTAACAGAAAGGATTCGAAGACAGAATGCATCCTTCTGCTGCATGCAAGAAACACATCTAAGCTTCAAAGATAGACATTATCATAGGGTAAATGGATAGGAAAAGATTTTCCAAGCAAATGGAATCAAGAATCAAGCAGGCATGGCTATCTTAACATCTAACAAGTTAGACTTCAAACCAGAAATAATCAAAAGAGATGAAGACAGTCATTTTGTGTTCATCGCAGGAGAAATGCATCAATACAAAGTCTCAGTTCTGAAAATCTATGCCCCTATTACAAAGTCACCCACAATCATAAAAGAAACACTACTAAAATTCAAAGCTCATATAAAACCTCACACACATATAGTGGGAGACTTCAATATAGCACTCTCAACACTAGACAGGACCACAAATCAGAAAATCAACAAAGAATCAAAAGAACTAACAGAAGTCTCAACTGGGGTTAGCAGACTTCTATAGGACATTCCATCCAAAGAGAAAAGAATATAACTTCTACTCTGCTTCACATGGAACCTTCTCTAAAATCGACCACATTCTAGGTGGCATAACAAACCTCAACAGATACAAGAGAATAGGACTAGTCCCCTGTATCCTATCAGACAACCATGCTTTAAAATTGGAATTCAACAACAACACAAATAGCATAAAACCTGCAAACTTATGGAAACTGAAAAATATGCAATTGCACCACACCTGGGTCAAAGAAGATATAAAGAAAGAAATTAAGGACTTTCTAATATTCAGCGATAATGAGGACACAACATCCCCGAACTCATGGGACACTGTGAAAGCAGTGCTACGAGGGAAGTTCTTTGCACTAAGTGCCCAGATGAAGAAAACAGGATAGTCACATAAGAGAATTAACAGCGCAAATGAAAGTCTTAGAACAGAGAGAAGCTAACTCTCCCCAGAGGAATAGACACCAGGAAATAATCAACCTGAGGGCTGAGATCAACAAAATAGAAACCAGGAAAACAACACAAAAACTCAATGCAATGAACAGTTGTTTTTTTTTTTTTTTTTTTTTTTTTTTTGAGAAAATCAACAAGATAGACAAACCTTTATTCAAATTATTGAAAAAGCAGAGAGAGAACATGCAAATTAACAAAATCAGAAAAGAAAAGGGGAACATAACATTGGACATAGAGAAAATAAAGACAATTTTCAAATAATACTTTGAAAATCTGTATTCCACAAAAATTGAAATTTCAACGGAAATGGACACATTTCTGGATAACTATCACTTACCAAAATTAAATAAAGAATTGACGAACAACTTAAATGGACATATAACCCACAGTGAAATAGAAACAGTCATCGAAAGCCTTCCAACCAAAAAAAGTCCAGGGCCAGATGGATTCAGTGCAGAATTCTAACGGACATTCAAGGAAGAACTAATACCACTACTCCTTAAAATGTTCCACAAAATAGAAACAGAAGGTTCATTGCCAAACTCTTTTTAGAAGGCCACAATAACCTTGGTACCCAAGCCTCACAAACACACAACTAAGAAAGAAAACTACAGACCAATACCCTTCATGAACATCGATGCAAAAATACTCAATAAAATTCTGGCAAACCCAATTCAAGAATACATCAGAGAAATCATCCACTATGACCGAGTAGGCTTAATCCCTGGTTTTACAGGGATGGTTTAACATATGAAAATCTAACAACGTGATCCACAATATAAACAAACTGAAAAATAAAAACCATATGATTATCTCCTTAGATGCTGTAATATCCTTCAACAAAATTCAACACCCTTTCATGATAAAGGTCTTGGAGAGATCAAGGATAACAGGAACATACCTAAACATAATACGAGTAATATACAGCAAACCAACTGCCCACATCAATATGAATGGAGAGAAACATAAACCAATACCTCTAAATTCAGGAACAAGACAAGGCTGCACTCTCTCTCTCTTCATATCTCTTCAATATCGTACTAGAAGTTCTAGGAAAGCTATAAAACAACAAAAGGTGATCAAGGGGATCCAAATTGGAAAGGAGGAAGTAAAATTGTATCTATTTGCAGATGATATGATAGTTTACCTAAGCAACCCAATAAACTCTACCAGGGAACTCCTACAGCTGATAAACACCTTCAGCAAACTAGCAGGATACAAGATAAACCCCCCAAAAATCAGTTGCCCTATTCTTTTTCAGACGACAAAAAGACCGAGAAAGAAATCAGATGAACATCACCCTTTACAATAGACACAAGCAACATAAAGTATATTGGTGCAATGCTTACCAAACAAGTAAAAGACCTATATAATAAGAACTTTTTGGCTCTAAAGAAAGAAATTAAAGAAGATATCAGAAAATGGAAAGATCTCCCATGATCTTGGATAGGTAGGATAAACATGTAAAAATGCAATCTTGCCAAAAGCAATCTACAGATTCAATGCAATCCCTATTAAAATCCCACAACAATTCTTCACTAACATTGAAAGGGTAATAATCAACTTTATATGGAAAAACAAAAGTCCCAGGATAGCCAAAACAAACCTATACAGTAAAAG
Source organism: Phodopus roborovskii (assembly GCF_943737965.1). Taxonomy (NCBI): domain Eukaryota; kingdom Metazoa; phylum Chordata; class Mammalia; order Rodentia; family Cricetidae; genus Phodopus; species Phodopus roborovskii. Next base: position 14,481,707 of record NW_026125489.1, read on the forward strand.
AACTTCAGGAGGCACCACCATTCCTGACTTTACTTTCTACTACAGAGCTATACTTCTGAAAACAGCCTGGTATTGGCATAAAAATAGACAAGTAGACCAATGGAATCGAATTGATAATCCTGACATTAACCAACACACCCATGAACACCTGATTTTCGAAAAAACAGCTAAAATTATACAAAGGGGCAAGGACAGCATCTTCAAAAAATTTTGCTGGCCCAATTGGATGAGGGTGTGTAGAAGACTGCAGATAGAACCATGTCTGTCTCCATGCACAAAACTCAAGTCAAAATGAATCAAAGATGTAAACATCAAACCAGCCACATTGAACCTCTTAGAAGAGAAATTTGGAGGTACCCCTGAACAAATTGGTGTAGGAGAGTGCTTCTTGAACATAACTCCAGGGGCACAGACACTGAGAGAAACAATTAATAAATGGAACCTCTTCAGACTTAGAAGCTCTGTAAGGCAAAGGACACAGTGGACAAGACCAAATGGCAGCCCACAGACTGGGAAAAGATTTTCACCAATCCTATATTCGACAAATAGCTGATCTCCAACATATTCTTTGTCAACAAACTAGTCAAAAAAAAAACACCAAATAACCCTAAGAAAAAATGAGATACAGAACTAAAGAAAGTATTCTCAATAGAGAAATCAAAAAGTCTGAAAGACACTTAAGAAAGTGCTCAACATCCTTAGCTATCAGGGAAATGAAAGTCAAAAGAATTTTGAGATAGCATTTTACTCCTGCCAGAATGGCTAAAATTAGAAACACCAATGATAACTCATGCTGGAGATGATGTGGAGAAAGGGGAACACTCCTCCACTGATGGTGGGAGTGCAAACTCATACAGCTATTTTGAGATCAGTATGGTGGTTCCTCAAGAAAATGGGAATTAGTTTACCACAGGATACATCAATCCCTCTCTTAGGCATATACCCAAATGATCCACATCCATGCAACAAAGACATATGCTCAACTGTGTTCATAGCATCACTATTTGTAATAGCAAGAACCTGGAAGCAACATGGATACGCCTCAATTGAATAATGGATAATGAAGATGTGACACAATGGAATACTACTCTGCAGAAAAATATAATGGTATCTTGAAATTTGCAGACAAGTGGATGGCACTTGAAGAAACCATCCTGAATGAGGTAACCCAGTCACAAAAAGAGGAACACACTCACTCATATATGGATTTTAGACCTAGAGCAAAGAATCACCAGCCTATCATTCACACCACCAGAGCAATTAGGATACAAGGTGTATTCTAAGAGATTCATATGAAGTCCCTCACAGAACCATAAAGGGACAAGTCCTCCAGTGCACAAGGTAAGTGGGGGGCAACGAATGGAGAAAGAAGTAGGGGAAAGTGATGGGGAGGAAATGAAATCACATGTGACTAGGCAGATTGAGCCCTGTTAGGAATAGAAGACAGGAGATAGAGAGACAGTGAGAGAGAGAGAGAGAGGGAGAGGGAGAGAGATAACATAAACAATGTGAGGGAGTCAATATTGGTTTCAAGATAAAATTGAACACGAAGAAAAGTCTAGAAAACTACAAGACTGCTGCCAACTAACAATTTCAACATCCATGGAAAGGCTACCATAAATGCCGTTCCCGGATAGTGTGATCAACAACTAACTTATCCATGGAGCCCTCATCTAATACCTGTTGGAAACAGGAGCAAACACCCATAACTAAACATTTAGTCGAATTAGAACCCAGATGCAGATGGAGAGGACAAACCAGAGGGCAGAAACTCATAGAGACAGCTTACCTGAACAAGGAGGAGCTAACGGACCCCAGACTTATAACTGGGAATCCACCATGGGACTGAATCCCGACCCTGGGAATATGGATTTCAGACAGAAGGACTGAGCAGTCTAAGGGACCTCAGACAGTGGAGCCAGGATGTATCCCTGGTGCACAAACTTATTTTGCAAACACATCCCCCATGGAGGGATAACTGCCTTAACCTAGAGACAGGAGAGAAGCCCTAGTCCCTACTTCACATGACCTTTCAGATCTACATGTCCCCCCAACTGGATGGCATTCCCCTACATATGGAATTGGGATGGGGGGATGGGAGGGGAGGGTGGTTTGGGTGGATGTGAGAGGGCAGAGAGGGTAAAGGGAGGGAGGAAATATGGGAGGAGGAAGTGGAACTGGGATCATAATGTAAAATAATAAATTAAATAAAAATTCATAAAAAAATACAAGTATCAGATGACGGCCAAGGCCTTCTGACTGGCCTTAGAGTCTGCCCAGGGCCCCTTGCACTCCGGGACTCAAGGATCATGTTTTAAATGTGGTCAGGGAGGACATTGGGCTGGAAATTGCCCTAAACCCCGTGAGCCACTCCAACTGTGTCCAAAATGCTGGGAGTATGGTTACTGGTCAAAATACTGCCCCTGTGCCCCTTTTTGCAAAAGGACATCAGATATGAACTGCTCTCTAGCTCATTTTATAACCCTGACCATGGACGATGATGAGTGAAGGGGCCCTGGCTCTCTTCCTACTCTCATTTCTGATAGGGAGCCCTGGGTAGAAATGAAAGTATGAGGGCGATCCATCTCCTTCCTTTTGGACACTGGTGCCAGGTACTCAGTCCTGAGGGAGTTTTAGGGATCCAATTCCCCTTCTCATCTTCCTATTGTCGGGGGTAGGGGGACAGCCTTGCCTACCTCATCAGACCCCACCACTCACTTGTGTTTTAAGGGGAATTCCCCTCACTCATTCATTTCTAGTTATACCCACTTGCCCTGTGCCCTTACTGGGAGGGGATCTTTTAGTCAAGGTAGAAGCTTCTATTTCTTTTGCTCCCCCCATTCACCTAACCCCACACTCATCAGTGGCCCCTCTTCTCCTCCTTCTAGCCACTCACCCTACTGGTTATAATACCTCATTTCCTCTGCCAGCTTCTAAGGTAGACTCCAAGTCTGGAACACCAAAAACACTTCTGTGGCTAGACACCATTCTCCCATTGTCATTCTGCTACAGAACACCTCGAGGTACATCACTCAAACCTAGTACCCTCTCCCACTCCAGAGTCTTAGAGGATTTAAACCTATCATATCTGACCACCTAAGGAAAAAGTTACTTTTTCCTACATCCTCTCCATTCACCTCCCCTATACTAGCAGTTTAAAAAACCTAATGGTACCTATTGCCTGGTTCAGGCTCTCCGACGCATTAACTCTGTAGTGGTCCCCCTACATCTTCTGGTACCTAATCCTTACACACTTCTTTCTACTATCCCCTCAGGGACTTCTCGTTTCTCAGTTTTGTATCTTAACGATGCCTTTTTCTCTATCCCTCTTGATCTAAGTCTCAAAATGTTTTTGCTTTCACCTGGACTGGCCCTGATCCCTATGCCTCCACACAGCTCACCTGGACTGCCCTGCCTCAGGGATTTCTGGACAGCCCACACCTGTATTGAAACTCTAGAGGAACTATTGCCCCATCCTTCACACTTACAGGAGGGCACACTACCTCAGACCACATATGCCTGGTACACAAATGGCAGCTCCGTTTTACATGAGGGGACCCGTACAGCAGGATATGTCAAAGTATCAGATCCGATACCATGGTGGTGTAGGCACAGGCACTCCCTGCCCATACTAATAACCAGTAGGCTGAATTAATAGACCTCACCCATGCCTTCCAATTAGCACAGGGGCAAACCCTAAATGTTTACACAGACTCCAAACATGCCTTTCAGATCCTTCAGTTCAATGCTGCTATGTGGAAAGAGAATGTGCTACTTACTACAAAAGGAGAATCCATAACTAACTCAGGTCATATTGTGGCCATGTTAAAGCCTTGCCACCTCCCCAAAGCTATAGGGATTATTTGCTGTCGGTCTCATCAGACTGACAGGTCCATTACCTCTAAGGCAAACAACTGGGCTAATGAAGCAGTTAAAGCTGCAGCCCTCAGAAGCCCACTCACCACCCCCACCACAAGGAGTCCTGACACATCCCACATCCTCACAGTCACCTAATAGTTGACAAATTCTGTCCTATTTACACTAGCTCTTTCATCGTTACAGCAAGGCTCTTTCTCATTTTGTCAAGGCTCACCACCAGCCCACTCCTGAGGACTTACATTTCTTAAAAACTATCACTGCCTCTTGTAAAACCTGTCAGATGTCAGACCCTAACTCCAGGTATCATAGCTTCACTTTCCTACCCACCAGGCCAGGGGCTCTCTCCCAGGGACTAATTGGCAACTTGACTTTACCCACCTTCCACCAGATAGGTCAAGTATCTCCTTGTATTGGTTGATAGCTTCACAGGGTGGGTAGAAGCTTTTCGAACTACTAGCAAGAAAGCTCAGACAGTCTCTGACAGCCTTCTCAGGGAAATCTTCTGCGGTTTGGAATCCCAGCTTCTCTTCAGTCAGAGAATGGCCCTGAGTTCACCTCTCAGATCTCACAAATCTTATCTAAAGCTCTAAACATCCCTTGTCAATTCCATATTCCCTATCACCCCAAGTTCCCAAGAAAGATAGAGTGAACTAATGTTTCTTTAAAAAATATTCTTGTTAAAATGTCACAGGAACTTCACCTTGACTGGATAAAGCTTTTGCTTCTGGCTCTATTCAGACTTATGGTCACTCTCCCAAATTGTCACTTCTCCCTTACCTGCTTACACCCTTACTTCATCATCTCCATTCCCTCCTATGGAACTTTACTGACTACTCACTGCCTCTACCATGAGCCAACCCCTGTATATCCCCAATTAACATCTGGGACCAGGTCCTTTTCTCTCCACCAGACCAACGTCCCTCTCCCCTTTCCCCTAAATCCAGGGCCCCTTCAAGGTAATTCCTATCACTCCAATAGCTGCTAAGCTTTAGGGCCTTTCTCTCTGGATTCATTTATCCCACCTCAAACCCTTACTTCTCCACTCAAAACTCATCCCTCGTATACAACAACTACAACATGACCCTGTCCCCTTATGCTTTGAGGACACCGAGATCAACTACACTGCCTCCTATTCTAGAAGATCAAGAATTCACTCCTGTTACCTCACCCTGCCAGATTGGGAACCTCATGATTTCCTTCCTGTTCTCAGGCTGACCTAAACTCTCCTACTTCTAAATACACCCCACTCATCAAGGCTCTCTCTATATATCCCTCAATAACTCATTCAAAACTTCTAATCTAACCAATTATCTGTTGTTACAGGAACACGAACCAAAAACTATGGATCTAGAGACACAAATTATCAAACACTTGTGCCTCCTAAGTAAAGGTAACATTTCTAACATGGGTCTGCTGCTAATGTGTCTAATATATATGTTTTCACAAACCCAAAGGAGTCTTGTAAGTTCCACAGAACCAAATTGGACCCACTTAAACGGGTCAGATTTACTCCAAATAAATATTAATCAACTTCTTCCTGGCCTTGGGACTTCCTTCCCTTGTCTTGGGGACCCCTCGGGAGCCCCTGCCTCATCTTGCAATTCTCCCATTAAGTACCAGGACCTAAGAAAACAAACATTTTTTTCTAAAATTAACCTTGTTCTCTGCTTTCGCGAACATCTTGCCAGGCCTCAAAGAGATGCCAGAGTTCCATACAGTCAGGACTGCGATGAAACACCCAGCTATAAGGACATGGAAGCACCCAAGCTTTCTCAGATGGCCCAAAGTTGATCAACACCTACAAGTCAGCAAGGAGCAGTCAAGCACTCTACATCCTTATTCCCTCACCTGCCATGCCCAACCCCCCACCTTTTTAATAAGAGTTGGGAATGTTGGAAACTGGTATTCTGCTGACCCCATCCCCTAACCATGGGTGGCACATGCATAGCCATGCCATGGCTATATCACTCATTACAGGGCTGAGGAAGGGATTTTTATGCATGCCCAAGTTTCCCTTTTAAAGCAAGTGCTGCACACTCCCACTTTCTCTCTCTCCTGCTTTAGGGTTGGCAACCAGCTACCCCCTTTCTTTTCTTTTCACCAATTAACTCCACATGGGTTTGCTGAGTCTCATATTTTGTTTTATTTTCGATAGCTGCAACAAGAGAAAAACACTGAGTCTAATCTTTAGTCTAACCCTAACCCTGAGTCAAAGCTAACACTAGGTCTAACCCTAAGGATAAACCTGAGGCTAACCCTGACCCTGAGAGACTAACTGTAACCCTAAATATAAACCTGATTCTAGCCCTGAGTCTAAACCTAACCCTAAACCTAGTCTCAAAGTAAAATTTCCATTCATCTTAACTTGCCGTTTTGGCATCATTTCTCCTCTTCAAGGCTGAGATCTTCGAAGAGATTGCAGGAGAGGAATGGTTCAGGGAACTGACCTTGTCTTCCATCCATTGTTCCTTGTTTGGTCTTCTGATTAAATACTCACAAGTCAGGCTATTTCCCACCTTCAGTGCCTTGGCATGTGTTCTACAAAGAAAAATAAAATGAAATTACAAATCTGAAGGGAATTGATATGCACAAGTGGCAGCCCAAGCCCCTCTTTGACATCCTGAGCCTGACTTTTATTTGATGTGTCAGGTGGAACAAGTTGTTCACTGGCTGCTGTTGCACTAGCATGCACATGTTTGTTTGGGGAAGACAGCACAGGTGAAAAACTGAGCTCCATTTTCCCAGATGCAATGCACCTGAGCAGAGGACTGGGAAGGGAAGGGCATGAGGAGTGGGAGGAGGCAGACCATAGACAAGGAGCAGAAGGGGAGAGGAGACAGGGAAAGACTAGGAGGACAGCAGAGAGACAGGGGAAGGGAATTGGGGGAGAGAAGCTCCTGGGACATCAGTGCTGGTACCACAATTGTTCAGTCCTCAAGAATAAACTAACAAAATGCAAAAAGATGACAGTATAAATTTATACTGTGTTGCTCCTTTCTTAAATGACAATACAATTACAATTTTAATAGAAGACAATACTCTACTGATTTTATAAGATCGTCTGAGCTCTAGTGAGCTGTCTTAGAAGGCAAAATGTCTATGTCAGAGTTTCCAATATGTGTTCTATTATGAATTTGTAGACTACTGTCCTGTGAAACAGCTTTACATTGCACAGTTCTCTTTCATGAACTTGCAGAACACCTGTGAAAAAGGTTCTCTCCACATTGATTACATTCATAGGGTTTCTTTACTGTATGGGTTATTTTATGCATTAGAAGATGACTATGATAATGAAAGGCTTCCCCACATTTCTAACATTCATAGGATTTCTCTCCATGATGTGTTCTTTCATGTATTTGGAGACTACGGTCCTGTGTAAAGGCTTTGCAACATTGATTAAATTCATGGGATATTTTTCCAGTATGGATTCTTTCATGCTTTTGATGATTATGATATTTATAGGCTTTAACACTTTGAGAATATTCAGAATATTTCTCTCCAGTATGACTTCTTTCATGCCTGAAATGATAAATGGCACAGTTATAAATTTTAACACATCCATTATACTGTTGAATATATCTGTATGAATTAAGTTTCTGTTCCTCATACACATATGGTATATAGAATGTTTCCTCACAACAATCACCCTTGGCTCTTGACTCTATCTACCTCTCCTCTCTCTAAACTTTTCAAAATCACAGTATATGATTAACACAAGCTTTATTATAACCTATTTGCTTATTACAAGTATTTGGACAAGTATTTATCACTTATTCAATGTGTGTACCTTTTGTAATATGGATGGTAGGAACCTAAATGTATTGGCAGTTCTACAGCGGAGCTATCATGGTGCTATGATTAGAATGGTGATATCCGTTAAGGCATGGTTTCCTTGTCTTCTCTCTTAAAATAATGGCTTGCAAACACAATTCATCTACTTGACACTAAAGTATTTGGTTTTGTGAGAATTGAATAATTATTAATGCACTTTAAGCATTTTAATTACACTTCTGCTTTCTTCAAAACCTAAAGATACCTTAAAATTTCTTCTGAGGCATAGCTGTATTAGGTTGTACATTAAAATTATCTTCTGTGTAGCCTAAAGTATAGTGCCAAAAATGTCTAAAATGCTGCAAAATTTAAGTTATTATCTTCAGTGAATCTTAGAACCATGCCTGATTTATTTACACCATCCTTCCTAAGTTTCTACTGTAATTATAGAACAGCATCAATAACCAAGAAACAGTCGTCCCCTTATTTTAAATGTGAAAGAAAATTCATAGGCTTACAAGGAAGGGGTATGAGACGCCTTGGAGGCAGAAAAGATAGGTTCAAATAATGTAATTATAATTAACAATGTTAAAAAGTTAAAACAGGTTTTATGGCTAGTCCAGAGACTCGGGATTTGTATTATGGCACACCATGTACTACTCATATCATTTCTTTCAGGGCTGTTATCTTAAACCTGGAAAAGACAGTTATGTGAAGCAGAGCAATTTAGGTTGAAATGCTGTGACAGTAATTTGTTTCATAAGTTCTGTTCTTTATCTAAATTCCTGACTGCCTGATTCATGCAACTGAGAAATGAACAGTCAGGACATTTATGGAACATCTAAAATTTATTACATGACTCCACATTGCTGATGTCAACTACTATTACGGCAGGAAGTCTTTCTTAGTTCTTCTTGCCCCTCACTTTCTGTGCTGTGACTACAACTGCTTTACAGTAGGTGAATGAAATTCTTATAGAGGTTCCTACTTCATTTGTAAATTCAGATTAAAATCTAGAGAACTTGAGAGGGTATTCCTTTACTGGTTATTTTTCCTTCCCAGGGATCAGTCATGGTCCAGCCTGGAAGGAGGTACATGGCTGTGACTGTCTTTCCAGCAATGGACAGCAGAAGCAGGATTAGGTGTTCAAAGCAATTCTCAATTACATAGAGTGAGGCAAGCCTGAGCTATAAGAGACATTGATCCAAGTCAGTGATTCTCAAACTTTCCTATACTGTGACCCTTTAACACAGTGCTTTACCCCCCAAATACAAAATTGTTTTCAGTGCAACATCATAACTATAATTTTGCTGTATGAATTGTAATATAAACATGTTTTGTGGAGGTCTTAGGCCAGTCCTTTTATAGCGTCATTCAATTCCCCCAAAGGGAGCTGTGACCCCACAGGTTGAGAATCACTGATCTAAACTGATACAAATAAATAAATAAATAAATAAATAAATAAATAAATAAAAGCACTTAAGCAAAAAAATGGAATGAAATTCTTAAACCAGGAAACATTGGAAAACAGAAACAAAGGTATTATGGCAGTGATGCATTTACAGAAAACAAAATTTTAAAAATGTTATCAACAATTGATTTTTTAAAAAAAGAGATAAAAATAACTGAAAGAACACTTACCTATGTTGACTTTGAAACAGAGTGGGCACTTCTCTGGTAGGGAGAATGCCAATAAAACATTGTGTGACTTTGTCCCATGTGAAAAGTTAGCTACTGAGTGCTGTAAACTGACACATGGAGTGTTGCAGCCAATGGCTTGTGTCTCAAACCTCTGAGCTAACTTAAATGTGTCAACCAGGATTGTACACATCTGCATAGGAGAGTTGGCTAATTGGAAACTTAATATTTAGTAGTTCAACCTATCCTCCCTAAACTGCAAACCACCAATTCTGTCTGTCTTTATGCACATGGAAGGAATACATGCAAGGAAATTACAGAGTCACTCACCCTGACCCAACAGGTCCTTCTTTATGCTTGAGACCCCTCCTGACCTCACTGCCTTAGACTTCAGTCTGTGCTCTACACATTGTCTACTCTGCTTCCCCCTGCAGTGTATCCATGACACTGTATTGTCTACTATGTTTCCCTATGCAGTATACAATGTATTGTCTACTGTTTCTCTCTGCAGTGTACACAGTACATTGTATTGTCTACACTGTTTCCTCCTGCAGTTTACATAATATACTGTATTATCTACTCTGTTTCCCTCTGCAGTATACACTGTACACTGTATTGTCTACTCTGTTTCCTCCTGCAGTGTACCCAGTACACTGTATTGTCTACTCTGTTTCCCCCTGCAAGGCACATAGTACACAGTATTGTCTACTGTTTCCACCTGCAATGCACACAGTACACTGTATTGTCTACTCTGTTTCCCTCTGCAGTGTACATAGTACACAGTTCCACCTCTTCTGATCTGAAGGAAGAAGCCATGCTCCACACACAAATCCTCTTCTGTTAATAAAATGGACAGCCCACTATGTGACTCAAACTGGAAATGTTGGAATTCCATGATGCTGCAGACATGTAATGCAAGAATTTAGGGTGGTTAGTCAGGAGCTTAACAAGGGAAAAGCACTGTGAGACTACAGACAGGGTTCAAGTCCACCTCAATTAATATAGGAAGTAGTCTCAAAACCACTTTCCAAATAGAATGGAATTAATTAATATAACTTTATGGCACACTGGAAATAAATGTTGGTTGTGTCCCTGAAAATTGCCCTTGAACAGCACGTTACAGGCCTTTGATAAGGAGGTCTCTTTTGTTATGGGAAGGTAAAGGCTGATTAATCCCGGAGAACAAACATTTACATTTTATCATACTAATCTCTAACAGGTATGATTAGCATATTTATCTGAGGAGTATTTGGGATAAAACACTCCCTTACCTAAATTCAAGTTTGTGTCACTTAATACCATCAATTCTACTCTTTTACATCACAGTTTAGCAATGGCACACTACTCTCTACACTGGATATTGTAGCATTAATTAAAATTGGTCTTAATAATAAAAACCAGGAGTCAGATGAATGGTTTAAGGATGAGAAGCAGAGCAGCTAACCCCTAGGTCAAATTTCTACTGAATCCTCAGTCCAAAGGGATGATTCTGTCCTTAGGAACCTTCAGAATGAATACATGGGATTCTATATCCTCCCACCTTATAATCCTCTCTCCGCCTAGCCATACTACACCTATCTCCAACTCCCAAGTACTGGAATTAAAGATTTGAGCCACCACAACCGCCTGGCTGTTTCTCTTTTAATTGAATCAATCTGGTATAGCCCAGATTGGCATTGAACTCAAAGATCCACCTGTCTCTGTTGTTGGGACCTTTATTCTCTGCTAACGTTGTAGTCCCTGGAGATGTGCTGCAGGGAAGGAAGAAAATGCCACTCGTGCATGGCAACTGCCAGCAATAGATGGAGAACCTGAGGGATGGGGGAAGACTGGGGATGAAGAAAATAGCACTGTGCTAGCAAAGTTTTTTCGGTCTCCAAAGCCTGAAGGAGTTCTTACTGGGGATTCTGACATCCAGCCTAAGGGTGCCATGCTGTATCATGGGAACATGCTAGACAAGCAGTCTACGGCATCCAGATTCGTCCCTCAGCTGGTCACCCTTATTTAAGGTGTGCTCATCCTTCCTCCCTTTCCCTATTCTACCTGGGGAACTGCTGGGTAGTGCCAGGCACGGACGACTCCTGGCTTCTGGTCTATCTGGCTGCCTGTATGCCTCAAGTCTCTGTTCAAGGATGCAAGCTCAGCAGCAGTGGGGGCTTGACTTGGCTGCTCTCCAAGCCCAGCCTGGGCAGATCCAAGAGCCGGAGTGTGTGTGTGTGTGTGTGTGTGTGTGTGTGTGTGTGTGTGTATATATATATATATATATATATATATATATATATATATATATATATATATAAAATTGCCAGGAGGCCTGGAGGCTGGCAAAGGGCCTTGATACCTCCTCGTGGATAGGTGGCCTTGTGGAGACTTGAAAGAGCAAGAACAGGGAGGTCCTGGGAAGGCGTCCTTCCTTGTCTGGATGGCAGGAGTCAGCAGTGTGGGGAACAGTCCCGTGGCCCGGGAATCCCGGGCATCCCGGCGCAGAAAGATCATCTGGAATGGTATGCAGAAAGAGGCCCTCGTGAGAGCTTTCGCCAAGAGCCCTTACCCAAGCTTCAGGGCCAGGGAGAAACTGGCCAGGGAACTCGGCTTGCCAGAGTCGCGGGTCCAGGTCTGGTTTCAGAACCACCGAAGTCGCACAGGGCTAGTGAGGCAAGGCCCGAAGCCCTCGACAGCCCTAAGTGTCGAAGAGCCCCTGCAGCCTCACGAAGAGTCCGGTGCCAGGCTGCAAGGTAGAAGAAGCAACCTGTCGGGACGCAGAAGGCTTCGCACTCGACTCAGATCCACACAGTTGATCATCTTAAGACAAGCTTTTGAGAGGCAGCCCTACCCGGGCTTTGCTGCCAGGGAGGAGCTCGCCCAAAGGACTGGTTTGCCTGAATACACCATCCACATATGGTTTCAGAATAGAAGAGCATGCCACTGAGCTGCTTCCATGGCCAGAGTTCCAGGTCAAGACACCCCTTCCTGCCCTGCTCGCAATGCACCACTGCCTACCAGGGAGACTCAGCTTACCCAGGAGAGCTTGTTGCAACAGTCTGCTGCACGAGATGACGGCACACGGGATTTGACTCTCACCTGCCCACCAACCTCCTCCAGAATCTCCTGGACAGCAGCAGCACAGCCCTCCTCTCCAGCAGACCAGCCAGAGGCATGTGCAGTTGCAAGGCTCTCTCCTGATCCCATGCTGGCAGGAAAACAAACTGACCAAGAGGCGAGGGACATTCTGGATCTCTATGACCCTTGGGAGCAGATTCAGCCAAGCCTCGAGGGCCCTCTTGACGAAAAAAATACCATGCTCTCCCAGATCAGCTATGAAGCACACACAACAAGGCTTCATTTTCTCATCAGGGACAGCGTTCTTGGCCAGACACGAAAGCCTTTACATGCAACACCACACAGGACACAATGGACCTCCCAATCTCCTGGGCCGGGAGCCCATGGACAGGGAACACCTGGCTACACACAACCCAACAATTTAACCAGGACTTAGAAGCTGGGAGGAGATTGCCTGCCCACGAGACCCAGAACTAGAAAAATTACCGGGCAGGAGGTTTGTCCTGAATACTGCTGCCAAATTTTTCCAGGGGAAGACAGGGACAGATCTCAAAAAGGCGGCAGACATAGGAAAACCCTGGACAGGCTCCTCGGACAAGATACTGCCTGAAGTGCATCCCAGCAGGACTCTTTGGGCAACACCTCAGCTCTACACTCTGTGGGCCAAGATGGAACACTCCGGCCGAAGGAGCCTTTGTTCTCTGCAACTTTGTAGGCCCTGGAGTTGTGAAGCAGGCAAGGAGGAAAATGCCACTAGAGGATGGCCACTGCCAGCAATAGATGGAGCACCTGAGGGATGGGGGAAGACTGGGGATGGAGAAAATAGCGCTCTGCTAGCTAGATTCAGTGCCCTGGACACACTTGATCCAATTCTGAATGTCAAGTCGAATAAATCTGAATGAACAAACACATAGAGACATAACTTGAAAAAATGGACAGAATTAGTTTGTGTTCCATGTGAAATCTTTTATTTTTCCTCCCTCTCTGTTACTAATTTTTCTACAATCCTTTCTTTTTTTGGTTATTCTTTTATCTCTCTCTCTCTCTCTTTTTTTTTGATTTTTGGTTTTGCTTTTTTGTTTTTGGTCTTTTTTTTTTTTCTTTTGTTTTCCCTTTTTTTTTGGAGGTTAGATCTTCTTGATCATTCCTCTTTAAAAATATTTTTTTCACACACAAACCCCAAATACACTGCCTTCACTTTTGCCCAACATACATACACACACACACACAGGAACAGTGACAATCATAAACCTTCTGCCCCACCCCAAACACAAACACACACAGGTGAAAGCACTTGAGTACCAGCTGGAAAATCCTCTTGTTGATTTGACACTCTCAAGACCAATGATATCTCTGCTTTCTCTGTGATTCTTTTTTTGTCTGTGTTTTCACATGTTGTTAGTGTATTGTGGCAGTTTTTTTCCTCTCTATCAGCCTTGTTCTGGATGTCACTTTGTAGAAGAGACTTGGCCAGTAACACATGGAGCTCTACTGCCTAGTCTTCTTCTGCAGACTGTGATTAAGTGTGCAGTAGACCACCACGAATCTCATGGTCGTTCTTCTCGCATCTGGAAAATGAGCACTCGGTATCCACTCTCTCCCTGCCAGCCACATGCTGGCCACCTTATCTGGATGTCAACAGACTGATAGTTGGGAAGCCAGAAAGGGACTGACTCAGGCACCTCTGAATATGGGCCTCAGCCAGAAGGACTGAGCAGTCTAATGAACCTAAGAGAGTGGAGCCAGGATGTATCCCTGGTGCACAAAAGGACTTTGCAAACACATTCCCCATGGAGGGCTAACTGCCTTAATTTAGAGACAGGAGAAAAACCCTAGTCCCTACTTCACATGACTTGTCAGATCTACATTTCCCCAACTGGATGGCATTCCCCTACATATGGAATTGGGGTGGGAGATGGGGGGGGAGGGTGTTCAATGTGCATGTGAGAGGGAAGAAAGAGAAAAATGGATGGAAAGAGGGAGGGAAAAAGGGACAGAGGGAGGGAGGGAGATGGAACTGGTATGGACATGTAAAATAATAAATTAAATAAGAAAAATGCTTTGACTCCAAAATTTAAATTCAAGGACAAGTTACTGGGGAAAAGGGTTTCTATTTTTTTTTCCACAGAAAATGAAAAGGTGTGGATTCCTTTCCAGACTAATGTGGTTTGATCAAGCCAGATCACCTGAAACAGAGTACCAGGTGATCCTACATTCAAAATAGCATGGACAAAGCAGCCTTACAGACTACAGCCAGGATTTCTTAAACTTCTTTGAATCCCCCATGACAGAGCCCCTTACCAGCAGGAAGTAGTTTGGAAAGAATAACGCCCAAATTCCAAATTATTGTCTATAAATGTTTGTTTTCATTTAAATCAACTTGTTTATATAAAATAAATAATAAAATAAAATATTAAATTATATAATTATTTATGAAAAAGAACACAAATCATTTTACTGGTAGCCTTTAAAATAAGCATCGATATTTGCCTGCCTAATATCCTTGTGGTAAACAGGATCTATGTAATTGGCCCAAAAATAATGATGGACGCTATGCAAGAGAGTAAAATTTGTATTATGACCAGCTACATGAAACCCTTACTATGGCATCAAGACAACCTTCAACAAATACATTAGATTACATGCTAAAATAAGAGATAAAATAAAGGTTTGTATAAATGTCTTAAGTGTCAAAAAGTGCAGGATGCTCTTCCATAGGACCTGGACTTAATTCCCAGCAACTACACATCAGCCTATTTCTATATAACTGAACTTCCAGGGGCTCTGATGGCTTATTCTGGCAATCTCAGTCATCAGACATGCATGCGATATATAGAAATAAGATGCTACTGATGACAGAGTCATTGGATGTCTGCCAAAGGAAACTGCAAACAATGAGAGATACAAGTTCCAGAGAGAGAAGTGTCGTGAAATACCCCAATATTAAGATGAGGAGAACCAAACCCTCTGTTCTGGTATAGGAGCCAGTCTTAACCACTGAGACACCATCACTCCAGCCACTGGAACCACAGATTTATTGGAAAATTGTAAAATGTATTTATATATATTTATATGTTTGGAGCACTGGCAGTTTTTATTATTAATAATGTCAATTAAAACTTTACTTCGATTTTAATGTGTTTGATTAAACCTACAGATACCCTTATATTTGTCTACACCCAGATGTTTTGGCACATACCTCTTCTAGTTAATCAAACATTATTGTTTAACATTCCCCATCAATAAGAATGCATATGTAAAATTACCATGTTTATGGAAATGGTAATAATCAATATATAAGCTACAATCTAGAATAGAATCAATTGGATATAACTTACTGAAAATATTAGTATTTAAGTCACCTTCTTTACAAAATGCTTTTCTGAAATTCTAATTGTGTTAAGCTTCCATCTGAGCAAAAAAAGAATCACATAAGTAACAGCAGTTACTCAAGTAGAAATGAGAAGAAATGACTACCATGAAAATTTACAGATTCCCTTGAATTTCCAGAGGTTACAGTGCAAGCTAGAGGTTCATGTGCAGGCTATTGGGGATAAGAATACAAGTCTGATATCATCTCATTTCTACTTTCAAAACTGTAATTCAAAAAAAAAAAAACTGCGCTTGGGGTAAGGTAAGATGGAAAGACATTCTGAACCTAAACATTTCTAAAGTTCCAAGATATAAGTAAATGTCAGTGGGTATTGAAAATCTGAAGGGCACATATTGAAATCCAATAGCTCCAACCCCAATTTTGATATGCCAACACTGACACCATAATAGTTGATCTCATAAATAAATCTTGACATTGAAAAATAGACTTTAAGCTAAATAGGATTAAAATCAAAGAACATCACCAACAATTTCTGGTTTGTATGTCCTATCTGGGTAACTGGGCAAGATCTCAATACATTGGAGACTTTCTGTAAATCAGCTTTTGTATGGAGCAAAACTTAATTCTTAGTATTCCCATTATGATACCAACTTAATGTTTCAATAGATACATTTCCTGTAATGACAACAAATTGAATTGGCTCCAAAAAAACCCTCATCATTCTCCTACAAGCTTTAGACAATGGATAAATGCAGAGAGCTGAAAATCAGGACAAATGTCCTTGTTCTCATTGAACATTTAAAACAAGTTTATATGCGTAGGAACATGTGATGCCCAAGGGGAAATTATGATATGAAAGACACTAATTACTTTTATTTTAAAATGCAAATTAGGAGAGAATTTCAGGATTTGACCAATAAGTAAATTGATTTTATATTTTCCACATGATCAAAAGGAAATCTTACCTAGGTGAAATACTTGAAAATACTTTAGTGTTTGATTGCAGCAGGGCCAGTGGTGGGCAAATTTGCCTTCTGTAACACAGTGAATCAGCAGTCAGTGAAATGGCTTGATTCACAGATACTATTCTAAGAGAATCAGGCATAGAAGAAAGCAGCCCATGACATACCAGCAGGCCTGGGACAGGCTCTGTTTTCCAAACATGTGTAGTGTTTATTGTTTGGCAATCCTAAGTCATTTTACTATCTGAAATGTTATCTTTAATCATGGTAGTAACACTCTACCTCCCAAACCATCTAAGACAAACACAGTTCACACTGATCAAAATAGACACATTTAAAACAGATATACACCAGCTTGTGTGGCCACAGGCCTTGAATACAAGAGCTTGAAAAATATAGGGATGGGGATCTCTGACTGTAGGAGGCCAACCTTATCAATAGAGTGAACTGCATGACTGGCACCATATCTAATATGAAACATAATCTCAAGGAAAATATTAAAAATACTTTATAAAACACAAAAAAATAAATGTATGCATTTATTTTGTTAAAAACACAGACATAGGAAAATGGTTGAGGCAAGAATATTTTCAAAATGACCAAAATCAACGCATTGATGGAAAAGTAAAATACATACATAATAAGAATCCAATAATATTTTAAGAATGAAAATCTGAAATAGTGTACTTATAGTAAGTCCTTACCATGGCAGCAAAGCTAAATTCAACACATACATCAGATGGCTCATCTAATATAATCCCCATTAAAGGTCTGGTTAAATGGCTTCAATGATGAAGGTTGCAGGCTGGAGTTCAAGTTCATGATGCTGGGGAGAGGAAGCCAAGTATGGTGGGATTTCTTCTCTAGTTTCTAAAGTGGGATTTGTGGAAAACCGTCTCTTGGGGAAAGGTAAGATGGAAAGGCCCTCTGTACCTCAACATTTCGCAAGTTCCAAGAGATATGTAAAGGTCGGTTGATTTTGAACCCTGCAGGGCACAATTTCAAAATCAATGGCTCTATCCCTTATTCTGATATTTCAACACTTACCCCATAATACTTGACATTTAAAAATGAACTTTTAGCTATATAGGATTAATAAAAAAAACACCATCACCAACACCTGGTTTACATGTCCAATCTTGGCAGCCAGGCAAGATCTTAATACAGTGGAAACTTCCTGTATGCAGGTTTTCAATGGACCAAAGCTTTCATATTAATATGCCCATTATAATAACAACTTGGTATACTACGAGACATATTTCCTGTAATAACAACAACAAAATTCCCTCCACAAAACTCATATCATTCGCCTCCAAACCTTAGACTAGGGTCCAAGGCAGAGTGCAGACACCTAACACAATTGAGAAATTTCTTTTTTATTTTAATTTATGTTATTTCTTTATTATTATTATTATATATTATTAGTATTATTCTTTTACTTGACTATTCCAGTTTCCTCTCCCTACCTCCCTCTTACGCACTTTCCCCCGTGACATGAACCCTGACCATCCTTTCCTCCCATCTTTCCACACCCATTCTATATGTAGGGCTATACTATTCAGGTGGGGTCAGTTAAATATGTCAGTCTCCGTTTTCCACATGTGTGTTGTGTCCACTTATTGACAATCCTAAGTCATTTTACAATCGCAAATTCTATGTCTACCTACCACTATACCTACCAAGCTCTCAAAGACAAACACAGTTCACGCTGATCAAAATAGACAGTTTTAAAATAGATATATACCAAGAGGTGGGTTCACAGGCCTTAAATACATGAATTAAGGTAGCAGAGGTTTGTATATCTCTGCCAGTAAAATGCTACCCTCAATAAGTGGCCACACTTGTCAATATAAATAATCCCATGATTGGGACCATAAATAATGGGAAACACTATCACGAGGGGAATATAAATAGATACTTGTAATCAAAAGCACACATAGGAAAATGGTTTAAGTGAAGACATTTTCAAAAAGTCCATAATCTAGGCTATATTTGAAAAGTAAAATACACAAATATTAAAATTCATATAAGATTGGTAATTCTTGATGTGGGAGATATTAAGTTTCTTTCTCCTGTATGTTTATTTTAGGTATTTTTTCTTTGCTCAGAAATGGGATTTTGGCTTACATTTATGTCTGCATACTATATTCATTCAATACTCTAATGGGACATAATAGGGCATTGGATCTCTTGAACTGGAGATAAGAAGGGTGGATAGGCACCACATGGAAGCTGGGAATCAAATCCTGTTCCTATAGTAAAGCAGCCATTGCTTTTTGCCTTTTCCAGATATGAGGTTTTTCAAGGCTCATAGAGCCCACAGTGGGTTTGAAAACATCATGCTCCTGCATCACATTGCATCATACTTGGAACATATGACCAATCAATCCTGGCTTGGGATCTCTACATTTTCACAGAAGGTTACAAGTCAATAATGAAGGTGTTAATGCTACGTGCAAGTGTAATTAATAAGTATCCCAAAGTGCAAAGGTCAAGACTTGTTCTAATAAGTCCAAGAAACCACTTGAGTACCCATAGGTAGAATTCAATTTCCAGTATTTACCCCAGGATATTGTTTGGTGGCCCTCTTCCCAGATTTCAATGTGAAGGACTGGCCCATCTAGACAGAAAAATTAAACCAGGAAAATTCATGAGTTCTAAGTTTTTTTCTAGACCATTTCCAGATCCAAATGACATTGATTGATATGTTTCACAACCCATGTGGGGATGTAGTACATGTTGACAAGAATAAAATAGTTATCGTCATTATGGTGCCAAAAGCACCGTCAGAGATGGAGAAATTTCCATAGAACAGAAACGATTTTGAAATGTGGTAGTGATATTTACAGTTGCCATGTCCACCTTAAAAGAACAAATCCAAATGCAGCTTCTACTAACTGGATTCTTGGTATGGCATCTTTCACTCAGTATATAACATGTACTATTATGTAAAAAGTACCCTTACACATAACAAATGCAAAATGAAAACTTAAATTTCTGAATCTTATTTTTTCTTCCTGCCCATTGCTTTTATAACTACAACAGGTATAATTTTTTTTCTGATTCATTGCATAATGACTGATATTGAAGAGGTCCTGACAGATTATATCTACTAAATGTGAATTGATGAAGTAAGATAATTTATTAAGAACAAGGATAGAAATTATTTCATTGGTAATCTGCCTGCCTCATACAGTTCTCTGGTAAATAGGATCTATGTAAATGGCCCCAAAACAATGAAATAACTATGGAACATGAAAAAGTTTGTATGATGGCCAGATATAGGCAACCATTACTATAGCACCAATACTAATACTTCAGACAATCATTAGATCACATTCCTAAAAAAATGCACAGCATGAAAGGTCTGGATGAGTGAGTTCAGTGGTTAAGGGTACAGCCTGCTCTTCCTTAGGACCTGTGCTTAATTCCCAACAACTACACATCAGCTTACAACCATGTGTAATTCCACTTCCAGGAGCTCTGATGTCCAATTCTGGCCTTCTCATGCATCCCTCATGAATGTGATGCACAGTAACAAGATGGAAGGGATGCCACAGTCATGGGATATCTACCAAGGATAGCTGCTACGAAAGCATGAAATTAGGCAAGAGGAGAAGTGCCTTGCCCTGAAGCTCTATATGGATGGTGGTAACAAAGCCCAAGTTCTCTCGTCTGGTGGAGGAGCTAGTCTTAACCATTGATCCACCATTTCTCCAGCAAAAGAAACTTCCCTTAGGAACTAGAGAGTTACTGATACATGTAAAAAATTACACTTGAATGGAACCATATTTATGGGAGACTGGCTGGTTTTAATATTAACAATGCCAAATAAGACTTTATTAAATTAAAATTTGATTGATTATAGCTACAATTACCTTTACATTTGTCTACAACCAGATATTTCTCTACATCCCTTTTCTAAAAACACAGACGTTAGTGTTAAGATAACACCAATACTAAGACTGCTTCCATAACTCCCAAGACCATTTAAGAGATAAGAATCAAAGTAAAAGATACTATCCACAATGAAATAAAATGGAAATAACTTACTCAAAAGTTTAGTATTTAAATAATCCTTCTTTACAAAACACTATTCTGAAAATCTAATTGCATAAAGATTACATCTGAGCATTAAAAAAAAAATCACATAGGGAACAGAAATTGCCAGGTCTCCGTGTGTTTCAGGAGGCCCTGCTGTAAACTGCAGGTTGAGGTTCTGGTTGTTGTGATGGGCAATTGTTCCTTGAGGGGGCTCATATCTACATTCATGATATGAAAATGGGGATATCTTTCCTCTTGTGGTAATGCAAGATGGAATGGCACCTCCACATTTCACACGTTCCAAGAGATGAGTTTATTGCAGTTAAATAAGGATGAGGATAAACAAATAGGTCAAATAGATGTTTATTCAGGGAGAAATAACTTACAACCTAGACAGATGAACACCAGGAAATTCCACCAGATGCTCTCCTATTCCAGTCCTGCCAGCAAGAGAGCTTTTCCCCACTCTTCCTCTGACGTCCTTCCACAGGTCACATCCACCCATGGCTCCACCCCCCAATGGGCGTGTTCAGTGCCACAGAAGGACCATCTCACTACAATTCCCCTTTTAGTCTAAAGAAAAGATTTAGCTTAATACAAAACTATATACAGAACAGTGAATAACAAGTGTGCTCTAAGTAAAGGAAAATCGAGAACAAAAATGACCTACATATCTAGTCCTAGGGTGAAGGCATAATGGAGTTTACATTAGAATTGTCCTAAGCTGGAAAACTTAAGTCTAGTACCTAATATATCTAACTAGGAAGAGAGAATAATAGTTGATAGTCTAATCTTCAAACTCATCAAGACTTGAAGGAAAATAACGATACTAGAGTAGACAGGAAGTATGGATGGACAATTTCCAAAGGTGCAGCAAGGAGAGAAACAGCAAGCCACCTGGACAGTCACCCTAGTTTTCACAGCCACGTTGTTACACCCAGATTTGGCTAAGGCCAAGAGAACTTGACAGACGCCAACAACATCAGGGAGGTAGAATGGCTGCCTTACCCTGACTTGGGAAGGTCAAGCAGACTACTTTATTTGTCCCCTGCGAGCACATAGTACTGCATGTCCAAATCAGTGGTCAAGGTGGGCGCAATTCTTTGCCCAACAGACCCTTAGCTGAGGCAAGCATGAACTCCAGCAGGAGCAACAATAGTGTCCAACATATTTTCAGGAAAGTGCACAGTGCTGTCAGGAGCAACAGTGTCTCATGTCAACGGAGTACTAATATTAAAACATTTAAATACCATGTTCTGCGTGTTGATGAAGTGATTGAAGATTAAGCATCTATATCTGACTAATCTCATAGGTAAAGGAAACATGTTTTTCTTTTTGTGACTGGGTTACCTCATTCAGGATGGTTTCTTCAAGTGCCATCCACTTGCCTGCGAATTTAAAGATATCATTATTTTTTTCTGCAGAGTAGTATTCCATTGTGCAGATGTGCCACATCTTCATTAACCATTCTTCAATTGAAGGGCATCTAGGTTGCTTCCAGGTTCTTGCTATTACAAATAGTGCTGCTATGAACATAGTTGAACAGATGTCTTTGTTGCATTGATGTGAATCCTTTGGGTATATGCCTACAAGGGGGATTGCCGGGTCCTGTGGTAAACTAATTCCCATTTTCCTGATGAACCGCCATACTGATCCCCAAAATGGCTGTATGAGTTTGCACTCCCACCAGCAGTGGAGGAGTGTTCCACTTTCTCCACATCCTCTCCAACATAAGTCATCACTGTTGTTTATAATTTTAGCCATTCTGGCAGGGGTAAGATGGTATCTCAAAGTTGTTTTGATTTGCATTTCCCTGATAGCAAAGGATGTGGAGCATTTTCTTAAGTGTCTTTCAGCCTTTTTGATTTCCTCTATTGAGAATTCTTTCTTCAGTTCAGTACCCCATTTTTTAATAGGGTTATTTGGTGTTTTGTTGACTAGAGAAACCATGAATTTAATCTTAACAACATGCTTTAATTTAGAGAACGAAAGCCAAAACCAACTCCAAAGTCAGCATTGGTTTACATAAATTGGGACTTCAGGAACACGAGATAGTAGAGAGAAATAGATTTCTGTATAGAAATAGTTTACTGCAATTAAATTTTTTTTTTACCATATATCAGATTCTGCTTCCTTAAGTGATTGCTTCTGAAGAGCTGTCTTCTCTTCTGTAGGCACCTACGTGTTCAGTGTTTTTTGTCTGTTGGATGATAGGTTTTCTCTGTTTTCCTGTAAGAACAAGAACAGAATACTTCCACTACCTTTGAGAGGCCTCCGCACACCTCATGTGACCTAAATTGTTGGATGACTTGTCAGTTCTCTTCAGATGTTTCTCTTGTTCAACTCGGATCTTGATTAACTTAGATGTTATCCATAGTTTTTCTTCTCCTGTAGATACAAATGCAAAACCCCTACCCTAGCGTAACACATATCCTGCTTTCCATTCTGAGGTCAGTATATCCTTGAAATACACTGGCTGATTTAGTTCAGAAGTTTTTTTCTATTGTAGAGTGTCTTTCTGCAGCTGTTTTTCCTTTTTCATCAGCATTAAGAAAGTTTAATGTTAATAAAGCATTATGTAATCTGTGTTTGGGTGTCTTGGTTCCTCCTGCCTGTTTATGGAGCATTTCTTTTACAGTACATTTGGATCTCTCAACCACTGTTTGTCCTGTAGGATTGTGTGGTATACCAGTTATGTGCTTTATCTTGTAATACTCAAAAAAGTGTTTAAATTTGCTGGAGACATATGCTGGAGCATAGTCAGTTTTTATTTGTGCAGGTATGCCCATAATGGCCATTACCTCTAATAGGTGTGCTATAACAGAATCAGCCTTTTCAGAGCTCAGAGCAGTAGCCCATTGAAACCCTGAAAATGTATCTATAGTGTGATGTACATATTTTAATTTTCCAAAATCTGCAAAATGAAACACATTCATTTGCCATATTTCATTCCTATTTATACCTTTAGGGTTACTGCCTGGTGGTAAAGAAGTTTGGTTATAGAATGAGCAAGTAGGAAATTTCCTTCCTATTTCCTTGGCTTGTTGCCAAGTGATAGAAAAATCCTTTTTTAAACCTTTGCTGTTCACGTTGTGTTTTTTATGAAACTCTGAGGCTTCTAGCACACTTCCTATCAATAAACGATCAATTTCATCATTGCCTTGTGCTAGAGGACCTGACAGACCCGTATGGGATCTGATGTGAGTTATATATATAGGATGAGTCCTCTTTCTTACAGTATCTTGTAACTGTATAAACAATGAAGTTAATTCTGTATTGGCAGGAATAAATTCTGCAGTCTCAATGTGTAAAAGCACTCTCTCTGTTTATTGAGAGTCAGTAACTATATTGAGGGGTTCTTTAAAATCCATAATACCATGAGAATGGCATACAATTCTGCCTTTTGTACAGAATTGTAAGGGCTTTGAACCACTTTGCTAATTTTTCCTGATTTATATCCTGCATTACCTAATTTGTTTGCATCAGTGTAGAATGTATGAACTCCAGAAATAGGTGTTTTTCTTACAATGCTTGGAAGGAACCACATCGTTTTCTTTATGAATTTGATTCTCTCAGTTTTGGGATAGTTGTTGCTAATTGTTCCCAAAAAGTTACTGCAAGCTCTCTGCTAATATTCGTTATCTTTCCATAAGGAAGAAATTTCCTCATTAGTTAATGGTACTATAATTTCTGCTGGGTCCCTTCCTATTAGCTGACAAAGTCTTAATTTACCTTTTATGATCAAGTCAGAGATCTTTTCTATATATGTGTTTAGTTTTTTATTCTGTTTATGTGTTAAGAATATCCATTCTAATATGATATCTTCTCTCTGCATCAAAATCCCTGAAGGATATTCTCTAGATGGTAATATAACCAGAATACAGTCTAGGTTTGGATCCACACGGTCCACATGTGCTTCTAGTATCCTCTTTTCTACCCATTCTAATTCTTTTTCAGGTTCAGCTGATAGTATTCCTGGACTATTCAAGTACTTATCTCCTTTTAGGGCCATTTTCAGGTTTTTCAAATCATGCCCTTCTACTCAAATAATGGTTTGCATTTGAGAAATCTCTCATAGTAATTTTTGAAGATCATTAAGAGTCTGGTAGCATTCTCTTCTGTTCCTGAACCAGGCTTTCTAAAGCTTCAAACTTCTCAGAGGTCATAGGCCATTGTCCTACCCAGACAGGTTCCTCTGTTAGCCATTTTAAAGGTAGGGATTTTGGTTCCTCTGTTTGTTCAGCACTTGTATTCTGTTATTTGTACTTCCTGGATATTTGGTATCTGTCTTGTATAGTACTTATCAGTATTTTTTCCACAATCATGAGGTAGTCTATGGTTCCTATCTAATAGTGGAGGAATGTTAATCTGTGTATTCCATTGTTGTAATAGATCACGACCCCATAAATTTATCACTACATCAGCCACATATGGTTGCAACCTTCCTCTCTGTCCTTCTAGTCCTATACATTCAACCTATTTCGTGCTTTGTTTTACCTGAGACAGGATTCCAATCCCTAAGTATTGAACATTTACCTCATGCAGGGGCCATCTTCGAGGCCACGATTTATTAGATATGATCATTACATCAGACCTGGTGTCCAGGAGACCATCAAACAGTCTGTTATTCATCTTAACTATCAATCTAGGCCTATGACTATTTATACCGGTTTGCCAAAATATATGTTTTTTTATTTCCTTCTGTCATGTTTGATTCAACTTCCGTCACTAGTTTGTCCTCCAGAGAAGTATGAGTTTTTATGATAGGCACAGAATTTTCTAATTGTCCTGTGGGAAATTGTCTTCCACTCTTCGGACCACGTGTGACATGGGGGCCTTCCAGAGGCCCCCCAAGGAGTTTCCCGATGGTAAAGGGATTCCTTGCTTGTCTCTGGTCGATCTAAACTCATTTGTCCAGTGTCTGCTTTTGCCACACCTTCTACATAACCCAGGAGGCTGAGGCCTTCTGTTTGATTCATTCCTGGGAGTGTTATTTCTAGGGAAGCTTTGCCTACCATTTATTTTTAGATGTCCTATCTTACCATAGTTATAACATCTGACATGTTGATATCTCTTCAAACCTTTAGAGATGGCTTCTCCTACCCAAGCTTCTAAGTCACCATAGTAAGGAACTCTGTTATCTTGATGTCTTCTCTGACCTTTAGATATGGTTTCTCCTACCCATGATTCAGTCTTACTGTCATTATACTCAATGTTGCCTGTATATAGGACCCATTCATCCAAGGGTGCTGATCGCATTTTTAATGGCCAAAGCACCTGTTTGCATTGAGGATTCATATTCGCATAAGCTGAAATTCAATGAGTATTTGCCTAGCATCTATGTCTTTTACCTCTAATTGTCCTGCCCTATATAATCTTTCTAGAAAGATACTAAAACTTTCTCTAGGTCCTTGCCTTATCTTGGTATAGGATTTTATCCTCTCTCCTAATGCATGAACCTTATCCCAAGCATTCAAAGCTACTGTACTACATAGAGACAAGGTATTTTCATCATAGGCAGCTTGGGTTTCTGGGTCATCATAGAGACCCTCACCAAGAATTTTATCTTGGGGAGCTTTATAACCTTTCTTTAAGCCCTGAAGTTCAAGAGATTTGCTTCCTCTGTCCATAAAGCCCTCCATTCTAATTGAGAGGAGTTTTCAAGGACAGCTGATATTAATTGATCCCAATCCTTAGGGGTTACCTTGCTATTCCATGCCCATGATTCTACTAATTGCTTCACATAAGGTGAGTGCATGCCATAAGAGACTACTGCTTCCTTTATACCTTTTAAATCTTTCATACATATTGGTTCCCACTGATATGCAACAACACCTTTTGGATGTTTCTTTGTTGCTGGCTTTTCATGAATAGATACAGGGAAAGCTCCCCTGACTCTAAATGGTGTAGAAAATTTTAAATCTTTTTCATGCCCTGTTACCTGTAGTTCTTCTTCTGATGTATCAGACTGAAGGTCTTCTAAAGCCTGAAATCTATTCACCATTGTTTCTTTGAGTGTCTGAACGTCTTGAATCAAATAACTTTCTAGCAACTTCATTGCATCAGTCATTTTCTTACTTTCTCCAACTACAAATGATTCCATGTTTTTAATCTTCTCATCCTTAGATATTATCTGAATGGCGTGTAAACTGCCTTTCAGAAACAATGTTCTATCTGCTAGCTTGCCATTATCCTCAGACATGGAAGAGATTCTATCATCTAGTCTTTCTATCTGATGTTCCAGTTTTTTAAACTTATTAGTAGCTTCCTCCGACCAGGAACGAGCTGTTTCTGCTAGTGTGCTAATGCATTGCATTGTTTCTGTTCTGGTTATTGAGGTATCTGACATGAAACAAATTCTACCTGTCATCTCGCCAACGCCATCTTCAATATTCTGAACCTTTCTTTCTATTCTTTCTATGCTTTGAATTCTATCATTTTCAATGTATTGAATCCTTGTCTCTATGCTTTGAATTCTATCATTTTCAATATTTCGAATCCTTGTTACTAAGTCTCCTATGGTTTGTACAAGTTCCTTATTGTTTGCTGTAATCTCAAACCATTTATTTAAGAATATCATGTTAATGATGAAACCCATTGTTATTAAAAAATAAAAGTACATATTGGTCCAGTCATAAGTTTCTTCTGCTAAAATCCCTTCTACATATGAAGTAAAATAATTCCTAAAGTTCTGCATTGTAAAATTATCTGCCATAGTTACTGAACAATTTATCTCAGATTTTATATCAGCTTAAATTGCAAAAGATGTTACAATTACCTTAGGTGTAATTCTGCTGTCCTGGAACTTTGATGCTTTTAGTTGTATATCTCAGCTTGTGGTAGTTACGCCTAGAGGTGTGCCTCCAAATAGCGCCTAGCCGCCAAGGCCAGTCTGATCCCGGTTCTGCCTAGAAGTGTGCTGCCAAATATTGTCCAGCAGCAGACGATCTTTCTGATTCCGGTCCCTGTAGAATAGCTCTTAACAAACTATGGCAAGCAAAATTTTGTTAAAATGGGACTTTTGAAGTTACTTGGAACACAAGACTAAACACGCAAGCAAGGTGGGTGCTGCCAAGTGGCTCTGTGCAAATGCAAAGTCCCGTGCGGAAATGGGCAAGAAAATGTTAAGAGGTAAGTGCCTTCTCAGGTCTGCTTTAGCAGCAAAGATCTCCTTTGTGGTAAGGAAGAGGCAAATGTCCCAAAGCTGTGGTGGGTCCACCTGGTTAAACCCTGCCCATTGGGGAAGGTGGGGGAGGGGAGCGGCTTCTGCCGCCTGGGTGAAACCCAGGTAAATCCGCACTTTTGACACCAGATAACGCGGTTAAATAAGGATCAGGATAAACAAATAGGCCGAATAGATGTTTATTCAGGGAGAAATAACTTACAACCTGGACAGATGAACAACAGGAAATTCAACCTGATCCTCTCCTGTCCAAGTCATGCCAGCAAGAGAGCCTTTTCTCACTTTCCCCCCGACCTCCTTCCACAGGTCACTCCGCCCATGGCTCCACTCCCCAATGGGCTTGGTCAGTGCCACAGAAGGGCTATCTCACTACAACAGATGACTACCACTGGTTTTGATAAAGACTGTCCTGTGGATGAGAAAATACATATGAGAGTACATTATATGCAAGGGTTGGCTTCTAACACATGGTTGTAATCTGTGAATTTGAAGGAACATAAGGAAAACTCACTAGTGAACACTTACTAGTGCAGAGTTGGCAGGTAATGTAGTCTTATAAGAGGTCCATATATATAATTTTAACTCCAATATCAGAATATCTTAAATATTTCAGGGATGCAGTGATGCAGATAAGTCATACCAGAAAAGAAGAGGCAGGAAATAATGGAATGCAGGAAAGAAGTGAGAGCAATAATTCATAGTGAAAATATGACAAAACAGGAAAAATAGCTTTCTACGTGGGAGCAATTATAATGACGGTTTAGAGCTCTTCAAATAAAGCAATTCTGTGTGGACTGACAATGTGTCCTGTCCTTGTTCATACATTTACCTGGGAGGAACGCATCTGCCCTTTACCCCTTTTTGATCCTGTAAAGAAGTACATGTTAAAGTTTCAACTTTCTGTGTCTATTCTGTGTTTAAAGACTGGATCACCTGTATCTCCTACTTCCAACACATTTAGAGACTGGAAAGCAAGTAAAAATATCATCATTTGTTGTCCTGTGCCACAGCAGATGTATGGAAACCATGATCAATTAAATAAAGTCAACCCTTTGTTTCTCATTTCATGCTTTGGGAGTTTTTTTTTTTTTTTTGATTCCAGGAGAAGGTGGATATATTTACAACCCAGTTAATTTCAATACTCTATTTTGTACTATGTACAAGCATTTATATTGAATCTGAATACAGCTTCAAGAATTTGGAGAGTCTCCTTTTTCACATTCCTTTCCATGTGATGTTTAATTCAAACAGAATTGAGACATATATTTGAAGTAATCAATTAAGTCTGAGGGATACTTTTCACACTGCATAAGTATTATATTTGCCTATAGCCAGGGAACAGCAAGTAACTGATTCATCAGCATGTCTCCAATGAAGCATTCCCTTTCGTTTTCTTGTGACATTCTAAAATCCCAGAGTTTCACAATTTTGCAGTGAAACAAATGATTAGATTTTCTGTCAAATTTATTTTCAACAGTGAGAATGCTCCCTTTGGATTCATTGTCAAAACTTCCGTGTTTTCAAACCAATTTAACCAATGTGGTTGTTGATGAAAAGACTTCCACTCCATCCACTGAAATTTTCCTCGTTAGCACTTTTTGGTTGTTTGCAAAATTTATCTAAATATAATTACTCCTTGCCTACTAGTTTTCCTTTAACTCACTTGTGTAAAAATGCAGTATGCAACCATGGGATGGGATGTTGCAATCAGTTGCATACCTATCGTTTATTGGAATTCCTTCATGTAATGACATAATATGGATTCAGATTTCCCTTTGATATTCAGATGAAATATTTCTCCTTCCTATATTTTTTCTCCTCTTTTTTTCTAGGTTGCATGGTTTTCAGAGATTATATTTTTCTGCCATGGAAATTTATTTGCAAAAATACAAGACTCAGAATAGAAAATAAAATATTCTTTGTTCATTGTTGAATCAGTACAATTTATATTGCAAATATTCTTGTCTTGAAGAAACACATATTAAATGCCAAACAAATATTTTCTGACACTGAACACACACAGAGTAGACATAGGTTTGGAGAGAAGACTTCCAGCTCAGAAAAGTAGGATGTTCTAACATGCATGGGCTTGTTATGCATGCTTGTCTCAAAAGAAGACTTTATGTTCTTAAGCACAGTCTAACACTTGACATATTAAGAATTGCAATTGATGTATACAAGAGACATTTTGATGACCATCAAGTGGTATTGTTTCTATTGCTTCAGATTAAAGTGCTTGTATATTACCATATATTTTTGCTCCGTGAACTTACATGAATTTATGTTCCATGATTATCTCTTCATTAAAATATTCTATTACTTGTTAATGATCACAAAATATATTTTATGGGTGAATGGGAAAATATGGGATGATTTGATAGACTGAGTCAAAAAGGAGGAGGGTTATATGGTGACAAGAGTATAATCGGTGGGCATATAAGGGGCAATGGGAAATCACAGTGCAGTGTAGTGCAGTGTTATTGTGGGTCAATAAGGATCAGGATAAACAGATAAGCCTAATAGATGTTTATTCGGGGATAAATAACTTACAACCTAGACAGATGAACACAAGCAAGTTCCATCGGATGCTCTCCTCTTCACATTCCACCAGCAAGAGAGTGTTCCCCTGCTCTTCCTTAGACCTAGTTTCACAGGTCAATTCTGCCCTTGGCTCCACCCCCCAAACGGGCGTGGTCAGTGCCAAAGAAGGAGACACTAACAGTGTTGTAGAATCTTCCTGGAACCTATGAGTTTGGAATTAGCAAGCACTCCTAGTAATGGGTAATTTAAAGTTTGAACAACTCATCTTCACTATGTGAGGCACACAAGTCTAGAAATGATTCACGAAGCCAGCTTCATAATCTGGGACTTACAACCTGCTCTATGTGAAATGTGCATTGGAGCATATTTGTTCAAAGCATGTTGTATTTCCCAAAGAGTGGCTGGTCTAATCTAAGTACCACATCACAAAAGGGTGCCCATGACTAACATTTGTTCAAAAATGACCAGGATCTAGAACCTGGATGGCTCTTAGACCTAGACTGGAACCACAGGCAACACATACAGACAGTGAATAAACACAATGACTCCTAATATTATTCTGCTATATGCCTAGGAAAAGTGCCTAGCTGAAATGCCATCAGAGGTTTCTTACCATACTTGATGGATGAAGACATAGGTATCCTCAGAGAAATATCATGCATAGAACAGGAATCTCTAGGGATAGTGGAGGAAGGATTATTTGAGCAAGATGTGTAGGGGACACAAGGAGAAGAGGGCCATCAATTTCAATGATGTTGAGTTCAGAGAGTCTCACAGAGATTTAAATGTTTGTCAGAGAGCAAGCATGGATCTGAACCAGCCCTGTGCTTAAAGCTTTATAATGGGAGTGGTTGTGTCTCTGACTATATGCCCTCCAGGGGGATTGAGTTTCTCCTCTTGTGTTGCCTTGTACCACCTTACTATGAGGGTCTTATTATACATCTAGGCCAAGCTTGGTTAGTAGACTTGGGAGACCTGCTCTATTCTACATAAAAGCAGAGGAACAGTGGATCTGGAGGAGAAGAGAGGTAGGGATGATATTAGGGGTAGGGATGTATGTATTTCATACATGTGTTGTATGAAAGAATACAAAAGAAAAGAAAAACAGAAAGTCCCCATGACATATCCCACTTAAAACTTCATGTTTGGAAAACATGAAAGTGTACTATAAATAGGAAGGACATAAAACAAGAAGTCACATATAAAGAAAAACCCACAATAATGACAACTCATTTTCAACACAAATTTGGAAACACAAAACTATGTGAAGCAATCCATTTCAAATCCTGAGTCAAATGTTGGCAAGCTTGATGAATAAGATCAGGTAAAATATTGACCACAGTTCAAGGACAATTGAACTAATTTCTATGGTATAAACAGCCAAAAGTAATTTATTCACACCACAGCAAATATTAAGACACACATAATGCCCTAGGCATTATGTGTGACTGAAATGAGAAATGAGCACACATGAGATCAGTAGAAAAACAAAGTACTTATTATTTATTACAGAGTATATTTGAGAAGAGAAATAGTACCCACAATAAGAGGAAATAAACTCTGTGGTTAAAAACCATATATTTTTATTTATTCATCTCTTAATCCACATATATCAACCACAATCACACCTCATTCATACTCTGGACAACATCCCTTCTCCTCTATTCTCATCCAGAACCTCACTCAGCTCCTCTTTTTCTCCACTGAAAATGGAAAAACCACCAGGGAGTATTACTTAACAAGTAAAAGCAAGATGCAATAAGAGTAGGCACAAATCCTGGTCTCCAGGCCTTACAACGAAAACTTGTATAGAAAGAGGATATCAGACAAAACAGTAAGAGATATCCCGCAGAAAGTAGGAAAGAGACAGGTATATTGAATACCTTCATTCCAAATCAACTTTTTTATTAAATACTACTGGAAGAAAAAGGCAAAAGAATGGAATTAAAGGGATTGCAATAAGGAAGGATGATGTAAAACTTTCCTCCTTGTACCTAATTTCAAACTTTTATTTTATACCCAAATCTACCTACTAGAAAACTTCCTGAGATCATAAATAACTCACTAATGTAGCAGGATACAGAATCAACTTGTCCAAATCAGATTCTCTATGAATTAACCTGAATCATGGAATGAAAAAGATTGTCACCACACTCCCATTCATAATAGATGGAAAGAAATAAATGATCTAGGAAAAAACGTAACCAAAATAATGAAGGATAATGTTGAACCACCAGAGAAATATCTTTAAAAAGTAACTATGAAAGAGAAAAAATATTCAATCTTATGTAGTAGTAGAAATAATGTTGAGAAAATGACATATACCAAAAGCTCTTTACAAATCTGAAGCAAATGAAATCCAAATTCACAACTCCTTATCATTTGATTAAGGAAATAAAAACTGTCCTAAAATATAACTTAAAAGATTGAGCTGGTGGTGAAACAGACTAGAGAAAGAGAGAGAGAGAGAGAGAGAGAGAGAGAGAGAGAGAGATAGAGACAGAGATCATAAAAGAAGGAACCAATATAAGTTTGAGGAGAAATCTGACTATAGAAAAATATCCAGAGACCTGCGAGGATGACCCAAACTAACAATCTCAGCAACAGTGGGAAGGCTGTATTAAATACCCTTCCCTGCTAATGAGAATGATGATTAACTTATCCACCATCATAGAACACTCATCTAGGAGTAGATGCAAACAGAAGCAGACACCCACAGCTAAACACTGAGCTGTATTGTACTCTAGATGCAGTTAGGGAGGAGTGATAAGAAGTGGGATCCAGACAAAGCTACAGAAATCTACAAAGAGAGCTGACCTGAAGAAGGGGGAGCTAATGTACCCCCAGACTGATATCTAGGAAACCAGCATCAAAACAACTCAGACGCCCTGAACGTGGGTCTCAGAAAGTCTGGGCAGTCTAAGGGGTCTTTGACAGGAACCAGGATTTATTCCTGCTGGACAAAAAGACCTTGGTAGCACGTTCCCCATGAAAGGATACTCCCTTAAGGTAGAGGCAAGAGGGAGGGCCTAGTCCATACTCCAAATGACATGCCAGATTTGGTTGATGCCTCGTGGAGGGCATCACCCTCCCTGTGGAGTGGGGGGCTGTGTGGGATGGGAGGGTGGTCAGAGTACAGGGGGGTGAGGGAGGGAGAGAAGAGGGGACAGACAGAGATGGAACTGGGATCAATATGTAAAATAAAAAATAAAAATTAATAAAAGAAAAAGAAAAAAGAAGCTTCAAAGTCAAAACAATCCTAAAAATGGAGAATTTCATTTTTATTCCATAACACATATCATATACCAATAGTAAAGAAAACAGGTACTTAGTCATAAGTACCTATGAAGCCCAATGCAATAAACATGAATAGAGGTAAGTACAGCTATCCAATATTAACATATGTGTCGATACATAACCTAGGAAAAAAGAAAATACCTTCAACAAATCATGTGTGAAAGTGGATGTCTACAGGCAGAGTTGAAATTAGGCCCTTCTTTATCAACTTGCATAAAAAAAAAATCCTGAAAACATTTCGTAGAACTAACCATCAAAACTAAAATTGCTAGAGGAAAACAAAACAGTCCCCTACTGGATTTGGATGTAGGAAAGGCCATTCTTTCCTTCTGTTTTTTTTTTTTTTTTTTTAACTATTATTTTTTTTTACTTTACATATTGATCCCGGTTCTCTCTCCCACCCTCACTCCCTCTTTCCCACTCTTTCCCCCTCACATGCACCCAGACCACCCACCCCTACCACCCTTCTCCACATTTAGGGTAATGCCATCCAGGAGGGGTCATGTACATATGTCAAGTTATTTGAAGTAAGATCTAGGACTTCTCTCCTATATCTAGGTAAAGGGAGTATTCCTCTATTGGGGATGTGCCCAAAAGTTTCTTTCGTGCAACAGGAAAAAATCCATGTTCCACTGTCTGAGGACTTCTAGACTTCAAACCAAAATTAATCAAAAGAGATGAAGACAGTCATTTTTCATTAATCGCAGGAGATATCCTTCAAGCCAAACTCTCAATTCTGAACATCTGTGCTACAAATACAAATCACCCACATTCGTATGACAAATGATACTACAACTCAAACATCACTTAACACCTCACACATTATAGTGGGAGACTTCAACACCCCACTCTTCCCACTAGACAGGACCAAAAGCCACAGACTTAAAAAAGAAACAAAAGAACTAACAAAAGCTATGTCTCAATTGGGTTTAACAGACATGTATAAACCATTCCATCAAAACACAAAAGAATATACCTTCTTCTCTGCTCCACATGGAACCTTCTCTAAAATCGACCACATACTAGGGAACATAACAAACCTCAAAAGACACAAAAAATTGGAATAGTCCCCTGTATTTTTATCAGAACATTATGCCTTAAAATTGGAATTCAACTACAACACAAATCACAGAAGCCCTACAAACTCATGGAAACTGAACAATGCACAATTGCACTATACCTGGGTCAAAGAAGAAATAAAGAAAGAAATTAAGGACTTCCTAAAATTCAATGAGAATGAGGACACAACATACCCAAACTTATGGGACACCTTGAAAGCAGTGTTATGAGGGAACTTC
The DNA here is from genome assembly GCF_943737965.1 of Phodopus roborovskii. Lineage (NCBI taxonomy): Eukaryota > Metazoa > Chordata > Mammalia > Rodentia > Cricetidae > Phodopus > Phodopus roborovskii. The sequence continues at coordinate 14,516,714 of NW_026125489.1, forward strand.
ATTGCACTAAGTGTCCATATGAAAAAAAGAAAAAACAAAAAACAAACAAACAAACAAAAAAACAGATGATAGTCACAATAGAGAATTAACAGCACAGCTGAAAGCCTTAGAACAAAAAGAAGCAAACTGAGCCCAGAAGAGTAGACACCAGGAATTAATCAATTTGAGGGTGGAAATCAATAAAATAGAAACCAGGAAAACAATACAAAAAAAAAATCAATGCAACAAAGTGTTGGTTTTTTGAGAAAATCAACAAGATAGACAAATCTTTATCCAAACTAATGAAAAAGCAGGGAGACAACATGCAAATTAACAAAATCAGAAACGAAAAGGGGGACATAACAACAGACACAAATTAAATCCAGACAATTTTCAGGTCATACTTTGAAAACCTGTATTCCACAAAATTTGAAAATTCAAAGGAAATGGACAAATTTCTGGATAACTGTTACCAAACAATGTAAATAGACCTATAATCTCCAATGAAATAGAAGCAGTCATCAAAAGCCAACCAAAAAAGACCAAGGGCTAGATGGTTTCAGTGCAGAATTCTACCAGACATTCAACGAAGAACTATTACCAATACTCCTCAAATTGTTTCACACCATAGAAACAGAAGGTTTATTACCAAACTCTTTTTACGAGGCCACAGTCACCTTGGTACCAAGCCACACAAAGACACAACTAAGAAAGAAAACTACAGACCCATATCCCTGATAAACATCGATGCAAAAATACTCAATAAACACTGGCAAACTGAATTCAAGAATACATCAGAGAAATCATCCACCATGACCAAGTAGGATTCATCCCTGGATTGCACAAATAGTTTAACATATAAAGTCTATCAGTGTGATCCACTATATAAACAAACTGAAAAAGAAAAAATCACGTGATCATCTCCCTAGATGTTGAAAAATCATATGACAAAATTCAACACCATTTCTTGATAAAGGTCTTGGAGAGATCAGGGATAACAGGAACATATATAAACATAATAAGAGAAAAGGACTTTCTGTCCAGGCCCCTATTTTTCCAAAATAAGGACAATTAACAAGTGTTTCTTGATAACAAAACAAAACAATAAAGGGCTTATAATAAGCTAACAAATAATCAAACAGTTAAAGCAGCCGCCCACAGAATGGAAGAGTATTATACCCTGTCTTTAATACATTGAGCCTTGTCTCTTAGGACTTGTATTAGTAAAACATCATTTTAATGGGACAGAGAACATTATTACCCTCTTGTAATGATTCTGTGATATCTCTACTTGTATCCATTCATTAGAAATATCACTTACATCTGTTTGAGGATGGTGAGCCTTGTATATAACTGAATTTTCAGATGATGTGTGACCATAATGAATAATCTTTTAATGTCATCAAGAAATTAGTTTGCTTGTGTGTTACAATATGTTTTATTCATAAAGGATAAAATATGTATCATTTTATGATTTTCAGCATCAAATATTCAGTGTGTCTCCAGCCTTCTGTGATGGAAACTTTGTAGAGGTCGCTATTCCCATTGCACTTCACAACCCTGAATTTTGATTGGATATTGTTTACTATAATGGTGTATGTTGCAAAAATGGAAATGGGGATAATGTGGTTTCAGTAATGCAGTGGTTGTAGGTTTTGCTCCAAGGACCATGATCCTATAAATGCGGAATATTTGGTCAAGTTTGCTGTTCAAAGCATCATTTCCCTTATGTTCAGTGGGATAAATGTCTAACTAGAGTATTTCTGGTAATCACCAACATATGTAATCCTTTGGTCTGTCAATAGCTTTATTTTGTCACACTGGAATTGGTAGATTTGTAGGTATTTTGGGATGGGTAAGATTGCTATTTGCTGCTGTCCTTTGGAAGCTTTCACGGTACAATGTGGGAACTTGAATTATATTCATCAGAGAGGGGACATTCATATTCTGGTGTAGGTCCCCTGGGCTCAGTGTCTGAAATTTTTATTAGTTTTTTTCAATAAGTTCTTCCATTCTGACTAAGTAAAATCTGAGGGAAATCTCAAACATCTGTAAATGTTTAGGAACCACTTAGAAATCTCAAAATAACCATTCCCTTAAATGTTTCTGGCATAGTTCTGTGGTAGTATTAAGATGTTACAAGAAGATTGGCAGCAAAGATGAGAAAATTACATATATATATATTTGTCCCTAGTTGGGAGTGAATTATACATTTTAGGTCATTAAAAGTAAAGGTGCTCATTGCTTTTTTCATGCATCCTTACAAATAATTTACTCTTTCGTTGTACCCTAATATATGCACCTCCTCTCCATAATTAGAATACTTTTCTGCCAGTTATCAAATCACTTTCATCCAGATATTCACCTTTTTGTGTCTTTCAATTTCCTACATCAGAAATGAAATGTTTACCATCACTCTTCCTGTATTTATTATAGACTATTTTCTGACATTGGAGATATGTAGCTGGGTAACTGCAGTTATAAAGAACTGTCACTTGGTCATGATTATCTCATTTAATATGATCTTTCTAGTTCTATACATTTATCTATATATTAGTGATCTCATTTTACTTTCCATCTTCAGAGTATTGTACAATATACATGTAGATTATGCATTTGTCTGATAGGGACACTTCAATTATTTCTATTTTTTCAGGTATTATGTGTAGCACAGCAATCTACAGAACATGATGTGGATTCCTTTGGGCATGTGGGAAGGAATGATATTGGTGGGTCCTAAGGTATATTCATGTTTAGAGTTTTGAATATTTTTCATATTGGTTTCTACAGTGGAATCACCGGTTTTAAATCCAATGTACATTAACTAGTATTCCATTGCTCTCACAAGCATCCAGGAACTGCTGTCAATAGTTTTCATTTCTGATGGGGGATGGCATATAACTTAATTTCGATATTGTTTTGATTTGCAAATCCAGTATTTCTGAGGACATTGAATAGGATACAGCCATTTATTTACCATATTCCTTTCTTTTTGGTACTCTATGTTTAGCTCATGTCTCTATTTTGAATATGCAGAAAAAATATTTTCTTCCATTCTGTGGGCTACTCCTTAACCTGGTTAATTTTTTGGTAGCTGTTTATACACTATTTATTTATTTATTTTTTAATCAAGAAACACTTGTTAGTTGTTTGTCTTTATTTTGGGTAAACATAATCCTGGACAGAAATTCCTTTCCTACATTCCTATCCCATAGGGAACTGATTTAATTTTCTTCTAGCAATTTTAGTTTTGATGTTGAGTACTATGAAATATTTTTCAGGTTTTAGGGTGTTTTTTAAAGGCAAAATGATAGAGAAGGGCCTGATTTCAAACTCTACCAGCAGATATCCAGTTTCCCTCATGATTTGTTGAAGTTACTTACTTTTTTTCTAGGTTATGTTATGACATATATGTTAATACTGGATGGCTATAGTTACCTGTGCTCATGTTTATTCCATTGGGCTTCATAGATGCTTATGATTCAGTACCCTGTTTTCATTACTATTGCTATATGATATCTTATGAAATATAAATGAAATCCTCCCTTTGTCAGGGTTTTATTGGCTGTCCAACTTCTATTATCATTTTTCTCTTTTTTAAATTTTTTTTCTTATTTTTCATATCGATCCCAGTTCCATGTCCCTCCCACCCTTTCTGTCTTCATCCCTCCATTCCTCCATCCCTCCCTTTCTCAGTCCCTCCCTCCCATGTCACATGACCACCCTCTCATACCACCTACACCCCACACTACAGGGAGGGTGATGCCTTCCTGAAGGGATCAACAAAATCTGTCAAGTCATTTGGAATAGGGACTATTCCCTCCCTCTTGCCTCTAGCTTAAGGGAGTATCCCTCCATGGGAAATATGTTCCCAAATCTTTTCCTTAACCAGGTGTACATCCTGGTTCTACTGTCAGAGGTTCCTTAAACTGCCCAGGCCTTGTAACCGAGACCCACTTTCAGGGAGTCTGTATTGGTGCAATGCTGGTTCGAAATCTATCTGTCTGGTGGTCCATTAGCTCCTCCTTGTTCAGATAAGTTGTCTCTGTGGGTTTCTGTAGTCTGGTCTTGTCCACACTTTCTTTTCACTCCCCGCTCCCTGCATCTGGATTCAAGTTTGACTCCTTGTTTAGCTGTGGGTGTCTGATTCTCTTTCCATAAGCTTCTACATGAGGGCTCTAAGATGGTGGATAAATTAGCCATCAATCTCATTAGCAGGAAAAGGCATTTGAGGGAGGCTTTCCACTGTTGCTCAGATTGTTCCTTGGGTCATCCTTTGTAGGTCTCTGGACATTTCACCAGATCAGTTTTCTCTTCAAACCTGTAATGGCTCCCTCTTTTATGGTATCTCCCTCTCTCTGTTTTTTTTTTTTTTTTTTTTTTTTCTCTAGCCTATTCTTCCCCGCCTCAATATTTTTTTGTGATATTTTAGGATAGATTTTATTTCCTTAATCTAATAATAATGAATTGTGAATTTGGATTTGATTTGATTCAGAATTGTAAAGGCCTTTTGGTATATGTCATTTAACAGCATTATTTCTATCACTATACAAGCTTGGGTATTTTTCTCTTTTGTAGTTTCTTTTTAATGTTCTTTCTCTAGTGGTTCAAAGATATTATTTTAGATGACTGTCATTATCATTGTTAGCATTTTTCCTACTTTGTTTATATTTTTCCATCCGTTATGAATGGGAGTGTGGTGACAATCTTCTTCATTCTATGGTTCATGTTAATTCATGGAGAAGCTGATTTGGGCAAGTTTACTCTGTACCCTGACATATTGCTGAGTTGTTTATTATCTCATGAAGTTTTCTAGTAGGAATATTTTGGCATAAAATAAAGATTAAATTAGGTCCAAGGAAGAAACTTTGACATCAGACTTCCTTATTGCGATCCCTTTAATTCCATTCTCTTGACTTTTTCTTCTAGTAGTAATTTAATCACAATTTTGATGTGGAATTAAGGTATTCTATATCCCTGTCTCATTCTTTCTTTCAGTGGGACATATCTTATTGTTTTGCCTAAAAGCCTTTTTCTTTTCTTTTTTTTTAATTTTTTTAAAATTTATTTTATATAACAAAGTCCATTTAAATGAAAACAAATATTTGTAGACAATATTTGGGAATTAGGGCGTTGTACTTTCCTAACTAATTCCTGATGGTAAGGGGCGCTGTCATTGGGTATTCGAAGCAGAATCAGAAATCCTGGCTATAGTCTGTAAGGCTGCTTTGTCCAGCTGTTTTGAATGTAGAATCACCATGTACTCTGTTTCAGGCGGTTTGACTTGATCAAACCACATTAGTCTGGAAGGAATCCACATCTTTTCATTTTCTGTGGAAACAAAAATAGAAATCCTTTTCCCCAGTAACTTGTCCTTCAACATAAATTTTGGAGTCAAAGCATTTTTTTAAATTTAATTTATAATTTTACATGTTGATACCAGTTCCTTCTTCTGCCCTCCCTCCTTCCTTCTCTCCCTCCCTCACTCCTTCCATCTCTTTTACCCTCTATGCCATCTCACATGCACTCTAACCACCCTCCCCTCCCATCCCCTCACCCCAATTCCATATGTAGGGGAATGCCATCCAGTCGGGGTCATGTAGATCTAACAGGTCATGTGAAGTAGGGACTAGGGCTTCTCTTCTGTCTCTAGATTAAGGCAGTTATCCCTCCATGGGGGATGTGTTCACAAAGTCTTTTTGTGCATCAGGGATACACCCTGGCTCCACTGTCTGAGGTTCATTAGACTGCTCAGTCCTTCTGGCTGAGACCCATAATCAGGGGGGACTGAGTCATTGCCATGCTGGCTTCCCAGCTATCAGTCTATTGGCCTTTAGGTCCTCCTTGTTCAGGTAAGCTGTCTGTATGTGTTTCTGCTTCCTGGTCTTGTCCTCTCCATCTGCATCTGAGTTCTAGTTTTACTCAGTGTTTATGTATGGGTGTTTGATCCTGTTTCCAACTGGCATTAGTTGAGGGATCCATGGAGAAATTAGTTGTTGATCTCACTCTCCAGGAAGGGCATTTATAATAGCCTTTCCACTGAAGCTGAAATTTTATTTGGGAGCACTCTTGTAGTTCTCTAGACCTTTCTTCGTGTTCAATTTTATCTTCAAAACAATATTGGTGCCCCCTTTTATGTTCTATCTCTCTCTCTCTCTCTCTCTTTCTCTGTCTCTCTCTCTTTCCTGTCTTCTATTACTAACCAGGCTCAATCTCCCTGGTCACATATATTTTCCTTTCCTCCCGCTCGTTTTCTCCTACTTATCTCTCCATTCGCTGTCCCCCCCACTTCCCCTGAGCTCTGGATGACTTGTCCCTTCCCTGTTTTGTGAGGAACTTTATATGAATCTCTTAGAATAAACCTTGTATGGTAGTTCCCCTGGTGGTGTGAATTATAGGCTTGTGATCCTTTGATCTAGGTCTAAAATCCATATATGAGTGAGTACATACTGTGTTCCTCCTTTTGTGACTGGGTTACCTCATTCAGGATGGTTTCTTCAAATACCATCCACTTGCCTGCGAATTTCGAGATACCGTTATATTTTTCTGTAGAGTAGTATTCCATTGTGTAGATGTGACACAACTTCATTAACCATTCTTAAAATGAGGGGCATGTAGATTGCTTCCAGGTTCTTGTTATTACAAATAGTGCTGCTATGAGCATAGTTGAACAGATGTCTTTGTCGCATGGATGTGAATCCTTTGGGTATTTGCCTAAGATTTTGAATGCCGGGTCCTGTGGAAAACTAATTCCCATTTTCCTGAGGAACCACCATACTGATCTCCAAAATGGCTGTATGAGTTTGCACTCCCACCACATCCTTTCCAACATGAGTCATCATTGGTGTTTCTAATTTTAGCCAGTCTGGCAGGCCAAAGTTGGTATCTCAAAGTTGTTTTGATTTGCATTTCCCTGATAGCTAAGGCTGTGGAGCAGTTTCTTTAGTGTCTTTCAGCCTTTTTGATTTCCTCTATTGAGAATTCTTTCTTCAGTTCTGTACCGCATTTTTAATAGGGTAATTTGGTGGGTTTTTTTTTTTTTTTGACTAGTTTCTAGAGTTCTTTGTATATTTTGGAGATCAGCCCTTTGTCGGATATAGGATTGGTGAAAGTCTTTTCCCATTCTGTGGCCTGCCATTTGGTCTTGTCCACTGTGTCTTTTGCCTTACAGAAGCTTCTAAGTTTGAAGAGGTCCCATTTATTGTTTCTCTCAGTGTCTGTGCCCTGGAGTTATGGTCAGAAAGCAGTCTCCTATACCAATTTGTTCAAGGGTACCTCCTACTTTCTCTTCTAAGAGGTTCAATGTGGATGGATAGATGTTGAGCACTTAGATCCATTTGGTCTTGAGTTTTGTGCATGGCGACAGACATGGATCTATCTGCACTCTTCTACACACCCTCATCCAATTGTGCCAGTACCATTTGTTGAAGATGCTGTCTTTGCCCCATTGTATAATTTTAGCTGTTTTGTCAAAAATCAGGTGTTCATAGGTGTGTGGGTTAATATCAGGATTTTCAATTCGATTCCATTGGTCTACCATTCTATTTTTATGCCAATACTAGGCTGTTTTCAGAATTATAGCTCTGTAATATAGCTTAAAGTCAGGAATGGTGATGACTCCTGAAGTTTTTTTCATTGTATAGGGTTGTTTTGGCTATCATGGGGCTTTTGTTTTTCCACATAAAGTTGATTATTATCCTTTCAAGGTCGGTGAAGAATTGTGGTGGGATTTTAATGGGGATTGCATTGAATCTGTAGATTGCTTTTGGCAAGATTGCCATTTGTACTATGTTTATCCGACTTATCCAAGAGCATGGGAGATCTTTCCATTTTCTGTTATCTTCTTTAATTTCTGTCTTTAGAGCCACAAAGTTCTTATTATATAGGTCATTCACTTGTTTGGTAAGTGTTACACCAAGATACTTTATGTTGCTTGTGGCTATTGTAAAGGGTGATGTTTTTGTGATTTCTTTCTCTGTCTCTTTGTCGTCTGAAAAAGTAGAGCTACAGCTGTAGGAGTTTCCTGGTAGAGTTTATTTGGTCGCTTATGTAAACTATCATATCATCTGCAAATAGAGACAGTTTGACTTCTTCCTTTCCAATTTGGATCCCTTGATCTACTTTTGGAGTCTTATAGCATTAGGTAGAACTTCTATTACCATATTGAAGAGATATGGAGAGAGATGGCAGCCTTGTCTTGTTCCTGATTTTAGAGGAATTGGCTTAAGTTTATCTCCATTCAGTTTGATCTTGGCAGTTGGTTTGCTGTATATTGCTTTTATTATGTTTATGTATATTCCTGTTATCCCTGACCTCTCCATGACCTTTGTCATAAAAGGGTGTTGAATTTTGTCAAAGGGTTTTTCTGCATCTAGGGAGATACTCATATGGTTTTTCTTTTTCAGTTTGTTTATATGGTGGATCACATTGTTAGATTTTCATATGTTTAACCATTCCTGCAATACAGGGACAAAGATTACTTGGTCACGGTGAATGATTTCTCTGATGTATTATTGAATTTGGTTTGCCAGTATTTTACTGAGTATTTTTGCATCGTTTTTCATCAGGGATATTGGTTTGTAGTTTTCTTTCTTAGTTAAGTCTTTGTGAGGCTTGGGTACCAAAGTTATTGTGGTCTCATAAAAAGAGTTTGGCAATGAATCTTCTGTTTGTATGTTGTGGAACATTTTGAGGAGTATTGGTATTAGTTCTTCCTTGAATGTCTGGTAGAATTCTGTATTGAATCCATATGGCCCTGTACTTTTTTTTGGTTGGAAGGCTTTCTATGACTGCTTCTATTTCATTGCTGGTTATACGTCTATTTAATTTCTTTGTCTGTTCTTGATTTAATTTTGGTAAGTGATCGTTATCCAGAAAATTGTCCATTTCCTTTGAATTTTCAATTTTTGTGGAATACAGATTTTCAAAGTATGACCTGATTTCCTCTCTGTCTGTTGTTATGTCCCCCTTTTCGTTTCTGATTTTGTTAATTCTCATTGTTGATTTTTTCTCAAAAAAAAAAAAAAAAAAAAAAAAAAACAACTCTTCTTTGCATTAATTTTTTGTATTGTTTTCCTGGTTTCTATTTTGTTGATTTCAGCCCTCAACTTGATTATTTTTTGGTGTCCATTCCTATGGCGTGTATTTGCTTCTCTCTGTTCTAAGGCTTTCAGTTGTGCTGTTAATTCTCTTATGTGACTATTCTCTATTTTCTTCACATGGGCACTTAGTGCAATGAACTTTCTTCGTAGCCCTGCTTTCAAGGTGTCCCATAAGTTTGTGTATGTTGTGTCCTCATTTTCGTTGAATATTAGAAAGTCCTTAATTTCTTTCTTTATTTCTTATTTGACCCAGGAGTGGTGCAATTGCACATTGTTCAGTTTCCATGGGTTTGCAGGTTTTCTGCTATTTGTGTTCTTGTTGATTTCCAATTTTAAAGCATGGTGGTCCGATAAGATACAGGGGATTATTCCTATTCTCTTGTATCAGGTGAGGTTTGTTATATCACCTAGTATGTGGTCGATTTAAGAGAAGGTTCCATGTGGAGCAGAGAAGAAGTTATATTCTTTTGTCTTTGGATGGAATGTTCTATAGATGTCTGTTAACCCCAGTTGAGATTTATCTTCTGTTAATTCTATTGTTTCTTTGTTGATTTTCTGATTTGTGGTCCTTTCTACTGTTGGGAGTGATGTATTGAAGTCTCCAACTATAAGTGTGTGAGGTTTTATATGAGTTTTGAGTTTGAGTAGTGTTTCTTTTACGAATGTGGGTGACTTTGCATTAGGGGCATAGATGTTCAGAACTGAGCCTTTGTGTAGATGGATTTCGCCTGCGAAGAATATGAAATGACCATCTTCATCTCTTTTGACTAATTTTGGTTTGAAGTCTAACTTGTTAGATATTAGGATAGCTATGCCTGTTTGCTTCTTATTTCCATTTGATTGGAAAATCTCTTCCCAACCCTTTACCCTGAGGTAATGTCTATCTTTGAAGCTTATATTTGTTTCTTGTATGCAGAAGAAGGATGCATTCTATCTTCTCATCCATTCAGTTAGCGTGTGTCTTTTTATAGGTGAGTTAAGACCATTAATGTTGAGGGTGAGTAAGGAAAATTGGTTGTTGATGCTTGTTTGATTTAGGTTTGTTGTTGTCAGTGGTATTGTGAATATATTAGTTCTGCTTTACCCTTGGTTTCTGTAGCTGGATTATCTATTGCCTATATTTTTCTGGGCATAGTTACCTTCCTTGGGTTGGAGTTTTCCTTCCAATAATTTATGTAGGGCTGGATTTGTAGATACGTATTGGGAAAATCTGTTTTTGTCATTAAATATCTTGTTTTCTCCATCTATAGTGATTGAGAGTTTTGCTGGGTATAGTAGCCAAGGCTGGTATCCATGTTCAATTAATACTTTTTGAACATCTATCTAGTAACTTCTGGCCTTGAGGGTTTCCTTGGAGAAGTCAGGTGTAATTTTGATAGGTCTCCCTTTATAAGTTACCTGTCCTTTTTCTTTTGCTGCTCTTAATATTCTTTCTTTATTCTGTATGCTACGTGTTTTGATTATTATATTTTGAGGGGTCTTTTTTCTTTGGTCCAGCCTATTTGGTGTTCGGTATGCTTCTTGTACTTTCATGGTCATGTCCTTCTTCATATTTGGAAAGTTTTCCTTGTTGATTCTGTTGAATATGTTTTCAGCACCTTTGAGCTGGGCTTCCTCGCTTTTCTCTATGCCTATTATTCTTAGGTTTGTCCCCTTTTCATAGTGTCCCACATTTATTGGATGTTTTATGTTAACGATTTGTTGCATTTATGATTTTCTTTGGTCGATGAATCTATTTCTTCTAGTTTATCTTCTGTGTCTGAGATTCTCTCTTCCATCTCTTGAATTCTGTTGGTTATGCTTGCATCTGTAGTTCCCGATTTTTTGACAAGTTTTTCTATTTCCAGCATTCCTTCGGTTTGTGTTGCCTTTATTTTCTCTATTTCAGTTTTCAAGTCCTTCACCTGCTTAATTGTTTTTTCTTGGCTTTCTGTACTTTCCTTAAGGAATTGGTTCATTTCTTCCAGTTTTTTTTCCTCCATGTAAGGGATTTTCTCTCATCTTCTTTTGGGCCTCTATCTTTTTTATGATGGTAATTTTTAAGTTGTTCCCTTCTGCTTCCTCTGCTTTGTTGTTGTGTTCCATTGTACTTGGTGTAGATTCCCTAGATTCTGGTGGTGTTATGCTTGTCTTTCTGTTGTTAAGTGATTTCTTGTATTGTTGTCTTCCATAGCTTCTTCCAGTAGGTGTTGGTGGGGTCTCCCCTTCTCTCTATGGTACTTCCCCGTTGGGCTTATGTGGGTCAAAACTTCAATATCTGTAGCTTTATGTGGTCCAAGCTCTCTAGGAGGTCTCTCCGCAGACAGTGACCCAAGGATGGGGTAAGGGCTGAGGGTCCAGTAGAAGATGCCACAAGCTAAAAGCTCTAGCCAATGGCTGGCAGAAGACAAAGGCCGAGTTGAAACTTTGGAAGTTTATGCAGGATAGTTGGATCTCACTGGATACTGGAACTCTCCAGCTGAGGCCTCTGTCTTTAGCAGAGGTAAGGATTTGGGTGTCAAGGGTCTTGTCGGCAGGAACTCATAGTGGACACGCAATGATATGCAGATCTCTGGGAGGGGCCCGGTACTCCATCAGAGGACTGGAAGTGGGGTCAGAGACCAAGGAAGTGGAATTTACAGGTGGTACCACGTGGATAGGCAGGTCTCCTTTGTCCATAGTTACTTGGAGAAGTCTCAGAAGTAGGGTGAACTTTTGGCTCCAACCTCTGTCCCAGTGCTCAACCAGAGCGGCAGGACTGTCGGTAGGGTATGGGGGGCAGGCATGCAGTGGGGATGGGCAGGGGTGTATTGGAGCTCCAAGGGTGCTTTCGATGGGGACAGGACACAGGAGCAGCAGGATCAGAGGCCAACCCAGGGAGTTGGGGGGGAGAGTTTGTAGGGGAGAGGCTGTCCCGATTGGTCCCAGATTCACCTCTGGCCTATAGCTGGCTAAAGAAGACAAAGGCTGAGCTGAAACTTGGGAAGGGGGAGAGGTTGTAGGGAAGAGTCAGCCCTGATTGGGCCCAGACTCACATCTGGCCATTAGCTGATGGAAGAGGACCAAGGCTGAGCTGATACTTGGGAAGGTTTTGCAGGATAATCAGATCTCACTGGAAACTGGATCTCTCCAGTTGAGGCCTCTTTCTTTAGCAGAGGCCCGGATTTGGGGGTCAAGGATTTTGTGGGCAGGAACTCAGAGTGGACCCACAGAGATAGGCAGATCTCTGGGTTGAGCCCGGGAATCCAGTAGAGGACTGGAGGCGAGGTCAGAGACCAAGCAGGTGGAAATTATGGGTGGTCCCACGTGAATCTCATCTAAGTTCTTAAATCTTAACAGTATAGTGGAGAGAACATTTTCAAGGTTAAGAATGTGTCAAGTGGCATGCAGTCCTCAGACTTTCAAAGCTGACAGAATATCGGTAGTGGAAAGAAACCAAATATTTTACAGAACATATAAAATTTCTTTACAAGAAGCTCAAAACTTTGAGCATGTAAGAAAATTCAAGAAAGAAGCAACATTCATCCATAGGTAATTAGTGACCCAGTACTCATACAATGACAAGTTTTCTTTCCTTTTTTTTTCTAATGTGAGTAATAGAACACAGTATTGTTAAATGTTCAAACCTTACTGAAAGTCACATGACTGACCTCAGGAAGCAATATCCTTGGTGTCATTTCACAAACATTTTACCAATAAGTTCCAATTATGTTCACCAAAATGTTTCTTGGCAGGCTATTTATATTTATATAGCAATGTATCACAGAAATTGTGAACTAATTGATATCGGATTAATATGACAAGAAATAAAAGCAGTAGTACTGTGAACTATGAAGAGTCATGGCAGCAAGTGTGCTTGTAGCCATATGAAGTAAAACTCTAGGGATAATTTTCTGTATATTTTATGTTACAGGAAAGTAAGCACAGAATGATATGTTTTAATATAAATATTATTGGTTCTCTAATATTTATGATGTGACTGAATATAATTAATTGTTTTGCACCTTGAATTAATCCCCAATTTTGTCAATTATAAATAAATACAATAAAATTCATGTTTAATTTTTGCTGCCTTAGAATGTTGGACATTAATTTTATACTGTCTCTGCTGGGTGTTCAGTTGAAGTGGATATGATAATTCGAGCTGTCAGGTGAGAAGAGAAAAAGAGGGTATAGAAGGAATATCAGGGAATTGTGACTATGAGTCACATCTGAAGAAAAACACAAACAAAAAAACAAAAACAAACAAAAAAAAAAACAACAAAAAAAGTTAAGTGCCAGAGTAGAGCTAGAAGGAAAGAAGGAAAAGTATGAAAGAAAACTGAGTCTGGGAAAGGAAGCCTGGGTTCTGGGTGAGCCTCTTGTACATCTGGTCTGCAAATATGACATAATAAAGTCTGCATGTGCATTACAACAAATCTATCAAAATTGTCATTAAAAACAGAAAGGGTTCTGCATTTGAGGCAATGCGTACAAAGTCATGGGAAGAGCACAACTGCACATACATGTGGAACACTGAGGTTTTCCTTTGTGCTGAGGAATCAAAGCCAGATCCTTTCACATGCTAAGTAAACACCGTAGAGCTGACACATGCTCTCTACACAGAATGACACAACCCATAGCACCTAGGATACCTATCACAAAAGGGTTGATGTAACGCAAAGGGGAAGATTCAGCTCAGCAACAGACAGCCTATAGATACTGTCAGTCTACACCAAGGAATCCTGAGTACTTTACTAGATCAGGGCAATAAGAATCTAAAAGGCTTCATGCAAGACAGCAAGTAAGAAATTTGCAGAGGAAAGTACATCTATGAGCACAACCTCCCAAATATCTGTCTCCCAAACCTCACACTAGAGAATTAAAAGTGATAAACAGGGACATTTCCAGATCTTTTGCCCAGTTTTTGTATTCCCAACATTCCTTCATTTTCTGTTTTCTTTATTGTCTCTATTTCAGTTTTCAAGTCTTGAACGGTTTCCTTAACCTGTTTAATTGTTTTTTCCTGGTTTTCCGTACTTTAAGAGATTTACTCATTTCTTCCAATATTTTGTTTGTTCTTCTATTTGTTTAAGGGATTTTCTTACATCATCTTTGAGAGCCGTTATTATATTTCTGATGATATTTTTTAAGTTGTTCTCTTGTGCTTCATCTTCATTGGGGTGTCCATGTGTAATTGGTGTAGAGTCCTTAGATTCTGGTGGTATCATGCTTGTCTTTCTTTTGTTAGGTGTTTTCTTGTATTGGTACTCCTCCGGTGGACTTAGTTGGGGCAGAAGCTTGATGTCTGTAGCTCTGCATAATCCTAGCTCTCTAGGAGGTCTCTCCTCAGGCAGGGTCCTTGTAATGGGGGCCAAAGATCAGGATGGGTAAAGCGGGTCAAATATTCAGCAGGTAGTGACCCAGAATGTGGGTATAGGCAAATCTTTGTCTGGGCCTGGAACTCCAGCAGTGGACCGGTGGTAGGGGCCAGAGAACAGGCAGGTTGGCCTACATGGATAAGTAGGACTAGGGTGCTCAGAGCAGATCAAGGAAGTTCCCCAAAGGCAGAAGGATTGTTGTATCCACCTTCTATTACAGTGCTCATCCAGAGAATTGGGACAGTGGGAAGGGTATGGCACAGGGAGAGGGAAGGCAGGCTCATTGTAGTGGGTAGGTAGGTGTATATCAGAGCACCAGAAGAACTCTCACTGGCGCCAGAACACAGGGGGGAGCAAGACCAGGGACAATACAAGGAGTTCCCAGGCAAGGCTGTGAGAGGTGGGTCAACCCAAACTGCTCCCAGACTCCAAAGACTCATCTATTACAGAGGCCTGGTGATGCAGTTCAAATTTTTGGTAGGCAGGGACTTCCATGAGGGAGTGCTTACACTGGGTTCTCACATCCTGACCAAGGGTGCCAGGCTGTAGGAAGAGAACCTAATAGACAAGTCTTCGGCATCCAGATTGTACATTCGGCTGCTCACACTGACTTGAGGTGAACCCTTCCTTCCTCGGCTTCCCTATTCTTCCTGGAGAAGTTCAGGGTGGCTCCAGGCACAGACGACTCCTGGCTTATGGAGCATCTTGCTGCCTGCATACCTCAAGTTTCTGCTCAAGGAGGCAAGCTCAGCAGCAGTGGGAGTGGGACTTAGCTGCTCAACAAGCCAAGCCTCCAAAGATGTTGGCAGAGCCAATAGCTCACCAGCTATTGGTACATATAGAATGGCCAGGTGTACTGAAGGCTGGCAATAGGCCTTGATACCTCCTCCTGGAATATTGGTCTTGTTGAGATTTGCAATAGCAAGAACTAACTCCTGGCAAGGCATCCTTCCTTGGCTGAATGGCAGGTGGCAGCAATAAGGAAAACAGCCCGGTAGCCCGGGAATCTCAGCATAGAAAGACCTTCTGCAAAGCCATGCAGACAGAGGCCCTTCTGAGAGCTTTTGCCAAGAGCTCTTACCCAAACTTCAGGGATATGGAGGAACTGGCCAGTGATATTGCTCTGCCTGATTCCAGCAACCGGGTGTGGTTTCATAACCACCGAAGTCACACATGGCTAATGAGGGAATAACCGAAGCCCTCAGAGGCGCAAAATGCTGAGTCCCCACAACCTAAAGAAAGGTCTTGTGCCAGGGCACAGGATAGAAGAAGCACCCCGTCGGAAGACAGAGGCTTTGAACTTGACTCAGCTTCGAATAGTTGATCATCTTAAGCCATACTTTTGAGAGGAACCCCTCCCCAATATTTGCTGCCAGGGAGGAGCTTGCCCAAATGACCACTTGGCCTGAAGACAATATCCACATATGGATTTAGAACAGAAGAGCACACCACTGAGCTGCTGATAATGGCAGAGTCCGAGGTCAAGACTCCCCTTCCTCCCCTGCGCACAATGCACGACTCTCTAACAGGAAGACTGTGTGTGCCAAAGGCAGATTGTTGCTACTGGTTGCTTCAGAAGGTGTGGGCTTTGACCCTCACCTGCCCACCCACCTCCTTCAGAATCTCCTCAACAGTAGCAGCACAGCCCTCTCCTCAAAACCCTCTAGAACACATGTGGTTGCAAGGCTGTTTCCTGATTCCATGCTGAAAGAAACAAGGGGAACTGGATCCTTGTGACCACTGGGAGCAGATTTAGCCAAGCCTCAAGGCCCCTCTGTATGAAGACAAATACCAGGCTCAACTGGATCAGCTCTGAAACACACACACAGCAAGGCTTCATTATCACATGTGGGATGCCTTTCTTTTCCAGAGACAAAGACCTTTACATACAACACCAACACAGGACAGAATTGAACTCCCCTGCTCCTGGGCCTGGAGCCCATGGACAGGAAACACCTGGTTCCAAACAACTCAACAACTCACCAGGACTTAAAGGCTGGGTGGACATGACCTTCCCAGGAGACCCAGAACTAGGAATCTTCCCTGGGAGGAGGTTTGTCCTGAGGGCTGGAGGGAAATTTCTCCACTGATCGACAGAGACAGACCTTAACAAGGGGGCAGTGTGAGGAAATCTTCAACAGACTCAACAGGCAACATACTGCCTGAAGTGGATCCCAAGAGGACACTTGGGGCAATATCTCAGCTCTACACTCTGTAGGCCACCATGGAACACTCAGGCAACAGACACCTTTTTTTCTCTCCTTATTTGCTGTCCCGGTAGATATGCTGGAGGGAAGGAGTAAAATGCCACTAGTGGATTACATCTGCCAGGAGTAGATGGAGTACATGATGGGTGGAGGAAGCCTGGGTATGGAAAAAGTAGTGCTTGGTAGCTAGGTTGAGAGCAATGGAGACATGTGACAAAATCCTGAATGTCAAGTTTAATAACTATGAATAACCTGAAAAATGGACTCAATTAATTTGTGTTTCATGTTAAGTCTTTCTTTCTTCCTTCTCTATTCCTAATTTTCTTTTCTTTTTTTCCTGCATTCTTTTTTGTTGTTGTTTGTTTGTTTGTTTTTGTTTCTGTTTTTAGTTATTTGTGGAGTTTTGATCTTATTGGATTATTTCTATTTCAAAATATTTATCTGTTACACACAAAACAAAAATTCCCCTCTCTGTCATTTGCCCAACACAAACATTCTCCGACATCCAAAGGTACACTCACCCCCCCCCCCCAAACACACTCAGGTGAAGGCTTGAGTGCAAGCTCGAAACATCTCTTCTTGTTTTAACCTTCTCTAGAACAATGATATTTCCACTTTCTAGGAGATTCATTTTCGCTTGCTTTTGGTCTATCGAAGGCTGGGTTTCTCTGTGCTTTCCCTGTATGTTCTGGATGTCACTTTGTAGATGAGACTTGGCCAAGAACACGCAGAGCTCTGCAGCCTAGGCTTCTGCAGTTTGGGATTTAAGGTGCCTTCAACCATCAGGAAGCTCATGGTCCTTTTTCTTGCTGCTGGAAAACAAGTACTCACCAGTCTCAACACTTGAGCAAGCGGATCTCTGTGTGCCCTTGGCCAGGCCTTATTCAAAAAGTCATATCCAGGAAGGACAGGGAAGTTAAACAGAGTAATCCTGCATGGAAACACCAAAAGCTAACATAAAAGAATTACCTAGAAAGTGGAGATATCAATGACTACACAAGGTAAAAAGAAGAGCTTCATAGAGCATGCCCTCAAGCAGCGGCCTGTTTATGTGTTTCGGGTTTCATGGCTTTTTGGGTGTGGGTGATATGAATGCATTCTCAAGGTTGTCTGTGTAACACAGTACATGTACTATTCCATCCAGAGCAAGGTATAGGGGGAAAGAGATGTGGCACTAACCCAGAGAGTCCAGGGAAGAATATGTAGGGCATTAGGTTGAACTGGTCCCCATCTCACCTGTGGCAATGGGCTGCCAATGGGGTTCAAAGATCAGGTGAGTGTGACCTCAAGGTCATCACCTGTGGTACTTGAGAACAATTTTTGTTTTTACAATATAAATAAACATATTTTTTGTTCAGTCACAGGATAAAATATGATATTTCCTTGTCAGGACAGTTTGAAATCCCACTATATGGCCACAGATTTCTGTCAGGCAAAGTGGGAATGCCTGGTTGATGCACAGGGAGCTTTGCAGAGAGATTTTATTTGGAGATGTCTTTATGTGTGACACAATTTTTCTTTCATGATTCATTATTAATCTTACTTGTTTCCATCAGGTATGATATAAACTCATTTTGGGATAGTCCAAGTGACTTTCTAATGCCAATGTAAAAAGACCTTGGAGATTTGTTATGGAGAAAACAATGATTACTTAAAGTTGTTCTTGTCAATATATTCCCTTATCCTGGCAATGACATGTATCCTTTAGTAATTTATAGTTTTATACCTCAGACACTTGATAAGATGTATTTTAATCTACATCTTAATGTTTCATTGCATACTTGAATTTAGGTTGAATAAAAACTTCACAAAGAATAAAAGGTAGAGTGTATTGCCAAAAATATTTAGAGTTTTATAGAACTATTAGAAGATGGCAACTTTAAATTAAATTTGGAAATTTATATCATTTGCCTTCTCTATTGAATATAGTGGTGGGTTACAATGTCATATACATTAACTATGGCTCCCACAATGGGTCATATGTCTCTCCTCATACACAAGCTTCAAAGTTTCAAAATCCAAACTGATGGGAGATGTCATTGTGTAAATATGTTTCTCTTACTGGTGAATGAATAAAACATGGTTTTCCAATAGGAAAGCAATATAGGCGGTACTAGGTGATTAGGAGGAGAGAGGAAAAAGTAAGGAGGACCAAGATAGAAGAATGCTTGGCCCTCTCTCTGGTAAGGTCAGACCATGATGAAATTTTTAGATTAACAGAAATGGGTTAATATTTAAGACATATCTAGACAATAAGAAAAGTAACAATCCAATAACTTAATATTGAATACAGCATCTCTGTGTGTTATTTGTGGCTGATGCACCTGTGGGACCAGGCTGGTGGAAAAACCTACTAGTAACAAAATGTTACCTTCAATGTGGCTAATAAGAACTTCCACTTAAAACTTAACAAAACCTGAAGAAAGGTTTCCAGAAGCAAAAGAACAGAGACAAACAAGGGTTCTTGGTACCAGCATTTTTCTCATTGGTCTCTGTTTTGCTAGAGACAGAGACTTGCATGGCTCATTTAAGACAGGTTTGCTGGCTCAGCATAGCAGCAAAAAACCTCCACGCTTTTAAAGAGCTCTGCTGACAACTTAATGATGTATACTAGAGCTGGCAATCACAGTGAACATATCTCTATGCCAGCAACATGCTGCAGGATGGCAGCATAGACCAAGGCATTAGGCACAAGTCTCAGTTCTGGCTGTAAAATTACCCACCTCAATCATTGATAGACCGTGGCTAATACAGCTATGTCTTTCATTTGATATATGTAATTTACCAGAAAAAAGACTCATGACCAGTAAAAGAAAAAGCTGTACAATAATGACAGATTCAGATTAAGAAAAATCTCTAAAGGCATGAGGGAGAAAAAGCATATAATGTTATAAAGAAGAATCATAAAAAGAAAGGGACTAGGTGGTGTGGTGGCACATGGCTTAAATTCCAGCACTCGGGAGGCAGTGACAAGCAGATCTTTGTGATTTAAAAGGAAACCTGGTGGAGTACAGAACTGAATATAAACCTCTCAATAGAGGAAATCAAAAAGGCTGAACGACACTTAAGAAAGCGCTCAACATCCTAAGCTATCAGGGAAATGCAACTCAAAACAACTTTGAGATGCCATCTTACTCGTGCCAGAATGACTACAATTAGAAACACCAATGACAACTTATGTTGGAGAGGATGTGGAGAAAGGGGAACACTCCTCCAGTGCTGGTGGGAGTGCAACCTTGTACAGCCATTTTGGAGAACAGTATGGTGGTTGCTCAGGAAAATGGTAATCACTACCACAGGACCAGGCAATCTCCCTTTAAGACATATACCCAAATGATCCACATCCATGAAACAAAGGCATGTGTTCAACTTTGTTCATAGCAGCATTATTTTTAATAGCAACAACCTGGAAGCAACCTAAATGCCCCTCCCCTGAAACATGGATAAAGATAATATGGCACATTTACACAATGAAATACTACTTTGGGGAAAAATCAATGGTATCTTGAAATTCCTAGGCAATAGATGGAACTTGAAGAAACCATCCTGAATGAGGTAACCCAGTCACAAAAAAGGGACATGGTATATACTCACTCATATATCGATTTTAGACATAGAGCAAAAGATCACCAGCCTATAACTGACTCAGCCAGAGAAACTTGGATACAAGAAGGGACCTGGGAGATTCATATAAGGTCCCTCACAGATGGGAAATGGGACAAGATATCCAGAGCATATAGAGAGTGGGAGGGGGTAGTGAGAGGAGAAGGAACTAAAAGAAAGAGAAGGGGAGAAGGGGAAAACATGTGGGACTAGGAAGATTGAGTTGGGGAGGAATAGATGAAAGAAGAGAGAGAGAGAGAGAGAGAGAGAGAGCGAGAGAGAGAGCATAAAAGTGGTAGCCATTATACATGTGAAGAGAAAAATAAACCTAGTAAAATGTTCTGAGATCTAAAAGACTGACCACAACCAACAACTTGAGCAATACTGGAAAGGCTACCATAAATGCCCTTCCCTGATAATGAGATCAACGACTAACTTACTCACCGTCATGGAGCCCTCATCTATTACCTTTTGGAAACAGAAGCAAACACCTACAAACATTGAGTCGAACTGGAATCCTGATGCACAGAGGGAGGACGGAACCAGGAAGCAGAATCACATAGAGAGAGCTGACCTGAACAAGGAGGAGCTAATGGGCCCTTAGACTGATACCTGGGAATCCAGAATAGGACTGACTCAGACCCCATGAACATGGGTCTGATCTAGAAGGACTGAGGAGTCTAAGGAAATTTAGACAGTGGAAATAAGATATATTCCTGGTCCACCAAGGGACTTTTGGGGCACATCCCCCATGAAGGGATACTCCCTTAACCTAGAGACAGAAGAGAAGTCCTAGTTCCTACTTCACATGACTTCACAGATCTAGATGAACGCCTTGGAGGGCATTACCCTACAAGTGGAAAGGGGGGAATGGGAGGGGAGAGGCATTGGGGGTTATGAGAGGGTGGAAGAGGAGGAAAGAGGGAGAGAGGGAGGGAAGGAGAGGGAACTGGGATCAATATGTAAAGTAAAAATTAAAAAATAAATAAAAAGAATAATAAAAAGAGAGAGTGGGTGTGGTGGCACATGCCTTTAATTCCAACACTGGGGCGACAGAGGCAAGCAGACCTTTGTGATTTCAAAGTAAACCTGTTGTATTGAATGAATTCCAGGGCAGCCAAAGTTACACAGAGAAACCCTGTCTCAAAAGAGAAAAAAGTAAAAATAAAATAACGTAATTAAAAAGTCACATAAAGATGCAAAGCACAAAAGGTGTCTGGATAATATATGATGTTCTGTTATCGTTGTATTGTGTTACAACTTAAGAAATAGCAACAACTCTTAAAACAAATGCTGCTGAATTACTCCAATTTATATATTGTAATAATGCTTTGACTTCAAAATTTAATTCTAAGGACAGGTTACTGGGGAAAAGGATTTCTGTTTCTGTTTCCATGGGAAAGGAAATGGTGTGTATTCCTTCCAGACTAAAATGGTTTGATCAAGCAAGATAACTTGGACCAATATTCCAGGTGATCCAACATTCAAAACATCTGGGACAAGGAAATCTTGCAGACCACTACAGCCAGGATTTCTGCATCTTCTTTGAATCCCCATGACTGAGTCTCCTGCCAGCAGGAAGCAGTTAATATTAAAAATAAATTACATATAGGACTTTAGACTCACAAAGATAGGATAGATGACAAAATATTTTCTTTAAAACATGCTAAAAGTTAATGGAGTAAACATTATTATCTGTGGTTCTTATTTGATAACTGTTGCATGATATATTTTGCTATGCTAAGGTTAAATCCCTTCTTATTTTAGAGGGAAAGAGGAGATGATGGGAGATGTAATTGTGTAAATATTTTTCTTTTATTGGTTAATGAATAAAGCACTGTTGTTCAATAGGAAAGCAAGATAGGAGGAACAAGGATCCTAGGAGGAGAGAAGAGGTAGTAGGGAGGAGATCCAAGAAGAGGATGGAGAGAGAACTCCAGCCCCTCTTACAAGTATGATAAGACCAGGTGGAAATACTTAGATTAATAGAAATGGGTTAATATTTAAAACAGAGCCAGCCGATAAGAAACTAATAACTGGCCTTCAGAATTATATCTAATACAATGCCAGGGGGAAAACATACTCATAACAAAGTGGTCCTAAAGGGTGTGTCATTCTGTAGAGAGAGCATGTGTCAGTTGTGCAGTGTTTACTTAGCATGTGAGAATCTCTGGCTTTGATTACCCAGCACAAAGGAAAAGCAGAATGTTCCAATTATATGTGCAGATTTGCTCTTCCCATAACTATATATGTACTTCCTACAATGCAAAACTTGACTGTCTTTAATGACTATTTTGATATGTTTGTTGTAATGCACCTGCAGATTTTATTTCGTTCTATTTGAAGACCAGAAGTACCAGCGGTTCACCCCAAGTCCAGGCTTTCTTTCCATGACTCAGATTCCTTTCATACTCTTTCTTTTAGCTCTACTCAGGCACTTTTATTTTTTATTTTTTCTTGAGAAGTGACTTGAAGTTTCAATTCTCTGATATTCCTTCTTCACGCCGTTTTCCTCATCTCCCCTGTCAGCTCCAATCATCTTATCCACATCAGTTGAACACCCTGCAGAGAAAGGAGGAGCCAGATTCTGAAGAAAATACTTTACTCTTCACAACAGTCTCTCAAAGAGAGTGTTTAACAACAGCTTTGAATACTGGAACATCTGCTACTGAATAACTTTTCAAACATCTTACCATCCCAATGTCAAAGGGAAGAAATAATCTTCATGGGGCGTGCAGGTGACATGTTTAGGGGAGCAAGCCATAAGTGAGGAGTGAAGAAATAGAATCCCATGGGGCAACATGAAGAATTTACCATCTACTTATATAAACAGCACAAGTTTTCTCTCATAGCAACTGAGTATTAATCACACACACACACACACACACACACACACACACACACACACACACTATGTTAGGCCTTTCTGAAAGCAAATGATTTTATATTTTATGACATTTTTAAATATGTATGTAAAGTAATACCTGATATTTCTTCCAAACTACCAGTATAAAATTAATTTCCAAACTTCATAAGCAGTAAAAATTGAACAAGTGTTTTATTGTATTTATTTATAATTGAGAAAATTGGGGATTAATCTGAGGTGAAAATCACTCTGAATTATATTCTATGAAATCTCAAATATTCGTGAATCAATAATATTTATGTAAAAGGCACATAATTCTGTGCTCACTGTCCTGTCACATAAAATGTACAGAAAATTATCCTAAGATTTTGACTTAATATGACTGTCAGCTCCCTTAATATCGTGACTCTTCACATTTCAAAATAGTGTTGCGTTCATCTCTTGTCATATTAATCTGATATTTTTCCATAATTTCTGTGTAATTCTTTGTGATACATTGCTGTATGTATAAATAGCTGGCCACGGAACATTTCTATAAGCATTAATATAACTACTTGGTAAAACTTTTGCCAAAATTACACCAAAAATATTGCCTCCTGATGTCAGTTAGCTGAATTTCTGTAAGGTCTGAACATTAACCAAAACTTTCTTCCATTATGCACATTACAAAATAAATAAATACAACTTTTCATTGTATGAGAACTGGGACAGTAATTACCTATGGATGAATCTTGTTTCTTTCTTGACTTTTCTGACATTTCTAAATTTTGAGCTTCATGTGAAGAATTTTGATAAAATCAGTTCACTTTTAGGTTTCTTAACATTACTGATATTCTGTTAGTTTTGGAGATCTGTGGACTGCATGGCACTTGATACACTTGATGGGACTGTCCATCAGAAAATGACATTGTACATTACATATTCATTACAACTTTAAGATTCAGACCTCTGGTGTCTGCAGTGCCTTTGAAGATGAGACATATGGGCACAGGACTTTCAAAAATTAGAAAATCAGTAACTTTTTTCTTCAGTATGTATTCTTTGATGAACTTTCACTGTTGATAATTTATTAGGGACTTGCCAAATACATTACAATTGAAAGGCTTCTATGCAGTGTGTATCCTCTGATGAATTTTAAGTTTTGAGCCTGTAGTAAAGGACTTGTCACATACATTACAATTGTGTGGTTACTCTGCAGTGTATTATCAGATGAACTAGAAGTATTGAGAATACACTAAAGGACTCTTGGCATACATTACTGTGGTAAGATTTCTCTCCACTGTGTATCATTTGATGAACTTTAAGTTTTGAGTATATAGTAAAGAACTTGTCACACATATTACAATTGTATGGTTTCTCTCCAGTGTGTATTCTTTGATGAAATTGAAGATGTGAGTTCTTTGGAAAAGACATGCCACATACTTTGCCATTGTATTGTTTCTCTCCAATATATATTCTTGGATTAACTTGACGATTTGGGCCCTTTGGAAACGACTTGCCACATACTTTACAAATGTGAGGTTTCTATGCCGTGTGTACTCTTCGGTGAATTTTAAGTGTTGAACTCAGATTAAATGTCTTGCCACATGCTTCACACATAAACGAATAACAAAGCAAAGCTGGAGGAAATGAAAGTCATTTGTTATCTGACGTTGTGTAACTAGTTAAATGTAATATAAAACTGATACATAAAGTTATACCAATATGTGAACTGTAATAAAAAAGTGAGTCATAAATCTTTAGCACTACTGCTATATGGAAACACAAATGTCCAAACATGAGGAACATGGATAATGATATTTAATGAAATTGTATTTCAAAATATGTAAAATTCTAAAGGATCCTCTTTCACGATGTAATCAAGGTCTGCAGATATAATGTTTAGAATTCAAATGAAACTAAGCCAGTACTAGAATCTTGTGTTTACTTAAATATTGTGTAATTGATTTAGAACAAAATTACCTTTCTAAACATTTAAATAATAAAACAACAAATATTAAAATGCAATCACTTGTAAATTTTCTATAATTAATTATTATTTACTCACAGTTATTTAAGGTGTTTGATTATTAAAAAGAAAACAAAATGATCATGAATACAAATATGCTTATCTATGCCACAGTGTTTTATAGATATGAAGAGAGAAGGTTTCACATTATACACAATCATATTTTTAATTCTATAGGACTTACATTTCTTCAGATTCCTAAGAATATCTTAATTTGATAAAAGAGCTATTTGATAAAATTTCATTTTCAAAATATTCTGAATTTTTGAATTAACTTTTAAAGTAAAATATTAGAGCTCAAAGTTTACATCTAATATTCACACATTCTTTTTTTGTCTGGTTCTCTATATTTTTAAATTTATTTAATTTATTATCTTATATGTCGATCCCAGTTCCCTCTCCCTCCCTCCCTCTCTCCCTTCCTCTCTGCCTCCCTCCCTCCCATCCTCACTTTTACCCTCTCTGCTTTGTCCCAGTCATGGCAAATCACCTGCCCTCTTTCTCAGTGATCCATGTGTAAGTTGTTGTCTGTCTTGGGTTTATTTGTTCTCAGTGAACCAAGTACCCCTTTACAGTCACAGTCATTACATAAATCATGGAAGTGGCCTGTAATCCTGACTTCATTGTCTCTTAACTAGAGAGAATCACTTGTATACCATTCTACATTTAAAAGCAGTCATTTGGTCTGGGCATGGTTGTTTGTACCTGTAATCCCAGAACTTGAGAGGTGCAGATAGGAGAGGAGAATGAGTTTGAGGCTAGCCTTAGGAAGATAGCAAGTTGAAAAATAGTCTGAACTATTTGTAATAAGACCCTGTGTCAGAAGTAACCTTCTGGTCAGGCTATAAAGTACAAGGTGCTGGGCTCAGTCTGCAGTACCAAAAGTATTTTTTAGGTAATATAAAAAAACAATATTCTTAGTACCATTGTATTGATTTAGCCAGGTGGTGACGGTGCACACATTCATTTTAAAATGTATTTTAAATTAAAAACAATTGTATCATATCATGTCAAGCTTATTCATGTCATGTCTTTTCCTTCAAAATATTGCTATACTGCCAAAATATCACTGTGCGCCCAATCAGTAATTTAACCTAAGCTAAATAATTGGTTTTCTTCTATGCATATATATGTATTAGTTCAAATATATATATCATACATATCTATGCACAAAAAAGGATAACTAAGGAAATTTACTTCATTTTTATTTCAATGTCTATATAATTTCAGGTCTGACTACTTGGCATTAGACATGTAAAAATGGTGATAATTCATAGCACAATGTAACTCTCCACCTCACAGCACTCATTTGGTGTCCATAGTACTTTGATTACTGATTTGAGGTAAAAGAACACTGAGAATATGGAAAGAGAAATTTAGGAGTATTCCTCACTCATGTGAAAGGAAAGTTATGTGAAAGTGTATTGGGAGACTAATAAGTCCAAAGTTTATGATAATTCCTAAAAGACATATGTTTGTGTATTCCTGCACTTCTATGAAATGCATATATGAAATAATTACAGGAAGTACTGACAATACCACACAAAAGAAAAGAGACTAACAATAAGGTTAGTACCAATACAAAAATCTTTACTTAATGATTTGTATAAAATAAATATTATGTGTAATGAGAATCTCTTCAGTTTATACTTTCTTATCTGTAACACTTTGAAATTCATGTCATTTTGACTGATATTTAAGGCTTCCAGCAGAATATAGAACAGGCATTTAGAGAGTGAGCAATCTTATTTTCTCCAAGAACACAGGATTTGTTTGATTCTCCATTTGGAATGTTTGCTTTAATGATTGGCATGTTTTGAACATATTTAGTATATGTATATATGTCCCTACTACTCATGAACTTGAATGGTTGCTGTACTTTGTCAAAAGCCTATTCTACATCTACTGAAATGATCATTTGGTCTCTATTTTATATTCTGTTCTCCTCTAGTGTTTTACATGTATAATTTACTTCTGTTGATACTTATTAGCATCTCTTGGATGAAACCACAATGATCCTTGCAGGTGATGAATTTGAGCTGTTGTTGTAATGGACATTTTCCTTATGGTACATATTTAGAAGATTCTTGGTATTATTTCTTCTCTGAAGTTCTAGTGGGATTCTGTCCTGAATCGATCTGGCTGTCATTAGGTGAGAGGTTTTTATTCCTTTTATTCCTCCTTATTTTTAAATTGAGGACATATGATTTGGTAAATTAAATTATATGTGAAATTGTGATTCATTTTTGTTAGGTTATATGATAAGAAATTTATTTCTTAATGTAGATGGGGTGTCTGTCATGCATGTTCCAGCAGCCCCTTAATCCCAAATAAACAGAGAGAGACAAGTTTAAACTGTTTCTCAGATGGCTCAGACTACTTATTGGCTATCCCTTTCTTAAATATTAACCCACATGTGTACTAATCTAAATATTTCCACCTGGTATTGGCTTACTGGAGAATGCCTGACATCTCAGTTGCTCTGTCGCATCTCTCTGGAAGCTAATCTCTTTGTCCTCTCCCTGTATTGTCTTTATCTTATATCACTGCCTATACTACCTGCCTAACTATGTTCAATCAATTTTTTCTTCATTAACCATCAAGAGAAACATGTATTTAAGACATCCCCCATCAGCTTTGTTTACTGTATTACTCATATTGTAGGCAAATAGATGGAACTAAAAACTATTATTCTAAAAGACTGAACGTAGAAACACAAATACTAAATATTTTCTCAAATTTGAGGATTGGTCCCTATGTTTTCTATAGAATGTGTACATACTTTAGGTAGCTAGTAAGTGAGCAATGTGAATGTTGGCTTTTTTCCTCAAATGAATATTAAAGGTAGTATTGTAATAGGGCATTGGTAGCTCATGCCTTTAATCCCAACTCGGGAGATAGAAGCAGGTGGATCTCTATGAGTTTAAGTACACAATTTGAAATTATGACTCATAAATAAAATGTCTAGTATAAGAAATATGTGACTTCTTTTCTGTTTTTATGCCTGAAATACAGACACTATTGCCATAGTAATTAGTTACCATCAAGAATCCAACCTGAAGACTGATATATTTAAACAATGAATGGAGAGACATTAAACTTGTATTCAGCCCTCTATTTCAAACCAACTGAAAATTATTCATAGTAATAAATATTCATAGTAGTTAAAGATACTATCTATTACACTTGAGGAGAAAGTAGTCATCAATTTTGTCCCACTTATGCACCATCTGGCTCTATGTTGTAACTACACTGAAAGATATTTGCAAATGTGGCATATATGTGGTGAAAATAGCTAACTAGTATTTGATTGTGGTAAAGTCAAGACCACTGTTAGTACCCACATCTAACACTATGATTGCAGCTAAGAAAAGAACTAGGATAAAAACAAACATGGGTAGTTGAGTAAAATGCTATTATTATTTTGCTTAATGGACCAAAGGCCTCAACAACAGTGCAGCCTGAATGAACCTCTTAGAAGAGAATGGATTTTTGTTGTTCTCAGTGTTTAATTGTGGGTGTTTGCTTCTGTTTCCAACAGGTACTAGATAAGGAATCCATGATGGTGCATAAATAAGTTAGTAGTTGATCTCATTATCAGGGAAGGGCATTTATGGTAGCCTTTCCACATATGCTAAAATTGTTAGTTGGAGTCAGTCTTGTAGGTTTCTAGACACATATTTAGGTTCAGTTTTCTCTTCAATCCTATAATGGCTTCCTCTTTTATGTTCTCTCTCTTTATCTCTCTGTCTGTCTCCTTTTCCCCTCTCTCTTTTCTGTCATCTGTTCCTCCCCTAACTCAATTTTCCTAGTCTCATGTTATTTCCTCTCCTTCCATTCTCTTTCTCCTAGCTCCCTCTCCACTCACTGCCTGTCCCCACCATGAACACTCAGGTGCTTTGGGGAACTTCTCCCATCCTCCTGGTGAGGGACCTTATGCGAACCTCTCAGAATCCACTTTGTATCCTAGCTCTTCTGGAAGTGAGAATTATAGACTGGTGATCATTTGCTCTAGGTGTAAAACCAATATATGAGTGAGTACATACCATGGTCCTATTTTTGTGACTAGGTTTCCTCATAGAGGGTTGTTTCTTCAAGTACCACCCACTTGACTGTGAGTTTCAAGATCCCATTGTTTTTCTCCACAGAGTTGTATTCCATTGTGTAGACATGCCACATCTTTATCCATTCGTCAGTTGAGGGACATCTAGGTTGCTTCCAGGTTCTTGCTATTACAAATAATGCTGCTATGAACATAGTTTAGCACATGTCTTTTTTGCTCATCTTAAAATTTTTACTAGGGCTTTTTACTTGGTAAGTTTGTTTCATAACAGATATTTTCTCCTGCAATTCTTGTTGTTCTTTTGTTACAGTTATAAGAATAAAGACTGCATAAGCAGTGGTGGTTGTGGTACTGAATGAGGGTCGCAGATGAGAGGGGTCCACATATAAGGGACCACATGAGAGGGCATCACAGATTCCATAGCAGGTGAGGGTGACCAGGGTAAGAAGCAGAAGGAATAACATGCCAGGAAGAAGATATTAAATGAGGAGTATATTTAGAAAGTGGATTGAGGGAGAAAAGAAGAGATTTTGAGGCACTGGGAACAGAAGAGGAGAGAGGGGAAGATAGGGAGAGAAAATAGAGGTGATAGCTGATGACCAACTGAAAGCATGAGAGAGAGAGACCAAAAGATAGCATAAGTTGTCAGTAGTCTGACATTTAAAGGGCTCCTTTACACCTGCCTGAAGACTAGTACTAAATAAATTAAATAAACTAAATAAACCTCGCGCTGACTCTAAAACTGCCTGAGTGCATTTTGCCAAGTGCTAGCATAATGCCTGAATACTTACAATTGTGAAAGACATTAATTCCTTGATTTCTTTCTAAGTCCTTTGTTACTTGTACATAGGAGGGCTACTGATTATGTGATTTGATTTTTTCACTAACATTAATCACTACCATATTCAAAGTGTTTGGTAATGAACCTTCTGCTTCTACTGTGTGGAACAATTTGAGAAGTATAGGTATTATCTCTTGTTTCAATTTCTGGTAGAAATCTGCACAGAAGCAATCTGGCCCTGGGCTCTTTTTGGTTGGGAGGCTTTTGATTACTGCTTCTATTTCATTAGGGGTTTATTGTGAATACTGGCAAATCGAATCCAATAGTACATCAAAGAAGTCATTTATTATAAACAAGTAGCCTTCAACCCTGGGTTTCAGGAAAGGTTCAACATGTGAAAATCTATAAATGTGATCCACCATATAATCAAATTAAAAAGGAAAAACATCATGATCATTTAAGCAGGGATTAACCAGGGATGCTGAAAAGACCTTTGACAAAATTCAACATCCTTTCATGATAATGTTTGGAGAGACTAGGGATAACAGAAACATCTCTAAACAATAAAAACAATACACAGAAAACCATCACCCAACAACATACTGAATAGAGAGAAGCTTAAGTCTATTTTCCTAATATCTGGAAGAAGACAAGGCTGTCCCCTCTTTCCATATCTCTTCAATCTTAACTTGAAGTAGTAGCTGAAGCGATAAGACAACAAAAGAGATCAAGGAGATACAAATGGGAAAGGAGGAAGTCAAAGAGTCACTATTGGTAGATGATAGGAGAGATTCCATAAGGTATCTAAAAGCTCTACCTGGGAACTCCTACAGCTGATAAAAGCCTTCATCAAATTAGCAGGATACAAGATTAACCCAAAAAAATCAGTAACTCAATTATATACAGAAGACAAAGGGGCTGAGAAATTAGAAAAACATCACCCTTTACAATAGCCACAACCAACATAAAGTATCTTGAGGTTTCACTTACCAAACAAGGGAAAGAACTATATAGAAAGAAATTTGTGTCTTCAAAGAAAGAAATTAAAGAAGGTACCATGTATCCTACCTCTTGATATGTAGGATAAACATAGTAAAAAATGGTAATCTTGCCTAAAGCAATCTAACGATTCAGTGCAATCCCCATGAAGATCCCAGAACAATACTTCAGTGACCTTAAAAAGAAAATAATGGAAAAACAAAATACCCAGGATAGCCAAAACAAATGTGTACTGAATGGAACTTCAAGATACATTACCATTCCTGACTTCAAGCTCTGCTATAGAGCTATATTACTAAAAGCAGCTTGGTATTGGCATGAAATCACACAGTGACACCAGTGGAATCAAATTGAAAATCCTGGTATTTACCTAGACTCCTAAAAAACACCTGATTTTTGACAAAGTAGCTTAAAGTATAAAACGGGAGGAGGAAAGCATCTTCAAAAAATGGTCCTTGCACAACTGGATGATGGTGTATAGAAGACTACAGATAGACTCATGTCTATCGCCATGCACAGAACTCTACTCCAAATAAACCAAAGACCTTAACATTAATCCAGCCACATGAAACCTCTTAGAAGAGAAGATGGGAAATACCCTTGAAGGAATTGGTAAAGGAGACTGCTTCCTGAAGATTACACCAGTAGCACAGACACTGAGATCAACAATTAATAAATGGGACATCCTCAAACTGAGAAGCATCTCTAAGGCAAAGGACACAGTTGACAAAATCAAATGGCATCCCACAGACTGTGAAAAGATCTCCACCAATCCTACATCTCACAGGGGCTGATCTCCAAAAAATACAAAGAACACAAGAAACTAGTCTCCAAAATACCAAAAAAACCCTATTTAAACAGAAAGGTACAAAACTGAAGAGAGAATTATCAATAGATGAAATCAAAAAGGCTGAAAGACTTTTAAGAAAGTTCTGAACTCCCTTGGATATCAGAGAAATGCAAATAAAAACAACTCTTAGATACCACCTTATTCCTCCCAGAATGGCTAAAATTAGAAACATCAGTGACAACTTGTGCTGGAGAATTTTGGAGAAAGGGGAACACTTCTCCACTCCGGATGGGAGTGCAAACTTGTAGAGCCATTTTGCAGCAATGTATAGCGGTTCCCCAAGAAAATTAGAATCAGCCAACAACAGGACCTGGCACACCCACTCTTAAGCATATACCCAAATGATCCACATCCATTCAACAAAGACATCTATTCAGCTATGTTATTAGCAGAATTATTTGTAATACCAAGAACCTGGAAGCAAACTAGATGCCTCTCAACTGAACAATGGGTAAAGAATATGTGGCACATTTTCACAACGGAATACTACTCTGGGGAAAAAAACAAAACAAAAACAAAAACAAAAACTAATGGAACATTGAAATTCACATACAAATGGATGGAACTTGAAAAAAACACATCCTGAGTGAGGTTAAGCAGTTACAAAAATAGGAACATGGTATATGGATTTTAGACATAGGGCACAGGATCAGTAGCCTATAATTCACACTGCCAGAGAAGCTGGGGTACAATGAGGAAACTAGGAGATTCATACAAGCTCCCTCAACGAAGGGGAAAGGGACAAGATCTCCTGAGCTTATTAAGAGTGGGTGGACTGTGAGTGTAGAGGGAGCTAGGAGAAAGAGAAGGAGAGGTGAGAAAAGCATATGGGACTAGGAAGATTGAGTCAGGGAAACAATAAAGATATATATATATATATATATATATATATATGTATATATATATATATATATATATGAAAAAATAATGAGCCATTATAATTTTTGAAGAGAAAACTGACTCTAGAGAAATGGCCAGAGAACTATACAACTGACCTCGACTAATAATGTGGACATGAGTGGAGATTTTTCCATAAATGCCCTTCCCTGATAATGAAATTGATGAGGAACTTATCCATGTATCATAAAGCCCTTATCTACTAGGTGATGGAAACAGAAGCAGACACCCACAGATAAGCATTTAGCCCAACTGCAATCCAGATGCAGAGAGGGAGGTCAAGATGAGGCTACAGAAACCCACAAAGACAGATGACCTGAACAGGAGTGAGCTAATGGAACCCCAGACTGATAGCTGATAAAGTACCATTAGAGAGACTCAAACACTCTGAACATGGGTCTCAGTTAGAAGGTCTTGGAAGTCTAAAGACCTCTGACAGTGAATCTAAAATGTATCTTTGGTGCACTAAAGGGCTTTGGGAGCACATTTCCCACAGAGGGATACCCCTTAATCTAGTGGCAGGAGCGAGGGCCTAGTAACTACTCCAAATGAGTTGACAGATTTTGACGATCCCTCCTGTAAGGTATCACCCACACTGTGGTGTGGAGGGGTTGGATGGGATGGGAGGGAGTTACAAGGGATGTGAGGGAGGGTGAGAAATGTGGGATCAATGTGTAAAATAAGAAAAAAATAATAAAATATAAAAGGAAAGTATATAGTCTGTGCTTTAGCTCTGCAGTAAAGCACTTGCCTACCAATTATGATGGTTTGCATGTCATCCCATCCACCCAAAACCATATACTCAGAGACTCACACATGTACCCCCTCATACATATACACATACATAACACAAACATATACCCAATGGGTAGAAGGATTTTCTATTCTCCTCTGAAAGAATTTGAAAATGAATTAGGAGATTCAGCTTAAAGCAATCCTCCTGGTAGAAGAGAAGTTAGAGGTGCTAAGAAATTGAAGAAACTTTTCTATGCTCTGCAACAGCATTGGAATCCCAGCAATTTCTATGCTTCATTTCATCACCTTTAAAGTGAATGTATCATCCCATCCATACCCTCCCATTTAGCTCAAGTGCTCACAATGCAGGGCTTACTGCAAGTGCTACTTGACAGTTAGTGTTCTACTTTACAGAAACCACAGCAGACATACTGGCATTTGCTGATATGCTGTTGAGTGTGAGACAGGACATTTTTCTCATTTGGACAAAACCATTATTTCCTTTAAGTCCAGGATAAGGCATTTGGGTAGGCTACCAAATAAAAAATTACTTCATTTGTGAGATGACCTTTTGGTTGTGGTGGCAATTTGTTGATGATCTACCAATTAAAGCTTTTTTTTTTGTTTGTTTGTTTGAAGATCAGAGTACAAAGCTAGCAAAAAAAGATTCAGTCTTGTAGGTCAGGCTGTGGTGGAACAGATCTGTAATTCCAGCACATTAGAGACAGAGACAGACAGATCTCTGTTTGTTCTAGGCCAGTTAGGCCTGCATGAAATTGATCTTGTATGCCATAGAAAGGGAGCTCACACAAAAGTGGTTCTAGCATTTGGGTCAAATGCCTCTAATCCCAGCACTAAGAGATGGAGACAGGAGTCACACTTCTCAATGTAGAAAGGGATATAAAGCAGGAGGAGACAGGAGTTCAGGGAAGTCTGGCAATTCATTATGAGGATGCAGTCTGAGGACAGAATTTCCCCTTTAGTCACAGAATTTGTTGAGGTAGGAGCTCTCAAGAGACTGGCTGACTTGCTTAACTGATATGCCAGCTTTCATCCCCTGATGTCTGGCTCCTAGCTTTATTTATTTAGACCAATTAGAATTCTTGAAACCGTGGGTAGCTCTCTGGAGTGGGTTGTCCCATAATTCAGATTTCAGGTTGCCAGATGAAAAATGAATGCCAAGGACATTTCTCCTTCAGATGATTTCATTCAGAATGTCTGTCACCCAATATTTTCCTATATATCAAAATTGATTGAAAGGGCCTATGTAAAATATGTGAATGATATTTGAAATATTCTTTTCTGATACCTAAGTCAGACTTGAATTATTCTGGTTAGAATATATTTATTTAAAATTTGACAAAATGTAAGATTCTTGTTGTTCGGTTTTGTGAAGCTAAAGAATGAATCCAAGGAATCTCATATTCATTCAAGAGTTCTTCTATTGACCTACATTCCCAGGCTAAAGTTATCAATTTAACTACCTTCATTATACAGTTGTATATAGATTCACATTGTGGAACCAGCACTGCCATCTTTTTCCAGCATATTTTCGTTTTTTTGCACTAGTGTTTGGTACCATGTAGGCATTACTTCCCCATTCTGCCCTTCGGCCACTCTCCTTGGCACATTTCCATGTTCTATATAAATGAATTTGAGTGTTCTAGGTACCTTATGTATGTGGAATCATGTTACAGCATTTGACCTTTGTGCCTCTTTAAAATAAAATGTTTTTCTTTCAAAATTGAATTTTGAAAGTTCCCCTTCTCCTTGTCTAGCTTTATTCCTTTTGCACATGTATCCCTTGTGCACAAAAGGACTTTGCGAACATATCCCTCATGGAGGGATAACTGCCTTAATCTAGAGACAGGAGAGAAGCCCTAGTCCATACTTCACATGACCTGTCAGATCTACATGACCCCAACTGGGTTGCATTCCCCTACATATGTAATTGGGGTCGGGGGATGGGAGGGGAGGGTGGTTAGAGTGCATGTGAGAGGGCAGAGAGTGTAAAAGTAAGGGAAGATGGGAGGGAGGGATGGAGAGTGGAAGGGAGGGAGGGAGAGGGAACTGGGAATGACATGTAAAATAATAAATTAAATTTAAAAAAATATGCTTTGACTCCAAAATTTAAGTTGAAGGACAAGTTACTGGGGAAAACGATTTCTATTTTTGTTTCCACAGAAAATGATAAGATGTGGATTCCTTCCAGACTAATGTGCTTTGATCATGCCAGACCACCTGAAACAGAGTACAAGGTGATACTACATTCAAAACAGCTGTACAAAGCAGCCCTACAGACTACAACCAGGATTTCTGAATCTTCTTTGAATCCCCCAAGACAGCGCCCCTTACCAGCAGTAAGTAGTTTGGAAAGCATGACGCCCAAATTCCCAAATATTGTGTATAAATGTTTGTTTTCATTTAATTGGATTTTTGTTATATAAAATAAAATAATAAAATTAAAAAGAGAAAATTGAATTTTGAAAGTCCCCCTTCTCCTTGTCTAGTTTTATTTCTTTCAGTACGTTTTGAAGAAAGTGTAGACAAGATTTTTTATGTATGAGTGTTTTGCCTGCATGTATGTATGTGTACCATATTTATGCTATTCCAATGGAGACAGAGAAGTGTTTGGTTTCTCCTGGAACTTGAGTTGCATGTGGCTGTGAGCGATCATGCTATAAATTAAGAAGCTCTTAACTTTATATATTTAAGGAAAATATGGCAAAGGGTACAATTTGATATAATTATTTTTATTTTTAGGTGAGTTCTTGAATTTTGCAAGGGGGGATTTGAATGTCATTCTGTCCCTTTCTTTTAGAAAATGAAAATTTTCATACAACATATTCTGATCATGGATTCCCCTCCAGCATCTTCTCACAGATCTTCCTGGCCCAACTCCTTGCCTTCCACCTTTCTTTAGAAAACAAACTGGAAAATAAAGCAAACATGATAGATTTTTGGATTTGCTTTGTTTTTAGTTTTCAAGACTATAATGTAATTCACTATGTAATAAGCACAATGAATAAAAGGACTCAGAAACTGATATGTGGTTCAACCTTCTAGCTGGAGATCAGAAAAGCAAAGTAGGCTGTTTGCATGCTCTTTCCTCCAGCTCAGCTCAGACCAAAGTGGAGAATGACACACTGCTCCAGAATTCACCACTCAGACTGCTAAGCTCTCATCAATGTGGCCAGAGACTCCAGAGATTTAACAATCTTCTTATCCTCAAAGTGTCTGGAGAATGAATGTCAGCTCTGATACTCTAATCCTGTCTTCAATATTACTTGTGAGCCCTTGGATTAAAGGTCTCAGCTCTGTTACTCTTGTATTCTCATTCAATATTATGCAGGCATGGTTGTCTCTGAACTCACAAAGATCTAGCTTCACAGACTACAGCTAAGATTTCTGTGTCTTCTTAGGATCCCCATGACAACGTCATCTATCAGCCGGAATCAGTTTGGAAAGAATGATGGCCAAATTCCCAAATATTGTTCATAAATATATGTTTTCATTTAAATGGGATGGGTTATGAATGGTTAATGATCACAATCAATCTTTTTTTTTAAAGTAAAAAAGGGGATTATAATATATACTTTGCGTTGGAATGGATTGTCATTTATTGATACAAATTTAAGGTCAATTTTGTGAAATGTGTATTTCTCCTCTTGATTATGCATTGTGTTTATATAGCTCATTTTGAAATGTAAAGTGTAATTTTAGTATAGATTATAGATAGATACTTATAATAGTCAAAACTTGTAGTTAAGTTAGTTAGGATTTCTAGATATACAAAGATGTATTTGGGATGGATAGTTATTCTTCAAACCTTTCAAAGACCTGCAGGATATGTCGTTTAAAATTGTTTAGTGGTTTTCTTGACAATGAGACATAACTGCTCCTGGCAACACCACTTTTATCAGAAATGAAGATGGACATCAAAGAATCTCGATAAAGAGTTCTGTTAACAGCTAAATGGTGTGTATGAAAGCTGCCAATGAAAGTGACCACATCTCCAAGCCTGCAACATGCTGCTGGATGGCAGTGTAGACCAAGGCAGTGAGTACAGCTCTCATTTCTGGCACAGACATCTTGGATAGACTGGGACTAATACAGCTGTGGCTTTCATTTTAACATTTTTTTAAGTAGATAAAAGACTCATGGCCTCAACAAGATAAAGATTTACATTAAAGACAGATTCAGATTAAAAAAAAAAAACTCTAAATGCTTAAACTGTGTTTTAAAAATATATGTAGGCTTTCGAGAGAAAAAGAAACAGGATGAAATGGTTTAAAAAATAATTATAAAAATAGAGTAGTTGGGTGTGGTTTAGTGATTTCTTTGCTTGATGACTAAAATCGCATGAATCTCTGCATCTTCATCAGTTTCCTGTCATTTTTCTCGAGCTATATTTCCTTTGATTGTTTTGTCTTTTTATTATTTATTGTGAGATTTTGTTTTATCTTAATATAATAAGTCATATTTTGTAATACTCTTCTACATTGGAAACTAGTCTATTTCTAATGAGAGTCACAGATGTGTGGACATGGTCATGAAAATGCTATAGTGAGTAAGTCAGAGTAGAGATAAGAAATATCTATTTTCTATATAAGAAAAATTTAAGTATATAACTATGAGTTTATATATTTAGGTCTTATTTTCCTGAAATCTCCACATGAAAACATCTTGGTTGGTCTGGAGAATAATAAGGGGAGATACAGTATTTCCAATGCAAGTGAATAAATTACATTAATTTGGGATAAGATCAGTTTGTACATAAATTCTGTTATGTTATAGAAATGACTTGGCAAATACTTCAAAGTATTAATACTGATAATTTAACCTATCCCGGCTACAGAATTTTATAAACAAACTTAGAAGCAAAAACCAAACTAGTGTCTGAGGTGGGTAGACATTGAAAGAGAACATGAGGTCAACATCAATACATTAAGATTCACTAAAGATTGATATACACATATTATATGGTGACACTATTATTCTGTGAGACTGAGGGTTCAAGAAAGAAGGCAAGTTAGCTGTAATGTGAAAGAAACACCAACACTTATGCAAATCATATGTTACATATATCTGCATCATTCCAGATTCTCAAATTGAGTTTTAGACATGTTTTTCTCCAGAGAATATGGAATCTCTATTTCTACCTTTTCATATCTGTATGAATAATGCTAGGCAACCCATTCTTTGTTAATGATTTCGCCTTTTCATAAGGTAGTAAACCAACAGAGCCCTCTGATGAAATCCTTGTCACAAAATTGCATATCCTCTCTTTATAGGAGTATATGATCTTGTCTATGGTACAAGCGCACATGAGCAAACTACAACGTTAATCTGCCACAATGGAAACCTCATTATGACTATCATTACTTTACTGAATATATATGTCCTGATAAAAGTTATTGGGCAAGGACCAATTGGAAAGACACCTACACTCTGTAAAAAAAAAATACATATTTAAACACTTGGTCATAACTCTCATAAGAAGCACAGACAAGCTAATGTCACTAGAAGGATGCTCCAAAAGCAAGACTATGAGAAAGAGGTAAAGATGTGCAATACAGATTTATAAGCTTTGTAGAAGACACTGATCATAGAGCTGAGGAGAGACACACTTATTTCAGAACCAGCCATTTCCCTGAGCTTCTGTCTCATGGAAAACTATGTGTGCTTGTAGCTTGTGGAATCTCTCTTAAATAGTTGCCTTTAATGTTTCATCGAACACATTAACCTGCTAGAAGCACATTCAGTGTCTTCAGTGCTTCAGAAATCAGAATATTCACTATTACTGGGTTACAGAGATACTCCTGAATATGGGAGAGATCCTAGTGCTGAATTGCTGAGTTCATCTTTGCTGAGTTCCAGTGGTCAGCTCCACAGTCAAGCTATTCACTGACAGCATGGGCTCTACAGTCTGTTCTATTCAACCATGGTAAAGCAGATTTGGGAAATGAAAGCTGAACTCAAATCTAAATTAAAATCCAAAAAAAAGAGACCATGATATTCACCAGTTTCCTTTTTTTGGCAAGATTCACATAGATTTTGGGGTTGCTAATGAAATTAACAAATTGAAGGTCAATAATGAAGCACAAATGAAGTCAATTTCATCAGTTGGCATTGAGATCCTAATTGACTACACATGATAATATTTTTTTAGGGAACTTTAACTCTGATACTGCTAAATGTATCTAAATTCCTATGTCAAGGTGCAGTAATCTGTGACATTGAAATTCTGAAAGAATGAGTATTTTAATTCTTATAATGGAAGTGGTAGAGTTCAAAATGAATCAACACTAGACATTGTTCATTAAACACGCAGCATATTATCACAGTGTATTATGATACCTTTCTATGAACTCATAGATTCTGATCTGTATGACAAGTAGATACTGAGATTCAAATGATACCTATGAAGATTTAACTGTTAGGAAGCATCTTTTTACTTAATCACAAGTAACTAAGAAGACCCATGTAAGAAATATGAGGTGTTAGGTAACGAAGGAACCCAAGTAACTAGGAATGCAATTTTAATGTATTTTTGGGTGGTTTGCAAATATCTGTACAAGTTTGAAATATATAGGTCATTTTTATGTGTACCTATTATCTGGTGGTCAATTCATGACAGTAGCATATATGAGGTTCATAATTTTCAGTATTTCCTTTATTTATTTTTCATAATTGCATGCATACACAAATGCACATATTTGTATCCAAACATATGTTTTATTCAATTATAAATTTCATATCCAAAATTGATTCATAATATCCTTCCCTGCACTTTGGATCATACCTCTCTTGTATGAAGATACCATTTCTTCAGTACAAATAATAAATTTGAGACTACTCACACAAGACACCGAATGTGTAAGTTTTTCACATGAATAATATATGCACAGTCACCTATAATGCAATGTTTCATTAAAGACAGTAATCTGAGAGTCAGTCCCCCTGAGTGTCATTTGAAAAGGAGAAATTCCAGATTTAAATTTTCTGATTCACTAAACAGGTGTCCATATTTTATCTTATCTGCCTTCCCTGTGCAACTGAATCTGTGACAGACTTAAGGCTATTATGAATCCATTGCTGATCCTGCATATTTATTCATAGCAAGGGCTTCATTCTCTTTCTCTTTTTCAGCAGGATGTGGATCAAAAGAATTTCACAGCATTCTTTCTCCTTTTTGCCAAATAATTGGAACATAATTATGTTAAATATAGAATAAATATTAAAAGTTAGACTATTGTATACAATACCATTATTCTGCTAAATGGTTATAGTTTTAAATTTCTTTCTGATATCTTATTGTTTTCCCTACTAACAATTGAATCTTTAAGTCTCCATCACAGAATATTCGTGAAGCACTTTACAGCTAGAAAAGACACCTACATGGGATCATAATTCAGATACAAAAAAAAAAAATGTTCAGCTCTATGTGGTATGTCAATAGCATCTCCCCCAGGCAATGCTCAGAGATTGTTTAGGACAGTGATAAAAGGTGGTAAGGGTTGAATGATGACAACAAAGAGACAGTGTCTTTTGCCCAAAACAGGAGATTTGCACTTGAAAATTAAGTGATTGTGATACC
This sequence comes from Phodopus roborovskii, assembly GCF_943737965.1. NCBI lineage: Eukaryota > Metazoa > Chordata > Mammalia > Rodentia > Cricetidae > Phodopus > Phodopus roborovskii. Next base: position 14,557,742 of record NW_026125489.1, read on the forward strand.
ATGCATAAGACCTGAACAGGACCTTCTTAATCTTGCAGAGATTTCCTGTATGCTGTTAAGTTTCTAGTATAGGATTTCTTCAAATTCTTTATGTAGGCATTTAGTGCTATAAACTTCCCTCTTAGCACTGCATTCCTATATCATGTCTCATACATTTGTTTGTGATTTATATTCAACTCCTTGAAGTCTAGGGAGACTTAAATACTTTTCATTATTTTTTCCTTGACATAGTGTTGACTCAGTTGATCATTATTCATTTTCCATGAATTTTCAGGCATTCTGTAATCTGTGCATTTCTAAATTTATGCCATGGTGATTTCTCCCTTTTTTGTACCTGTTGAGGTTTGCTTTGTGACAAAGTGTATGGTTAAAGGCATGCTGGGGAAACTCACAGACACAGCTGACCTGAACTTCTGGGAGTGTATATAATCTAGCCTCACAACTGGGGAACATGAATTGCAATGATCTAGGCCCTTTGCTTGTTGACAACAACTGTGTAGCCTGGTCTGTTTACAAGACCCCTAGCACTGAGACCATGATCTATCACTAGTGCAGGGTTAATTTTTTTGATCCAAATCTATGTTGTAGGATGCCTTGAGCAGTCTGGATGCGAGGGTTTGTCTCATGGCATTCCCTTATTTTAATGCTCCAGGCTTTGTTGACTATCCTTGGGAGGCCTCAAACTTTCTGTGCATTGGATCAGATGTAGATTAGGACAGGTGCTGTTACCTACTGGATGTGTGTGGGGGGGTGTGATTCTTTTGCGGAATTAATGAACTTCTAAAAAAGTGAAATCTTGGGCAAGACCAAGTCAGATGAAAATCCCAGAATGGACATTGCAGGAAGACATAGAGCCATCCCCTTTTTGAGGTGCTTTAATCATCTTAATGCTACTTGGAAAAGAGAAACTGGTTTATTTTAAGAATGTGACCCCTGGTGATTTGAGGGTCACCAGGGTTAGCACAGGGCAAACCTAACCACATGGATTTCTCAGAAGTACAAATTTAGCAGTAGGGGTCTAAGTGACATAGAAACACAAGTTTTCTGGAGCTGAAGGTGAGTAATATGGAAGGAAATTCATAGATGAAATTTTTAAAACAGGAATAAATAATACTAAATATATTACCAGTAACAATATACAAATTAAGGTTCATAAATTATCTCTAATGTAGATATGTGGCTGAAAGGAAAATATGTGAACTCAGAATTAATATATTTTCAAAATTTTTTATTGAGAAATTGATAGATTACATGAAATAAGCATATAATATGTAAGACTCTATATAAGTCTTACAAAATTTATCATGAAATTGTTGCAGAAATAAGTATAATTATCTGGAAAGTTCTGTGAAACATAAGGTTAAGAACAACAGGACAGTCTTCCATATTAAGAAAGCTACAAAATTCTTATTTTCAACTTTTAACTGATACTAACATGTTCAATAAAAACCTTGTAATATTGATAAGAGGTCACAAAGACAAACAAGAAATAGTGCAGGAAAATAGTTCCAGATACATTGTGAACATTTTATCTAAACACTGGGGATGTTCTCCCTATGTTTTATTTCAATACCTGCTGAACTCAAGGATTTGGAAACAAACCATCTTCCTTCTGCTTCATAACTTATTTTGAGTTCATTGTTCACTATAAAATTCTTCACTTACTGAAAGTAAAAATTGATCTACAAGAACAGTTCATGTCTGAATTCCTCATTATATGTTGCTTTGCTTCATTCTACTTTACCTTTATTCTAAGCCTTCGGTCTAACACACATTTGAGAAGTTTTTGGTAAAAACATTTGATGATTTTGCTGTTAGGAACAGGCCTTCTCTCCTGTCTCTAGGTTAAGGGAGCATCCATCCATGCCGGATGTGTCTCCAAAGACTATTTGTGCACCAGGAATATATCCTGGTACCACTGCTGAAGGTCTCTTAGAATGCCCAGGCCTTCACCTGAGAACCATATTCATTGCTGGTCAGCTGTCTGTATGTGATATTGCTGCCTGGTCTTCTCCTCCATCTCTGCATTCTGATATTAGTTTGTCTCAGTGTTTAGCTGTGGGTGTTTGCTCCATGAGCTACTCAAAGAGGGCTGATGTCAGTGATCTTGTGTGTGTGTGTGTGTGTGTGTGTGTGTGTGTGTGTGTGTGTGTGTGCATGGGTGTCTGTTTCTATTGAAATTTCTCCCAAGTCTGAGGCTGCTTTTGGCACCATGATGAGGAATGTCGTTGTATTCCTGTCGACCTGTTTTCTTTCCTGATAAGGGTCATGTTTGGTGGCACTCTTCCTGGATTCCAATGTAGAGAACACTGGCCCAACTAGAAGAAATATACCAGGAAAATTCAGGGGTTCTCTCTTTATTCCCAGGAGGTTTCCAGATTCAAATATCAATGAAATGTCTCACTCCCCTTATCAGGAAGTTGAATTCTACCCATGGATCCACAAGGAGTTTCTTGGTTTTATTAGAGCTCTTGTGTTTTGTAATATGCATTAATTGTACTTGAACCTAGAATTAACGTTTATTTTTGACTCGTTACCTTCTGTGAAATCATGCAGATCACAAGCCAGGGATTGATGGTTCATTTCTTCCTAGCATTCTGCAGGTTGAGGCAGGAGCATGGTATTTTCAAAGCATATGTGGCCCATATGAATAGAATTTGCCTTGATATCCTGGTAGACTTGAAAAGGCATACACTTTTAAAGTACTTACTGCTTTCGTGAAGGACCTGGATTCGATTCCCAGAATCTTTGTGGTGGCTCACCACCCATGCTAACTCCAGTTCCAGGGATCTGATATTGAATTCTGCCCTTCCAGAACAATGAATGAACACAGTACACAGACATACATGCAAGCAAAAATTCCATTACTGTGAAATGAAAAAAAAATACTAACAAAAACAAACAAGGGATAGAAAACTGATATCTCCCACTTCAAGTTTTACAACTTACAGATGAACGTCCAATCTTGTTTACTTGCAATACTCTGTTTCAGATTTCCATCTTGCAAATGTTACTTGAATATTAATATGGATCTATTTTACTTTTTACATATTGCCTTGTTTTTGGTCATTTTGAAAATGTCCTCCTCTCAACAATTTTCATATTTGTGTGTGTCTGATAAAAAGCATATTTATTTTTCCATCCAAGATGGGTTTTTCCATTAGATATTTTGTCAGTCATCGAACTCACTATAGTGTCAAGGGTGGCCATACACTCACAGAGCTATAAATCCCTCTGGTACCATAGTTCATGTATTTACAGCCATTGGCTGTACCTCCTGGTGCATATCTATTTCATAAAGTGTGTGTCCAGATCAGCATGAATTTTTTTTGTTTGTTTGAAGTTGATCTAGGGAGAGTATTACTACCATGTTTAACGATTTGTGCTAAGTTAATACATTTAGTTAGGATAGCGAATAAGTGGCACCTATACACATGTGGAAAACTGGTGCTGTTTCATGGCTTGCTAGAATGTAATGGGATGCTTTCTTCTGTGCCTGATACTCCCTATAAAGGAGTTGTGAATCAGGCCATTTCACTGACAACTGATTGTCACTCTGTTTCAGGATACAACTTTGCCCACTTCTGGCCATGATGCACATGATGGAGCTAGCCATGATTGACTCCTCCACTTGTTTCTGAGCTTAGAGGACCCAATGACCCTGTCTTTGTAGGGGATCCAAGAGTCCAGATCCCATCACCTCCTCCACTAAGAAAAATCTGTTTAGTTCCTTGGCTGTATGTCCCACCAAGGGACTCTGTAGGCCCACATTTTCCTCTAATGCCATGTCAGCTTTGTTTTAAAAGTCTGTATGTTTCAATATTCATCTGTGATTTCCTTAATCTTTGGCTCTTGTTTGTATTATAAAAGTGCCCAGAAATATCTTCAGGGGGAAAGGACTGTGAGGGATTACAGGTTACTTTCAAGCAGCATCTGAGATCATGGCTTAAACTTGATACAAGTAATAGAATTTTGAATTTGAATGTGCTGTGGCAGGCCTGAAAGTCAGTAAATTTACATGATGTTTTTCTCTCTATATCACAGGGTAATTATTTGTAGGTATTTTAAATAATTTCTGCTATGTAATTTCTTTTCAAATAACCATGTTTAAAATCTAAAATAATTTATTATTTTTTTCTGTAAATCATATTTTCATGTACTTGACAAGAACCAGCTTAGTTGTCTTAGGTGTCTCCTTTCTGCTATGGTCTCCAATTTTATGTTTCTAGGAGAATAATATTAGTTTTTATTTGGTGGGGTTAATTCATTTCTTTGCATTATAGGAAACACATATTTTAGGATATCAGGTCAGTATCATAATGGGAATGTTAATTCTGTGTCTTTACTGCTTTGAAATGCTCTTACAGTTAGGCCTCACTGCATTGAGAACTTACATAGTTGCCAAGACAGGACATATACACCTGAAATTGTTGGTGATGTTCTTTCTTATTAATCTTATGTACTTAAGCAGTCCATTTTTTAATATCAATATTTATTTGTAAGATCAAGTATTGATGTGTTGTGTTAGGCATATCAGGGGCAGGAGATTTGGTTTCATCAGTGAATCATTCATGTATTCCACTTCCCTGTGCCACACTCATGTAGTGAGATAGTCCTTCTGTGGCAATGTCCACACCCATTGGTGGGTGGAGTCATGGGCAGAAGTTAACTGTGGAAAGAGGTCAGAGGAAGAGTGGGAAAATCTCTCTTGCTGGCGGGACTCGGACAGGAGAGCATCAGGTGTAATTTCCTGGTGTTAATCTGTTTAGATTGTAAGATATTTCTCCCTGAATAAACATCTATTTGGCCTATTGGTATATCCTTATCCTTATTTAACCGCAATATCTGGTGTCAGAAGCGGGATTAGGATTTTTAGGGGACCTGGGTTTCACCCAGATGGCAGACACTGCTCCTCTCCCCCACCTTCCCCAACGGGCAGAGTATCTTGCCTAACCAGGTGGACTCACCACAGATTTGGGACATTGCCTATTCGTTATGGCAAAGGAGATCTTTGCCGCTAAAGCGGACCTGTGAAGACACTCACCACTTCTCATTTTTTGCCCAATTCTGCATTGCACTTTACATTCATTCAGAGCCGCTCAGCACCTGCCCTGCTTGTGCGTTTTCCCGCTGTAGTACTGGGGTCCCAGCAATTCTAAAAGTCTGCTTTTAAAAAAATTTCGCTTGCCATAGTTTATTAGGAGCTATTCTACAGGGACCAGAATCATAAGGATCATCTGCTGCCGGATGATATTTGGCTGTACACTTCAGGACAGAACAGGGATCAGACAGGCCTCGGAGGCTAGGCGCTATATTGTGGTACACCTCCAGGCATAACTACCATAATCTGAGATCTACAATTAAAAGCATCAAAGTTCCAGGACAGCAGAATTACACCTAAGGTAATTGTAACATCCTTTGCAATTTAAGCTAATATAATATCTGAGATCAATTGTTCCATAACTATGGCAGATAATTTTACAATGCAGGACTTAAGAAATTATTTTACTTCATATATAGAAGGGATTTTAGCAGAAGAAAGTTATGACTGGACCAATATGTACTTTTATTTTGTAATAGCAATGGGTTTCATCATTTACATGATATTCTTAAAGAAATGCTTTGAGATTACAGCAAACAATAAGGAACTTGTACACACCATAGGAGACTTAGTAACAGGGATACTAAACATTGAAAATGATAGAATTCAAAACATAGAAAGTATAGAAAGAAATGTTCAGAATATTCAAGATGGCGTTGGAGAGCTGACAGGAACATGAAAATGACCAACAAAAAAAAACAGAATTTGTTTCATGTCAGATACCTCAATAACCAGAACATAAACAATGCAATGCATTAACACGCTAACAGAAACAGCTCGTTCCTGGTCGGAAGCTACTAATAAGTTTTAAAAAACTGGAAAATCCCATAGAAAGACTAGATGATAAAATCTCTTCCATGTCTGAGGATAACGGCAAGCTAGCAAATAGAACATTGCTTCTGGAAGGCAGTTTACATGCCATTCAGATAATATCTAAGGATATGAGAAGATTAAAAACATGGAATCATTTGTAGTTGGAGAAAGTAAGAAACTGACTGATGCAATGAACTCTCTAGAAAGTTATTTGATTCAAGATGTTCAGACACTCAAAGAAACAATGGTGAGTAGATTTCAGGCTTTAGAAGACCTTCAGTCTGATACAACAGAAGAATAACTACATGTAACAAGGCATGAAAAAGACTTAAAATTTTCCACACCATTTAGGGTCAGGGGAGCTTTCCATGTATCTATTAATGAAAAACCAGCAACGAAAAAACACCCAAAAGGTGTTGTTGCATATCAGTGGAACCAATATGTATGAAAGATTTAAAAGTTATAAAGAAAGCAGTAGTATCTTATGGCATGCACTCACATTATATGAAGCAATAAGTAGAATCATTGGCAAGGAATAACAAGATAACCCTTAAGGATTGTGATCAATTAATATCAGCTGTCCTTGAAAACTCCTCTCAATTAGAATGGGGGCTTTATGGAGAGAGGAAGCAAAAGCTCTTGAACTTCAGGGCTTAAAGAAAGGTTATAAAGCTCCCCAAGATAAAACCCTTGGTAAGGGTGTCCATGCTGACCCAGAAACCCAAGCTGCCTATGATGAACATATCTTGTCTCTGTTCAGTGCAGCAGCTTTGAATGCTTCGAATAAGGTTCATGAATTAGGAGAGAGGAAATACCCTCTACCAAGATAAGGCAAGGACATAGAGAACGCTGTAGTGTCTTTCTAGAAAGATTATTTAGGGCAGTACAATTAGAGGTAGCAGACATAGATTGTGGACGAATACTTATAGAATCTTTAGCTTATGAGAATGCGAATCCTCAATGCAAACAGCTTTGACCTTTAAAAATGCGATCAGCACCCTTGGATGAATGGATCCTATATACCGGCAACATTGAGTATAATGACAATAAGACTGAAGCATGTGTAGGAGAAGCCATATCTAAAGGTCAGAGAAGACATCAAGATAACAGAGTTTCTTACCATGGTGACCTAGAAGCTTGGGTAGGAGAAGCCATCATCAAAGGTTTGAATGCATATCAACATGTCAGATGTTATAATTGTGGTTAGATATGACATCTAAAAAGAAAATGTAGGCAAAGCTTCCCTAGAAATAACACTCCCAGGAATGAATCAAACAGAAGGCCTCAGCCTCCTGGGTTATATAGAATGTGTGGCAAAGGTAGACAATAGACAAATGAGTGTAGCTCGACCAGAGACAAGCAAGGAAACCCTTTACCATCTGGAAATTCCTTGGGGGTCCTCTCGAAGGCCCCCACCTCACAGGTGGTCTGAACATTCCCAGTCACAGTGGAAGACCATCTGCCACAGGACAATTAGAAAATGTTGTGCCTAGTATAAAAACTCATGCCTCTCTGGATGACAAACTAGTGACAGAAGTTGAATCAAACATGACAGAAGGAAATAAAAAACATATATTTTGGCAAACTGCTATAAATAGTGATAGGCCTAGATTGATAGTTAAGATGAATAATAGACTCTTTGAGGGTCTATTGGATACAGGAGCGGATGTACCTATCATATCTAATAAATATTGGCCTCGAGGATGGCCTCTGTATGAGGTAAATGTTCAATTATTGGGGATTGGAACCTTGTTTCAGGTAAAAGAAAGCATGAGATGGGTTGAATGTATAGGACAAGAAGGACAGAGAGGAAGGTTGAGACCATATGTGGCTGATGTAATGATAAATTTATGGGGTTGTGATCTATTACAGCAATGGAATACACGGATTAACATTCTTCCAGTATTAGATATGAACCATAAACGACCTCATGATTGTGGAAAAAATATTATAAAGTACTAAACCAGACAGATACCAATTATCTAGGCTGTACAAAAACAGAATACAAGGGCTGAACAAACAGAGGAACCAAAAGCCCTACCTTTAAAATGGCTAACAGAGGTATCTGGCTGGGTAGGACAATGGCCTATGACCTCTGAGAAATTAGAAGCTTTAGAAATCCTGGTTTAGGAACAGTTAAATGCTGGACATATCGAGTAATCAACCAGCCCTTGGAATTCTCCTGTATTTGTGATAAAAAGAAAGCTGGTAAATGGAGAATGCTTACAGACTTGATAGCCGTCAATAAAGTTATCCAGCCAATGGGCACTCTACAGAATGGAATGCCCTTGCCTTCTTTGATACCCAAACAATGGCCTATTATAGTTATTGATTGAAAGGATTGCATCTTCACTATACCTTTACAAGAACAAAATAAAGAGAAATTTGCCTTCACGGTACCTCATTACAATAATTCTCAACAGGTGAAGAAATATCAATGGAAGGTTTTGCAACAGGGGATACTAAATAGCCCCACCCTGTACCAATATTTTGAACAAAACCTCTAGAAATAATTCGTAAACAGGTTCCACAATCCATAATCTATCATGATATGGATGATATATTGTTAGCTGACTCTAAAGAGAAATATTAGAAAATATGTTTGAGAAAATAAAGGAAGTTTTAGGTTGCTGGGGATTACAAATTGCACCTGAAAAAATACAAACAGAGACTCTATCAGATATAAAATAGGTCTACAGGAAATTAGACCACAAAAAGACCAGATCAAAAGAGATCACTACCAGACACTTAATGGTTTTCAAAAATTACTAGGAGAGATTTCTCAACTGCAAACCATTATTGGAGTAAAAGGGCATGATTTGAAAAACCTGAAAATGGACCTAAAAGGAGATAAGGACTTCAATAATCTACAAATACTATAAGCTGAAGCTTAGAAGGAATTAGAATGCGTAGAAAAGAGGATACTAGAAGCACATGTGGCCCATGTTATTGACAACTAGACAGTATTCTGGTTATATTACCATCTAGAGAATATCCTTCAGGGATTTTGATGCAGAGAGATGATATCATATTAGAATGGATATTCCTATCATATAAACAGAATAAAAAAGTAAAAACATATATAGAAAATATCTCTGACTTGATTATAAAAGGTAAATTTAGATTTTGTCAGCTAATAGGAAGGGACCCAGCACAAGTTATAGTACCTTTAACTAATGAGGAAATTTCTTCCTTATGGAAAGATAAGAAATATTGGCAGAATGCTTGCAGTAAAATTTTGGGAACGATTAGCAACAATTATCCCAAAACTGAGAGAATCAAATTCATAAAGAAAATGATTTGGATCCTTCCATGCATTGTAAGAATAACACCTATTTCTGGAGTTCATACATTCTACACTGATGCAAACAAATCAGGTAACTCAGGATATAAATCAGGAAAAATTAGCAAAGTGGTTCAATGCCCTTACAATTCTGTACAAAAGACAGTGTTGTATGCAAGTCTCATGGTGCTTATGGATTTTAAAGAACACCTTAATATAGTTCTGACTCTCAATATGCAGAGAGAGTCGATTTACACATTCAGACTGCAGAATTTATTCGTGACTATACAGAATTAACTTCATTGTTTATACAGTTACAAGATACTATCAGGAAGAGTACTTATTCTATATATATAAAACACACATCAGATCCCATATGGGTCTGCCAGGTCTTCTAGCACAAGGCAATGATTTATTGATTGGAAGTGTGCTAGAAGTCTCAGAGTTTCATAAGAAACACCATGTGAACAGCAAAGGTTTAAAAAAAGGATTTTTCTATCACTTGGAAACAAGCCAAGGAAATAGTAAGGAAATGACTTACTTGCTCATTCTATAAGTAAACTCCTTTACCACCAGGCAGTAACCCTAAAGGTATACATAGTAATGAAATATGGCAAATGGATGTGTTTCATTTTGCAGAAATTGGAAAATTAAAATATGTACATCCCACTATAGAACCATTTTCAGGGTTTCAATGAGCTACTGCTCTGAGCTCTGGAAAGGCTGATTCTGTTATCCCACACCTATTAGAGGTAATGCTCATTATGGGCATACCTGCACAAATAAAAACTGACAATGCTCCAGCATATGTCTCCAGCAAATTGAAACAGTTGTTTGAGTATTATAACATAAAGCACATAACTGGTATACCACACAATCCTACAGGACAAACAGTGGTTGAGAGATCCAATCATTCTTTCAAAGAAATACTCCATAAACAGGCAGGAGGAACCAAGACACCCAAACACATATTACATAATGCTTTATTAACATTAAACTTTCTTAATGCTGATGAAAAAGGAAAAACAGCTGCAAAAAGACACTGGACAATAGAAAAAACTTCTGAGCTAAATCAGACAGTGTATTTCAAGGATATACTGACCTCAGAATGGAAAGCAGGATATGTGTTACATTGCGGTAGGGGTTTTACATTTGTATCTACAGGAGAAGAAAAACTATGGAAACCATCTAAAGTAATCAAGAATAGAGTTGAACAAGAGAAATATCTTAATGAAGAGAAATGACAAGTCATCCAACAAATTAGGTCCTATGAGGTTTGGGCAGGCCTCTCAAAGGTAGGAAAGTGTTCTGTTCTGGTTCTTACAGGAAAACAGAGAAAACCTGTCATCAAACAGTCAGACACTGAACATGTAGGTGCCCACAGAAGAGAAGACACCCCTTCAGAAACAATCACTTAATGAAGCAGAATCTGATATATGGTAAAAAAAAATTAATTATAGTGAACTATTTCTATACAAAAATCTATTTCTCTCTACTATCTAGTATTCCTGAATTCCCAATTTATGTACACCAATACTGGCTTTGGAGTAGGATTTGGCTTTCCTTCTTTAAAATCAAACATGTTGTTAAGATTAAATTCATGTTTTCTGCCTTAAATCAAGAAGCCAATTGGTGTAAAGCAGAAGAAAACAAAATCTGGGGACTCATTCCTTATACGCAATTTTCTCTCTGAAATCCTAATTTTCTCAGATATATTTTAATGATTATTATTGTCTTTCCCTAATGCATACCAAAAACTTGAAAATTTTTCTTTGATATTGATGTGTAACTTTTCCTCAACGAATAATAATGATTCCTATCTGCAGTATTTGAACTCTCCGGAACAAGATCATCATTTCCACTTGATTCAACCTGATGTATCTGGAATACAAACATCACCTAAAACCGGTTTGAAACTGTTTTGCTCAAGACAACTCATGACTAGCTAGCTGTAATGGTGCACCTTCTTGACCACTGATTTGGACATGCAGTCTTATATGCTTGCAGGAGACAAATATAGAAGACTTCTGGACCTTGCCAAGTCAGGGCAAGACATCCATTCTACCTCCCTGCTGTTGTTGTGGTATGTCAAGTTCTCTTGGCCTTACCCAAAACTGGGTGTAACAACGTGGCAGTGAGAACTAGGGTGACTGTCCAGGTGGTTTGCTGTTTCTGTCTATGCTGCACCTTTTGGAAGTTGTCCATCCACACTTCCTGTCTACTCTAGTATCTTTATTTTCCTTCTCAAGTCTTGATGAGGTTGAAGATTAAACTATCCCAACTATTATTATCTCTTCCTAGTAAGATATATTAGGTACTAGACTTACGTTTTCCAGCTTAATATAACTCTATTGTAAACTCCATCACCCTTCACCCTAGGTCTAGATATGTAGTTCATTTTGTTCTCGATTTCCCTTTACTTAGAGCACACTTGTTATTCACTGTTTTGTATGTACTTTTGTATTAATCCTAAAACTTTTCTTTAGACTAAATGGGGAATTGTAGTGACATAGTCCTTCTGTGGCACTGACCACGACCATTGAGGGGTGGAGCCATGGTTGGAAGTGACCTGTGGAAGGAGGTCGGAGGAAGAGAGGGGTAAAGCTCTCTTGCTAGCAGGACTGGGACAGGAGAGCATTGGATGGAATTTCCTGGTGTTCATCTGTGTAGATTGTAAGTTATTTCTCTCCAAATAAACATCTATTTGACCTATTTTTTATGCTTATTTAACCCCAATACACTCATATCTTGGAACATGTGAAATATGGAGGTGCCATTCCATCTTACATTAACACAAGAGGAAAGATGTCCCCATTTCCATATCATGAATGTAGATATGAGCCATCTCTAGGAACAATTGCCCATCACAACAACCTGAACCTGAACCTGAAATTTGCACTAGGGCCTCCTGAAACACATGGAGACCTGACAATTTCTGTTCCCTATGTGATTTTTTTTTTGATGCTCAGATATAATCTTTATGCAATTAGATTTTCAGAATAGTATTTTGTAAAGAAGGATTATTTAAATACTAAACTTTTGAGTAAATTCTTTACATTTTATTTCATTGTGGATAGTATCTTTTACTTTGATTATTATTTCTTAAATGGTCTTGGTAGTTATGCAAGCAGTCTTGGTATTGGGGATATCTTAAAAAATAACATCTGTGTTTTTAGACATGGAATGTGGAGAGTCATCTTAATGTAGAAAAATGTAAAGGTAACTGTAGATATAATCAATCAAATTTTAATTTAATAAAGTCTTATTTGGCATTGTTAATATTAAAACCAGCCAGTCTCCCATAAATATGTTTCCATTCAAGTGTAATTTTTTACATGTATCAGTAACTCTTTAGTTCCTAATGGTAGTGGCTTTTGCTGTATAAAAGGTGGATCAGTGGTTAAGACTAGCTCCTCCACCAGATGAGAGAACTTGAGCTTTGTTCCAAGCATCCATATAGAGCTTCAGGGCAAGCCATGTCTCCTCTTGTACTTATTTCACTCTTTCTTAGCAGCTATCCTTGGCAGATATCCCATGATTGTGGCATCCTTTCCATCTTGTTACTTTGCATCACATTCATGTGGGATGCATGAGAAGGCCAGAATTGGGCATCAGAGCTCCTGGAAGTGGAATTACACATGGTTGTAAGTTGCTGTGTAGTTGCTTGGAATTAAACACAGGTCCTAAGGAAGAGCAGGCTGTACCCTTAACCACTGAACTCACTCATCCAGACCTTTCATGCTGTGCATTTTTTAGGAATGCCATCTAATGATTGTCTGAAGTATTAGTATTGGTGCTATAGTAATGGTTGCCTATATCTGGCCATAATACAAACTTTTTCATGTTCCATAGTTATGTCATTGTTTTGGGGCCATTTACATAGATTCTATTTACCAGAGAACTGTATGAGGCAGGCAGATTACCAATGAAATAATTTCTATCCTTGTTCTTAATAAATTATCTTACTTCATCAATTCACATTTAGTAGATACATTCTGTCAGGACTTCTTCAATATCAGTTATTAGGCAATGATTCAGAAAAAATGTATACCTGTTGTAGTTATAAAAGCAATGGGCAGGAAGAAAAAATAAGATTCAGAAATTTAAGTTTTCATTGTGAATTTTTTGAGTTATATGTAAGGGTACTTTTTACATAATAGTACATGTTATTTACTGAGGGAATGTTGCCATACCAAGAATCCAGCTAGTAGAAGCTGCATTTGGATTTGTTCTTTTAAGGTGGACAAGGCAAGCTGTAAATATCACTAGCACACTTCAAAAACGTTTCTGTCCTATTGCAATTTCTCCATCTCTGACGGTGCTTTTGGCACCATAATGACGATAACTATTTTATTCTTGTCAACATGTACTACATCCCAACATGGGGAGTGAAACATATTAATGTCATTTGGGTCTGGAGATGGTCTAGAAAAAACTTAGAACTCATGAATTTTCCTGGTTTAATTTTTCTGTCTAGATGGGCCAGTCCTTCACATTGAAATCTGGGAAGAGGCCCACGAAACAATATCCTGGGGTAAATATTGGAAATTGAATTCTACCTATGGGTACTCAAGTGGTTTCTTGGACTTATTAGAACAAGTCTTGACCTTTGCACTTTGGGATAGTTATTAATTATACTTGCACTTAACATTAACACCTTCATTATTGACTTGTAACCTTCTGTGAATTTGTAGAGATCTCAAGCCAGGATTGATTGGTCATATGTTCTAAGCATGATGCAATGTGAGGCAGGAGCATGATGTTTTCAAACCCACTGTGGGCTGTATGAGCAAAATGAGCCTTGAAAAACCTCATATCTGGAAAAGGCAAAACGCAATGGCTGCTCTATTATAGGAACAGGATTTGCTTCCCAGCTTCCATGTGGTGCCTATCCACCGTTCTTATCTCTAGTTCAAGTTATCCAATGCCCTATTATGTCCCATTAGAATATTGAATGAATATAGTATGCAGACATAAATGTAAGCCAAAATCCCATTTCTGAGCAAAGAAAAAAATATCTAAAATGAACATAAAGGAGAAAGAAACTTATTATCTCCCACATCAAGAATTACCAATCTTATTTGAATCTTAATATGTATGTATTTTACTTTTCAAATATAGCCTAGATTTTGGACTTTTCGAAAATGTCTTCACTTAAGCCATTTTCCTAATGTGTGCTTTTGATTAAAAGTATCTATTTATTTTCCCCTGATGATAGTGTTTCCCATTATTTATGGTCACAGTCATGGAATTATTTTTTGACATGTGTGGCCTCATATTGAGGGTAGCATTTAACTGGCAGAGATATACAAACCTCTGCTACATTAATTCATGTATTCAAGGCCTGTGAACCCACCTCCAGGTATGTATCTATTTTAAAACTGTCTATTTTGATCAGCGTGAACTGTGTTTGTGTTTGATAGCTTGGTAGGTAGAGTGTTATTGCCATTACTAAAGATAGAATTTGCAATAGTGAAATAACAGGATTGTCAATCAGTGGACACAACACACATGTGGAAAACGGAGCCTGACAGATTTAAATGACCCCACCTGCATAGTATAGCCCTACATTTAGAATGGGTGTGGAAAGATGGGAGGAAAGGATGGTCAGGGTTCATGTGAGGGGGGAAAGAGGGTAAGAGGGAGGTAGGATAAATGTTGAAATGACAAGTAAAATAATAATAATAAATAATAATAAAAAAGAACATAAATTCAAATAAAAAAGAAGTTTCTCAGTTGTGTTAGGTATCTGCACTCTGCCTTGGACCCTAGTCTAAGGTTTGGAGGCGAATGATATGAGTTTTGTGGAGGGAATTTTGTTGTTGTTATTACAGGAAATATATCTCATAGTGTACCAAGTTGGTATTATAATGGGCATATTAATAAGAAAGGTTTGCTCCATTGAAAACATGCTTAGAGGAAGTCTCCACTGTATTAAGATCTTGCCTGGCTGCCAAGATTGGACATATAAACCAGGTGTTGGTGATGGCGTTTTTTTTTATTAATCCTATGTAGCTAAAAGTTCATTTTTAAATGTCAAGTATTATGGGGTAAGTGTTGAATTATCAAAATAAGGGCTAGAGCCTTTGATTTTGAAATTGTGCCCTGCAGGGTTTCAAAATCAACCGACCTTTACATATCTCTTGGAACTTGAAAAATGTTGAGGTACAGAAGGCCTTTCCATCTTACCTTTCCCCAAGAGACGATTTTCCACAAATCCCACTTTAGAAACTAGAGAAGAATTCCCACCATACTTGGTTCCCCTCCCCAGCATCATGAACCTGAACTCTAGCCTGAAACCATCATCATTGAAGCCATTGAACCAGACCTTTTATGGGGGTAATATTAGATGAGCCATCTGATGTATGTGTTGAATTTAGCTTTGCCGCCATGGTAAGGATTTAGTATAAGTACACTATTTCAGATTTTCTTTCTTGAAATGTTATTGGATTCTTATTATGTATGTATTTTACTTTTCCATCAATGCATTGATTTTGGTCATTTTGAAAATATTCTTGCCTCAAATAGTTTCCTATGTTTGTGTTTTCATTTTTTGTGTTTTTTAATATTTTTTAATATTTTCCTTGAGATTGTGTTTCCCATTAGATATGGTGCCAGTCATGCAATTCACTCTATTGACAAGGTTCGCCTCCTACAGACAGAGATCCCCATCCCTATATTTATCAAGCTCTTGTATTCAAGGCCTGTGGCCAAACAAGCTGGTGTATATCTGTTTTAAATGGGTCTATTTTGATCAGTGTGATCTGTGTTTGTCTTAGATGGTTTGGGAGGTAGAGTGTTACTACCATGATTAAAGATGCAATTTCAGATAGTAAAATGACTTAGGATTGCCAAACAATTTACACTACACATATGTGGAAAACGGAGCCTGTCCCAGGCTTGCTGGTATGTCATGGACTGCTTTCTTCTATACCTGATTCTCCTAGAATAGGATCTGTGAATCAAGCCAATTCACTGACTGCTGATTCACTGTGTTACAGAAGGCAATTTTGCCCACCTCTGGCCCTGCTGCAATCAAACACTAAAGTGCTTTCAAGTATTTCACCTAGGTAAGAGTTCCTTTTGATCATGTGGATAATATAAAATCAATTTACTCATTGGTCAAATCCTGAAATTATCTCCTAATTTGCATTTTAAAATAAATGTGATTAGTGTCTTTTCCATCATAATTTCCCCTTGGGCCTCACATGTTCCTACACAGTTAAACTTGTTTGAAATGCTTGATGAGAACAAGCCCATTTGTCCTAATTGTCTGCTGTCTGCCTTGTTCCATAGTCTAAAGCTTGTAGGAGAATGATGAGGGTTTTTTTTGGAGCCAATTCAATTTGTTGTCATTACAGGAAATGTATCTATTGAAACATTAAGTTGGTATCATAATGGGAATACTAAGAATTAAAGTTTTGCTCTATACAAAAGCTGATTTACAGGAAGTCTCCAATGTATTGAGATCTTGCCCAGTTGCCCAGATAGGACATATAAACCAGAAATTGTTGGTGATGTTCTTTGATTTTAATCCTATTTAGCTTAAAGTCTATTTTTCAATGTCAAGATTTATTTATGAGATCAACTATTATGGTGTCAGTGTTGGCATATCAAAATAGGGGTTGGAGCTATTGGATTTCAATGTGTGCCCTTCAGGTTTTCAACATCCACTGACATTTACTTATATGTTGGAACTTGAGAAATGTTGAGGTTCAGAAAGCCTTTCTATCTTACCTTACCCCAAGCACAGTTTCTTTTTTTTTGAATTGCAGTTTTGAAAGTAGAAATGAGATGATTCTAGACTTGGATTCTGCTCCCCAATAGCCTGCACATGAACCTCTAACTTGCACGGGAACCTCTGCAAAATCAAGGGGATCTGGAAATTTTCATGGTAGTCATTTCTTCTCATTTCTACTTGAGTATCTGCTGTTACTTATGTGATTCTTTTGTTGCTCAGATGGAAGCTTAACGCAATTAGAATTTCAGAAAAGCATTTTGTAAAGAAGGCAAATTAAATACTAATGTTTTCAGTAAGTTATATCCAATTGATTCTATTCTAGATTGTAGTTTACATATTGATTATTACCATTTCCTTAAACATGGTAGTTTTACACATGCATTCTTATTGATGGGGGAATCTTAAAAAATAATGTTTGTTTCATTTGAAGAGGTATGTGCCAAAACATCTGGGTGTAGACAAATATAAGGGTATCTGTAAGTTTAATCAAACACATTAAAATCGAAGTAAAGTTTTAATTGGCATTATTAATAATAAAACCTGCCAGTGCTCCAAACACATAAATATATATAAATATAATTTTCCAATAAGTCTGTGTTTCCAGTGGCTGGAGTGATGGTGTCTCAGTGGTTAAGACTGGCTCCTATACCAACACAGAAGGTTTGGTTCTCATCATCTTAATTTTGGGGTATTTCAAGGTACTTTTCTCTCTGGAGCTTGTATCTCTCATTGTTAGCAGCTTCCTTTGGCAGACATCCAATGACTCTGGCATGAGTAACATCTTATTTCTGTATATCACCTGGATGTCTGATGCCTGATATTGCCAGAATAAGCCATCAGAGACCCTGGAAGTTCAGTTATATGGAAGTTAGCTGATGTGTAGTTGCTGGGAATTAAGTCCAGGTCCTGTGGAAGAGCATTCTGCACTTTTGGACACTTAAGCCATTTATACAAACCTTTATTTTATCTCTTATTTTTAGCAGGTAATCTAATGTATTTGTTGAAGATTGTCTTGATGCCATAGTAAGGGTTTCATGTAGCTGATCATAATACAAATTTTACACTCTTCCATAGTGTCCATCACTATGTTTGGGCCATTTACATAGATCTTGTTTACCGCAAGGATATTAGGCAGCCAAATACCAATTCATATTTAAAAGACTACCAGTAAAATGATTTGTGTTCTTGTTCTTAATTAATTATATAATTTAATATTTTATTATTTATTTTATATAACCAAGTCCATTTAAATTTAAACAAACATTTATAGACAATAATTGTGAATATGGGCGTTTTTTTTCCAATCTACTTCCTGCTGGTAAGGGCTGCTGTCATGGGGGATTTGAAGAATATTCAGAAATCCTGGCTGTAATCTGTAAGGCTGCTTTGTCCCAGGTGTTTTGAATGTAGGATCACCTGGTACTCTTTTTCAGGTGATCTGGCTTGATCAAACCACATTAGTCTGGAAGGAATCCACATCTTTTCATTTACTGTGGAAACAAAAATAGAAATCATTTTCCCCAGTAACTTGTCCATGAACTTAAATTTTGGAGTCAAAGCATTTTTTTATTTATTATTTTACATGTCGATCACAGTTCCCTCTCCCTCCTTCCCTCCCTCCCTCCCGCCTTCCCTCTCTTTTACACTCTTTGCCCTCTCACATGTACTATAACCACCCTCCCTTCCCATCCCCCCACCCCAATTACATATAAAGTGGAATGCCATCCAATTGGGGTCATGTAGATCCGACAGGTCATGTGATGTAGGGACTAGGGTTTGTCTCCTGTCTCTAGATTAAGGCAGTTAGCACTCCATGGGGAATGTGTTTGCAAAGACCTTTTGTGCACCAGGGATACGTCCTAGCTCCCTAGTCTGAGGTCCCTTAGACTGCTCAGTCTTTCTGGCTGAGACCGATATTCAGGGGGGCCTGAGTCAGTCATTCCCTTGCTTCCCAGTTATAAGTCTGGTTGCCCATTAGCTCCTCCTTGTTCAGGTAAGCTGTTTCTATATGATTCTGCCACATGTTCTTGTCCTGTCCATCAGCATCTGTGTTCAACTTTGACACAGTGTTTATGTATGGGAGTTTGCTCCTGTTTCCAACAGACATAAGTTGAGGGCTGCATGGATAAGTTACTTGTTGATCTCACTCTCTGAGAAGGGCATTTACAGTAGCCTTTCCAAGGAACCTCAAATTGTTAGTGGGCAGCAGTCTTGTAGTTCTCTAGACCTTTCTTTGTGTTGAATTTTATCTTTAAACCAATATTGGCTCCGGCTTTTATTTTCTCTCGCCACACACTCTCTCTGTCTCTTTATCTCTCTCTTTCCTTTCTTCTATTCTTATCCAGGCTCAATCTTCCTAGTCTCGCATGTTTTCATTTCTTCCCCCTCATTTTCTCCTACATCTTTCAACATTCTCTGCCCCCCCCCCACTTACCTTGAGCTCCAACCTGCTGTCCTCCAGGAAGAAAAGGAAAAGGGAAGGACGAGCACACCTCAAATAATGGTGACCTGCTGAGAGACGAATCCAGAGGTCATAGACTTGTCTAGCAAGTTCCCATCCTATAGAATGGCACCCTTAGGCAGGACGTCAGAATTCCGAGTAAGAATTCCTTCAGTGTTGGGAGACAGAAAAGACCTCTTGAGGTGCAAGTGAGGAACCTCCAGATAAGGTGGCGAGCAGGTGGCTGGCAGAGAGGGAGTGGATACCAAGTGCTCATTTTCCAGATGCAAGAAGAACGACCATGAGATTCGTGGTGGACGACTGCACAGTAAATCACAGACTCCAGAAGAAGACTAGGCCGCAGAGCTCCATGTGTTCCTGGCCAGATCTCTTCTACAAAGTGACATCCAGGTCAGGGCTGATACACAGAAAAAAAAAAAGACTAAAATATGTAAACACACAGACAAACAAAAGAATAACTGAGAAAGCAGAGATTTCAATGGTCTTGAGAGGGTCAAATCAAGATTGCACTCAAGTGCTTTCACCTGTGTGTATTTGAGTTTCGGTGGGGCAGAAGTCTTATGAATATCACACATCGTGTGTGTGTATGTGTGTGTGTGTGTGTGTGTGTGTGTGTGTGTTTGTGTGTTGGGAATAAGTGAAAGCAGTGTATTTGGGTTTGTGTGTGAAAAAAATATTTTAATAGGAATGATCAAGAAGATCCAACCTCCAAAAAAAAAAAAAAAAAAAAAAAAAAAAGGGAAAACAAACCAAAACAAAATAAAAAAAAAAAAAAAAAACCAAAATCCCCAAAAAGAGAAAAGAATAACAAATAAAGGAAAGGATTATATTAAAATTAGGAATAGAGAATGGAGGAAGAATAAAAGATATCACATGAAACATACACTAATTGATTCCATTTTTTTCAATTTATGTCTCTATGTGTTTGTTCATTCAGATTTACAGACTTGACATTGAGAATTGGATCATGTGTGTCCAGGTTACTGAACCTAGCTAGCAGAGCGCTATTTTCTCCATCCTCAGTCTTCTCCCATGCCTCAGGTGCTCCATCTATTGCTGGCAGTTGCCATCCACTAGTGGCATTTTACTCCTTCCTTCCTTCACATCTCCAAGGACGGAAAGTTAGCAGAGAAAAAAGGCTCCATTTGCCTGAGTGATAAATCGTGGCCCACAGAGTGTAGAGCTGAGGTATTGTCTCACAGTCCTCGTGGGATGCACTTCAGGCAGTATCTTGTCTGAGAAGCCTGTCCAGGGTTTTGCTAAGTCCGCCGCCTTATTGAGGTCTGTCCCTGTCTACCCCTGGAAAAATTTCGCAGCAGTCGCCAGGACAAACTTCCTGCCAGGCAATTTTTCTAGTTCTGGGTCTCGTGGGCAGGCCATCTCCTCACAGCTTCTAAGTCCTGGTTGAGTTGTTGGGTTATTTATAGAAAGTTGTTCCCTGTCCATGGGCTCCAGGCCCAGGAGATTGGGAGGGCCATTGTGTCCTTTGTGTGGGGTTGCGTGTAAAGGCTTTCGTGTCTGGCCAAGAACGCCGTCCCCGATGAGAAAATGAAGCCTTGTTGTGTGTGCTTCAGAGCTGATCCAGGAGAGCCTGGTATTCTTCTTCGTCAAGAGGGCCCTCCAGGCTTGGCTGAATCTGCTCCCAAGGGTCATAGAGATCCAGAATGTCCCTCGCCTCTTGGTCAGTTTGTTTTCCTGCCACCATGGGATCAGGAGACAGCCTTGCAACTGCACATGCCTCTGGGCAGTCTGCTGGAGAGGAGGGCTGTGCTGCTGCTGTCCAGGGGATTTCAGAGGAGGTTGGTGGGCAGGTGAGAGTCAAATCCCGTGTGCGCACATCTTGTGCAGCAGTCAGTGGCAAAAAGCTGTATTGGGTAAGCTGAGTCTCCCTAGCAGTCAGTGGTGCATTGTGAGTAGGTAAGGAAGGGGAGTCTTGACCTGGAACTCTTGCCTTGCCAGCAGCTCTGTGGCACACTCTTCTGTTCTGAAACCATATGTGGATGGTGTCTTCAGGCAAATAGGTCCTTTGGGCAAGCTCCTCCCTGGCAGCAAAGCCCGGTTAGGGCTGACTCTCAAAAGATGTCTTAAGATGATCAACTGTTTGGAATTGAGTCGAGTGCGAAGCCTTCTGCGTACCGACGAGTTGCTTCTTCTACCTTGCAGCCTGGCACCGGACTCTTCATGAGGCTGCAGGGGATCTGGGATGCTTAGGGCTGCCGAGGTGTTCGGTCCTTACCTCACCAGCCCTGTGTGACCTTGTCAGGTTTGAAACCACACCTGGAGAAGCTGATTTCCCTTGTCAGTTGCTCCCTGGCCCTGAAACTTTGGTAAGGGCTCTTGGTGAAAGCTCTCACAAGGGCCTCCTTCTGCATACCAATCCTGATCTCTCTGTGCCAGGATGCCTGGGATTCAAGGGCCACTGGACTGTTCCACACACTGCTGACACCTGCCATCCAGACAAGGAAGGATGCCTTCCCAGGACCTCCCTGTTCTTGATTTTGCAATTCTCAACAAGACCACACCTCCTCAAGGAGGTATCAAGGCAATTTGCCAGCCTCCAGTATTCCTGGCAATGATATATATATATATATATCATCTCTTGTCTCTGCCCACAGCCCTTTGGGTTGTGCTTGGAGGGCATCCAAGTCAAGCCCCCACTGCTGTTGAGCTTGCATCCTTGAGCAGAGACTTGAGGCATGCAGGCACCAGATAGAAAAGAAGCCAGGAGTCGTCCATGTGTGGCACCACCCAGCAGGTCCCCAGGTAGAATAGGGAAAGGGAGGAAAGACGAGCGCACCTCAAATAAGGGTGACCAGCTGAGGGACAAATCCGGAGGCCATAGACTTGTCTAGCATCTTCTCGTCCTACAGCATGGCACCCTTAGGCAGGACATCATTACCCCAAGTAAAAACTCCTTCAGGGTTTGGAGACAGAAAAGTCTTTTTGAGGTGCAAGTGAGGAACCTCCAGATAATGTGGCAAGCAGGTGGCTGGCAGGGAGAGAGTGGTTACCCATTGCTCATTTTCCAGAGGCAACAAGAACGACCATGAGATTCATGGTTGTCTACTACACGTTTAATCACAGACTCCAGGGGAATCCTAGGCCATGGAGCTCCATGTGTTCCTGGCCAGGTCTCTTCTACAAAGTGACATCCAGGACAATGCTGATACACAGAAAAAAAAAAAAACTGCTACAAATGTCCAAAAAAAAAAAAAAAAAAAAAAAAAAAAAGCAAACACACAATCAAAAGAATCACTGAGAAAGCAGAGATTCCATTGGCTTTGAGATGGTCAAATCAAGAAGAGGTTTTTAGAGCTTGCACTCAAGTGCTTTCACCTGTGTGTGTTTGTGTTGGGGGGCAGAAGGTTTATGAATGTCACTGATTGTGTGTGTGTGTGAGTGTGTTGGGAAAAATGAAGGCAGTGAAAAAAAAGTCTTTAAAGAGGAATGATGAAGAAGATCCAACCTCCACAAAATAAGGAAAAACAAAACAAAACAACAACAGAGTCAGGTGAATATTTGAGTTCAAGGCCACTTTGGGCTATACCAGATTGATTCAGTTAAAAGAGAAACAGCCAGGCGGTTTTGGTGGCTCAAATCTTTAATTCCAGTACTTGGGATGTGGAGATGGGAGTAAAATATGGCTCGGCTGAGAGAGGAATATAAGGTGGGAGGAGAGAGAATCACATATGTGCATTCTGAAGATTCCTAGGGACAGGATTAGCCCTTTGGTCTGGACATTCAGTAGAAGTGATTCCTAGGGGCTAGATGCTCTGCTTGTCTTCATTAAACACTATATCTGACTCCAGGTTTTCATTTTTAAGATCAATTATAATTAATGCTACAATCTCCAGTGTAGAGAGTAGTGTGCCATTGCTAAACTGTGATGTAGAAGAGTAGAATTGATGGTATTAAGTGACAAAAACTAGAATTTTAGTAAGGGATCATTGTATCCCAAATACTCCACAGATAAATATGCTAATCATACCTGTTAGAAATTAGTAAGATAAAATGTAAATGTTTGTTCACCAGGATTAATCAGCCTTTACATTCCCATAACAAAAGAGACCTCCTTATCAAAGGCCTGTAACATGCTGTTCAAGGGCAATTTTCAGGGTCACAACCAACATTAATTTGCAATGTACCATAAAGTTATATTAATTAATTCCATTCTATTTGGAAAGTGGTTTTGAGACAAATTCCTATATTAATTGAGGTGGACTTGAACCCTGTCTGTAGTCCCACAGTGTTTTGACCATGATAACCTCCTGAATAACCACCCTAAATTCTTTCATTACATGTCAGCAGCACCATGGAATTCTAACATTTCCAGTTTAATCTCATAGTGGGCTGTCCATTTCAGTAACAGGAAAAGGATTTGTGTGTTGAGCATGGCTTCTCCCTTCAGATCAGAAGAGGAGGAACTGTGTACTATGTACACTGCAGAGGGAAACAGAACTATGTACTTTAGTATCAAGTAGATGAATCATGTTTGCAAGCCATTATTTTAAGAGAGAAGACAAGGAACCAATTCCTTAACGGATATCACCATTCCAATCATAGCCCTATGATAGCTCCGCTGTAGAAATGCCAATACATTTAGGTTCATACCATTTAAGTACACACATTGAATAAGTGATAAATACATGTCCAAATTCTTGTAATAAGCAAATAGTTTATAATAAAGCTTCTGTTATTAATATACTGTGATTTTACAAAGTTTAGTGAGAGGAGAGATAGTTAGAGTCAAGAGCCAAGGATGATAGTTGTGGGGAAAAATTTTATATACCATGTGTGTATGAGGAACAGAAAGTTAATTCATACAGATATATTCAACAATGTAATGGATGTGTTAAAATTCATAACTGTGCCATTTATCATTTCAGGAATGAAAGAAGTCATACTGGAGAGAAATATTCTGAATATTCTCAAAGTTTTAAAGCCTATAAATATTATAATCATCAAAAATATGAAAGAGTCTATACTTCAAAAAAATCCCATGAATATAATCAATGTGGAAAAGCCTTTACACAGGACTGCAGTCTCCAAATACATAAAAGAACACATCATGGATAGAAATCCTATGAATGTTAGAAATATGGGAAAGCCTTTCCATATCATAAGCATCTTCTAATGCATAAAATATCCCATACAGGGAAGAAACACTATGAATGTATTCAATGTGGAGAGAACCTTTTCACAGGTGTCCTCCAAGTTCATGAAAGAGCACTGTGAAAGGTAAAGCCCTTTCACAGGATAGTAGTCTACAAATTCATACAAGAACACATATTGGAAACTCTGAAAGTAATGTGGTAAAGCCTTTCTACACAATTGTAGTCTTGAATTATGAGAAAAAAAATCATGCTGCAGAGAAAGTATAAATGTAGTTAGTGTGGTAAGGCTTTACATTTTGTGGTAGTCTTTATACAAGAGGAAAAATTTTAGTGTTCAATCATTCTGTTCATATCTCAATAGTCTTTGAAGATGAAACTCGTACAAAGAAAGTCTGGCTATGAAGGATTTCAAAAGATCTTTAGCCAACACATTTTAGTTACATCAGAATATTCCATAGAAAATAATTTGACAGCGTCAATAATCTGTTCAAGCATGATAATGTATGTTTTTATTTTGTTTTCACTTCCAAACACATGGACAAAGCCCCACAAATTTAATGATAAAGTAACCCTTTTAGTTTTCCTCTTCAATGACAATGAATAACTAATTCAGGTATAAAACTTTATGGATGTTTACTTATGTCTTTTCTGTTGTGATAAAACAATGTCTACATAAACTCATGAAAGAGTTTAATTTAATTCTGGGTTCCGGAGAGATACAGGATGACCATGAAAGAGGCATGGCAACAGGTGTCAGACATGACTGCTACAGCAGGATGCTAAGATCTCACATACTCCACTTGCTGCATGAACTCCAGCAGGACATCATTTCCTAAGTCCTCCCAAATGATACCACAAACTAAGACATCTTGATTTCCCTGGCTTCAAACCTACATGCTTGCTTTCTGTTACATGAAGCCGTTCATGGTACCAGGAAACTATAGGTAAGCCTTTATGAGCCTCAACATCTGTGTTATAGGAATGAATCCTTACAGAAGAAAAGTAGTCTTGATTGAAAATGTTTAATGATTTTTGCTAATTTTTATTTTGTTATGTCTGTGTCTTTAGATATCTGCATGTGCTAGCAACGTTAAAACATTTAGTCTTCCTGTATTTATTTCTAACAGGAATTAACAGAATGTTGCCAAAACCTCACCTGGTTTCTGGGCAGGGACTGCTTGGCACTGTCTCAATATTTTAGACTGTGAATTCTTAATTACAGGAATTACAAGAAGTTGTCAAAAAACTGACCTTGGTCCTGGGAATGAACTTTTAACTGTTTGGCCATGTCTCTAGCCCTATGATACTTTAAACCTGTGTATGCATCTTGATATTAGGAAATAGGGAAGGATGAGAAATAACCGGTTCATGTAAACAATATGGTAAAGATTTTACATAATCAAAGTTGTCTTCAGATTCAGTGAATAAAATCTTTTTTATCTGTTATAGACTTGAGGTAAGTAAATAGTTTACCACAGTCATTCAAGTATGAATGTTGAGATCACAGTATTGTGGTTTGCATTTTGAAAGGTTTTGTTCTAGGTATTGAAGTGTCATTCATATGTGGCAACTCAACTTACTGAAGTTTATTTTCTGGCTCATATATTCCTTCAGTATATTTACTGGCTCATATATTCCTTCCATGACTTCTGCTCATTTTCTGTTGTGCCTTTACTGGTGTGGTAGGCTTTATTTATTTATTTATTTATTTATTTATTTATTTATTTATTTATTTATTTATTGAAATGTATAGAATGGGTTGCCCATTATATAAGTAGTCCATTGTCTATTTAAATAATAGGCAATGTTATCATTCTTTTCATAAAAAGATGTCTGTGAAAGGATGGTGGCTTCTTGGTCCTGGTTTTATTTTTTTATATTTTCACAAATTCCCTTCAGATGTTGTTGTTTGTTTCCATTCTGGCTTTGATGTCAATGATTACTCAGGGCTACCTTTGAACTCATCAGTCTCATGTTTCTCCTCCTGAGATCAAGAGCAAGAGTAGGTTATAGACCCCTAATGTGTGCTCCTTTTATCAACAAGTTTTAACAATGGTAATATTAAGATGCTTAATAGAAGAGAGATGTTTACATCTGTCGAGTGAAGATATAATGAAATGGAATAATCAGCAATCAACTATGTATTTTATAGCATAGCTTGTTGTGCTATGGATTATATAGCTTTTAATATTGCTGCTTCTTCTATGATCCAGTTTTTATCCATTTGGCACTAAACTTGAAGTACTGTCTTGTAAAGAAATTATCTAGGGATGCCACATATTGTAAAGACAGATCGACAGATTTATTTAAAAAAAAAACATGTCATGTGTGTGTGTGTGTGTGTGTGTGTGTGTGGTGATATGATAATTAGTTTGAATGGGTAACAGATATGTGGGTTTTCTTTTAGCCCTATTAATATGGTGGTCGAAGTCAGGTTGCCAGCCATTTACAACATTGACATTTTTCCTTCTGAGACAGCTCACTAGAGCTCAGATGATCTTATAAAATAAGTACAGTATTGTGTTCTATTCACATTGTAATTGTATTGTCATTTAAGAAAGGAGCAACACAGTATAAATTTATACTGTCATCTTTTTGCATTTTGTTAGTTTATAATTGAGGACTGAATACTTGTGGTACCAGCACTGATATTCCCAGGAGCTTCTCTCCCCCAACTCCCTTCTCCTGTCTCTCTGTTGTCCTCTTAGTCTTTCCGTGGCTCCTCTCCTCCTTCTGCCCCTTGTCTATGGTCTGCCTCCTCCCACTACTCATGCTCTTTCCTTCCTAGTCCTCTGCTCAGGTGCATTGGATCATGGAACATGGAGCTCACTTGATCTTCTAGAATAGGAGGCAGTGTAGTTGATCTCGGTGTCCTCAAAGCATCAGGGGACAGGGTCATGTTGTAGTTGTTGTACACGAGGGATGAGTTTTGAGTGGAGAAGTAAAGGGTTTGAGGTGGGATAAATGAATCCAGAGAGAAAGGCACTAAAGCTTAGCAGCTATTGGAGTGATAGGAATTACCTTGAAGGGGCCCTGCTATTTAGGGGAAAGGGGAGAGGGACGCTGGTCTGGCGGAGAGAAAAGGACCTGGTCCCAGATGTTAATTGGGGATATACAGGGGTTGGCTCATGGTAGAGGCAGTGAGTAGTCAGTAAAGTTCCATAGGAGGGAATGGAGATGATGAAGTAAGGGTGTAAGCAGGTAAGGGAGAGGTGACAATTTGGGAGAGTGACCATAAGTCTGAATAGAGCCAGAAGCAAAAGCTTTATCCAGTCAAGGTGAAGTTCCTGTGACATTTTAACAAGAATATTTTTTAAAGAACCATTAGTTCACTCTATCTTTCCTGAGGACTTGGGGTGATAGGGAATATGGAATTGACAAGGGATGTTTAGAGCTTTAGATAAGATTTGTGAGATCTGAGAGGTGAACTCAGGGCCATTCTCTGACTGAAGAGAAGCTGGGATTCCAAACCAAAGAAGATTTCCCTGAGAAGGCTGTCAGAGACTGTCTGAGCTTTCTTGCTAGTAGTTCGAAAAGCTTCTACCCACCCTGTGAAGGTATCAACCAATACAAGGAGATACTTGACCTGTCTGGCTGTAGGTGGGTAAAGTCAAGTTGCCAATTAGTCCCTGGGAGAGAGCCCTGGCCTGGTGGGTAGGAAAGTGAAGCTATGATACCTGGAGTTAGGGTCTGACATCTGACAGGTTTTACAAGAGGCAGTGATAGTTTTTAAGAAATGTAAGTCCTCAGGAGTGGGCTGGTGGTGAGCCTTGACAAAATGAGAAAGAGCCTTGCTGTAACGATGAAAGAGCTAGTGTAAATAGGACAGAATTTGTCAACTATTAGGTGACTGTGAGGATGTGGGATGTGTCAGGACTCCTTGTGGTGGGTGTGGTGAGTGTGGGCTTCTGAGGGCTGCAGCTTTAACTGCTTCATTAGCCCAGTTGTTTGCCTTAGAGGTAATGGAGCTGTCAGTCTGATGAGACCAACAGCGAATAATCCCTATAGCTTTGGGGAGGTGGGAAGCCTTTAACATGGCCACAATATGACCTGAGTTAGTTATGTATTCTCCTTTTGTAGTAAGTAGCACATTCTCTTTCCACATAGCAGCATTGAACTGAAGGATCTGAAAGGCATGTTTGGAGTCTGTGTAAACATTTAGGGTTTGCCCCTGTGCTAATTGGAAGGCATGAGTGAGGTCTATTAATTCAGCCTGCTGGTTATTAGTATGGGCAGGGAGTGCCTGTGCCTACACCACCATGTTATCAGATCTGATACTTTGCCATATCCTGCTCTACGGGTCCCCTCATGTAAAAAGGAGCTGCCATCTGTGTACCAGGCATATGTGGTCTGAGGTAGTGTGCCCTCCTGTAAGTGTGAAGGATGGGGCAATAGTTCCTCTAGAGTTTCAATACAGGTTTGGGCTGTCCGGAAATCCCTGAGGCAGGGCAGTCCAGGTGAGCTGTGTGGAGGCATAGGTATCAGGGCCAGTCCAGGTGAAAGTAAAAACATTTTGAGACTTAGATCAAGAGGGATAGAGAAAAAGGCATCGTTAAGATACAAAACTGAGAAACGAGAAGTCCCTGAGGGGATAGTAGAAAGAAGTGTGTAAGGATTAGGTACCAGAATATGGAGGGGGACCACTGCAGAGTTAATGAGTCGGAGAGCCTGAACCAGGCGATAGGTACCATTAGGTTTTTTAAACTGCTAGTATAGGGGAGGTGAATGGAGAGGATGTAGGAAAAAGTAACTTTTTCCTTAGGTGGTCAGAGATGATAGGTTTAAATCCTGTAAGGCTCTGGAGTGGGAGTGGGTACTAGGTTTGAGTGATGTACCTCGAGGTGTTCTGTAGCAGAATGACAATGGGAGAATGGTGTCTAGCCACAGAAGGGTTTTTGGTGTTCCAGACTTGGAGTCTACCTCAGAAGCTGGCAGAGGAAATGAGGTATTAGAACCAGTAGGGTGAGTGGCTAGAAGGAGGAGAAGAGGGGCCACTGATGAGTGTGGGCTTAGGCGAATGGGGGGAGCAAAAGAAATAGAAGCTTCTACCTTGGCTAAAAGATCCCCTCCCAGTAAGGGCACAGGGCAAGTGGGTATAACTAGAAATGAATGAGTGAGGGGAATTCCCCTTAAAACACAACTGAGTGGTGGGGTCTGATGAGGTAGGCAAGGCTGTCCCCCTACCCCCGACAATACGAAGACGAGAAGGGGAAGTGGATCCCTAAAACGCCCTCAGGACTGAATACCTGGCACCAGTGTCCTAAAGGAAGGAGATGGATCGCCCTGATACTTTCATTTCTACCCAGGGCTCCCTATCTGAAATGAGAGTAGGAAGAGAGCCAGGGCCCCTTCACTCATCATCGTCCATGGCCAGGGTTAGAAAATGAGGTAGAGAGCAGTTCATATCTGATGTCCTTTTGCAAAAAGGGGCACAGGGGCAGTATGTTGACCAGTAACCATCCTCCTAGCATTTTGGTCACAGTTGAAGTGGCACACGGGGTTTAGGGCAATTTCCAGCCCAATGTCCTTCCTGACCACATTTAAAACATGATCCTTGAGCCCCGGAGGGCAAGGGGCCCTGGGCAGTCTCTAAGGCCAGTCAGAAGGCCTTGGCCATCATCTGATACTTGTATTTTTTATGATTTTTTTATTTAATTTATTATTTTACATTATGATCCCAGTTCCACTTCCTCCTCCCTTATTTCCTCCCTCCCTTTTACCCTCTCTGCACTCTCACATCCACCCAAACCACCCTCCCCTCCCATCCCCCCCATCCCAATTCCATATGTAGGGGAATTCCATCCAGTTGGGGGGGACATGTAGATCTGAAAGGTCATGTGAAGTAGGGACTAGGGCTTGTCTCCTGTCTCTAGGTTAAGGCAGTTATCCCTCCATGGGGGATGTGTTTGCAAAATAAGTTTGTGCACCAGGGATACATCCGGGCTCCACTGTCTGAGGTCCCTTAGACTGCTCAGTCCTTCTGTCTGAAAACCATATTCCCAGGGTCGGGAGTCAGTCCCATGGTGGCTTCCCAGTTATATGTCTGGGGCCCGTGAGCTCCTCCTTGTTCAGGTAAGCTGTCTCTATGAGTTTCTGCCCCCTGGTTTGTCCTCTCCATCTGCATCTGGGTTCTAATTCGACTAAATGTTTAGTTATGGGTGTTTGCTCCTGTTTCCAACAGGTATTAGATGAGGGTTCCATGGATAAGTTAGTTGTTGATCACACTATCCGGGAACGGCATTTATGGTAGCCTTTCCATGGATGTTCAAATTGTTAGTTGGTGGCAGTCTTGTAGTTTTCTAGACTTTTCTTCGTGTTCAATTTTATCTTCAAACCAATATTGACTCCCTCAAATCTTTTATGTTATCTCTCTCCCTCTCTCTCTCTCTCTCTCTCACTGTCTCTCTATCTCCTGTCTTCTATTCCTAACAGGGCTCAATCTGCCTAGTCACATGTGTTTTAATTTCCTACCCGTCACTTTCCCCTACTTCTTTCTCCATTCGTTGCCCCCCCCCACTTACCTTGTGCACTGGAGGACTTGTCCCTTTATGGTTCTGTGAGGGACTTCATATGAATCTCTTAGAATACACCTTGTGTCCTAGTTGCTCTGGTGGTGTGAATGATAGGCTGGTGATTCTTTGCTCTAGGTCTAAAATCCATATATGAGTGAGTGTGTTCCTCTTTTTGTGACTGGGTTACCTCATTCAGGATGGTTTCTTCAAGTGCCATCCACTTGTCTGCAAATTTCAAGATACCATTATATTTTTCTGCAGAGTAGTATTCCATTGTGTCACATCTTCATTATCCATTATTCAATTGAGGCGTATCCATGTTGCTTCCAGGTTCTTGCTATTACAAATAGTGATGCTATGAACACAGTTGAGCATATGTCTTTGTTGCATGGATGGGGATCATTTGGGTATATGCCTAAGAGAGGGAATGATGTATCCTGTGGTAAACTAATTCCCATTTTCTTGAGGAACCACCATACTGATCTCAAAATAGCTGTATGAGTTTGCACTCCCACCATCAGTGGAGGAGTGTTCCCCTTTCTCCACATCATCTCCAGCATGAGTTATCATTGGTGTTTCTAATTTTAGCCATTCTGGCAGGAGTAAAATGCTGTCTCAAAAATTCTTTTGACTTTCATTTCCCTGATAGCTAAGGATGTTGAGCACTTTCTTAAGTGTCTTTCAGACTTTTTGATTTCTCTATTGAGAATACTTTCTTTAGTTCTGTATCTCATTTTTTTCTTAGGGTTATTTGGTGTTTTTTTTTTTTTTTTTTTTTTTTTTTTTTTTTTTTGACTAGTTTGTTGACAAAGAATATGTTGGAGATCAGCTTTTTGTCGAATATAGGATTGGTGAAAATCTTTTCCCAGTCTGTGGGCTGCCATTTGGTCTTGTCCACTGTGTCCTTTGCCTTACAGAGCTTCTAAGTCAGAAGAGGTTCCATTTTTTAATTGTTTCTCTCAGTGTCTGTGCCCCTGGAGTTATGTTCAAGAAGCACTCTCCTACACCAATTTGTTCAGGGGTACCTCCAAATTTCTCTTCTAAGAGGTTCAATGTGGCTGGTTTGATGTTTACATCTTTGATTCATTTTGACTTGAGTTTTGTGCATGGAGACAGACATGGTTCTATCTGCAGTCTTCTACACACCCTCATCCAATTGTGCCAGCACCATTTTTTGAAGATGCTGTCCTCGCCCCATTGTATAATTTTAGCTATTTTTTCGAAAATCAGGTGTTCATAGGTGTGTGGGTTATTGTCAGGATTATCAATTTGATTCCATTGGTCTACTTGTCTATTTTTATGCCAATACCAGGCTGTTTTCAGAAGTATAGCTCTGTAGTAGAGCGTAAAGTCAGGAATGGTGGTGCCTCCTGAAGTTCTTTTACTGTATAGGTTTGTTTTGGCTATCCTGGGACTTTTGATTTTCCATATAAAGTTGATTATTACCCTTTCAATGTTAGTGAAGAATTGTTGTGGGATTTTAATAGGGATTGCATTGAATCTGTAGATTGCTTTTGGCAAGATTGCATTTTTACATATTTATCCTACCTATCCAAGATCATGGGAGATCTTTCCATTTTCTGATATCTTCTTTAATTTCTTTCTTTAGAGCCAAAAAGTTCTTATTATATAGGTCTTTTACTTGTTTGGTAAGCATTGCACCAACATACTTTATGTTGCTTGTGTCTATTGTAAAGGGTGATGTTCGTCTGATTTCTTTCTTGGTCTTTTTGTCGTCTGAAAAAGAATAGGGCAACTGATTTTTGGGGGGATTATCTTGTATCCTGCTAGTTTGCTGAAGGTGTTTATCAGCTGTAGGAGTTCCCTGGTAGAGTTTATTGGGTTGCTTAGGTAAATTATCATATCATCTGCAAATAGAGACAATTTTACTTCCTCCTTTCCAATTTGGATCCCCTTGATCACCTTTTGTTGTTTTATAGCTTTCCTAGAACTTCTAGTACGATATTCAAGAGATATGAAGAGAGAGAGAGAGTGTAGCCTTGTCTTGTTCCTGAATTTAGAGGTATTGGTTTATGTTTCTCTCCATTCATATTGACGTGGGCAGTTGTTTTGCTGTATATTACTCGTATTATGTTTAGGTATGTTCCTGTTATCCTTGATCTCTCCAAGACCTTTATCATGAAAGGGTGTTGAATTTTGTTGAAGGATATTACAGCATCTAGGGAGATAATCATATGGTTTTTATTTTTCAGTTTGTTTATATTGTGGATCACGTTGTTAGATTTTCATATGTTAAACCATCCCTGTAAACCAGGGATTAAGCCTACTCGGTCATATTGGATGATTTCTCTGATGTATTCTTGAATTGGGTTTGCCAGAATTTTATTGAGTATTTTTGCATCGATGTTCATCAAGGGTATTGTTCTGTAGTTTTCTTTCTTAGTTGTGTGTTTGTGAGGCTTGGGTACCAAGGTTATTGTGGCCTTATAAAAAGAGTTTGGCAATGAACCTTCTGTTTCTATTTTGTTGAACATTTTAAGGAGTAGTGGTATTAGTTCTTCCTTGAATGTCCGTTAGAATTCTGCACTGAATCCATCTGGCCCTGGACTTTTTTTGGT
The DNA here is from genome assembly GCF_943737965.1 of Phodopus roborovskii. Taxonomy (NCBI): domain Eukaryota; kingdom Metazoa; phylum Chordata; class Mammalia; order Rodentia; family Cricetidae; genus Phodopus; species Phodopus roborovskii. Next base: position 14,591,346 of record NW_026125489.1, read on the forward strand.
TGGAAGGCTTTTGATGACTGTTTCTATTTCACTGTGGGTTATATGTCCATTTAAGTTGTTCGTCAATTCTTTATATAATTTTGGTAAGTGATAGTTATCCAGAAATGTGTCCATTTCCGTTGAAATTTCAATTTTTGTGGAATACAGATTTTCAAAGTATTATTTGAAAATTGTCTTTATTGTCTCTATGTCCAATGTTATGTTCCCCTTTTCTTTTCTGATTTTGTTTATTTTCATGTTCTCTCTCTGCTTTTTCAATAATTTGAATAAAGGTTTGTCTATCTCGTTGATTTTATCAAAAGAAAAAACAACTGTTCATTGCATTGAGTTTTTGTGTTGTTTTCCTGGTTTCTATTTTGTTGATCTCAGCCCTCAAGTTGATTATTTCCTGGTGTCTATTCCTCTGGGGAGAGTTAGCTTCTCTCTGTTCTAAGACTTTCATTTGCGCTGTTAATTCTCTTATGTGACTATCCTGTTTTCTTCATCTGGGCACTTAGTGCAAAGAACTTCCCTCGTAGCACTGCTTTCACAGTGTCCCATGAGTTCGGGGATGTTGTGTCCTCATTATCGCTGAATATTAGAAAGTCCTTAATTTCTTTCTTTATATCTTCTTTGACCCAGGTGTGGTGCAATTGCATATTTTTCAGTTTCCATAAGTTTGCAGGTTTTATGCTATTTGTGTTGTTGTTGAATTCCAATTTTAAAGCATGGTTGTCTGATAGGATACAGGGGACTAGTCCTATTCCCTTGTATCTGTTGAGGTTTGTTATGCCACCTAGAATGTGGTCGATTTTAGAGAAGGTTCCATGTGAAGCAGAGTAGAAGTTATATTCTTTTCTCTTTGGATGGAATGTCCTATAGATGTCTGCTAACCCCTGTTGAGACTTCTGTTAGTTCTTTTGATTCTTTGTTGATTTTCTGATTTGTGGTCCTGTCTAGTGTTGAGAGTGCTATATTGAAGTCTCCCACTATATGTGTATGAGGTTTTATATGAGCTTTGAATTTTAGTAGTGTTGCTTTTATGATTGTGGGTGACTTTGTATTAGGGGCATAGATGTTCAGAACTGAGACTTTGTATTGATGCATTTCTCCTGCGATGAACACAAAATGACTGTCTTCATCTCTTTTGATTATTTCTGGTTTGAAATCTAACTTGTTAGATGTTAAGATAGCCATGCCTGCTTGATTCTTGATTCCATTTGCTTGGAAAATCTTTTCCTATCCATTTACCCTATGGCAATGTCTATCTTTGAAGCTTAGATGTGTTTCGTGCATGCAGCAGAAGGATGCATTCTGTCTTTGAATCCTTTCTGTTAACCTGTGTCTTTTTATAGGTGAGTTAAGACCATTAATTTTGAGGGTGAGTAAGGATGAGTGGTTGTTGATGCTTGCTTGTTTTAGGTTTGTTGTTGTCAGTGGTTCTGTGAATATATTTGTTCTGCTTTACCTTTGGTTTCTGGTGTAGTTACATTATCTGTTGCCTACATTTTTTGGGCATAGTTTCCTTCCTTTGGGTTGGAGTTTTCCTTGCAATAATTTCTGTAGATACTTATTGGGAAAATCTGATTTTATCATTAAATATCATGTTTCTCCATCTATAGTGATTGAGAGTTTTGCTGGATATAGTAGCCTAGGATGGCATCCGTGGTCTCTTAATACTTGTAGAACATTTATCCAGGACCTTCTGGCCTTGAGGGTGTCCATGGAGAAGTCTGGTGTAATTATGATTGGTCTGCCTTTATATGTTACCTGTAGTTTTTCCTTTGCTGCTCTGTCTTTATTCTGTATGATAGGTGTTTTGATTATTATATGTTGAGGGGTGTTTTTTCTTTGGTCCATCCTATTTGGTGTTCAGTATGCTTCTTGTACTTTCATGGGCTTTTCCTTCTTCAGATTGGGAAAGTTTTCCTCGATGATTTTGTTGAATATGTTTGCGACACCTATCAGCTGGGCTTCCTCAATTTTCTTTATGCCTATTATTCTTAGGTTTGGCCTTTTCATGGTGCCCCACATTTCCTGGATGTTTTGTGTTAAGGATTTGTTGGATTTATGATTTTCTTTGGTAGATGAATCCATTTATTCTTGTTTATCTTCTGAGCCTGCGATCTTCTCTTCCATCTCTTGAATTCTGTTGTTTATGCTTGCATCTGTAGTGCCCGATGTTTTGCCCAGTTTTTCTATTTCCAGCATTCCTTCAGTTTGTGTTGAATTTATTTTCCATATTTCAGTTTTCAAGTCTTGAATCCTTTCCTTCACCTACTTAATTGTTTTTTCTTGGCTTTCTGTACTCTCTTTGCTTTCCTTAAGGAATTTGTTTATTTACACTATCCGGGTAGGGCATTTATGGTAGCCTTTCCTTGGATACTAAAATTGATAGTTTGCGACATTCTTGATTCTTGTAGTTTTCTAAAACTTTCTTTGTGTTCAATTTTATCTTCAAACAAATATTGACACCTTCTCCTCTTTTATGTTCTCTCTCTCTCTCCCTCTCAATCCCTCTCTCCTTATCTCTCTCTCCTGTCTTCTATTCCTAACAGGGCTGAATCTTCCTAGTCACATGTGTTTTATTTCATCCCCCTCTCTTTCTCCTACTTCTCTCTCTTTTTGCTGCCCCCCAACTTCCCCTGTTCTCTGTAGGACTAGTCCCTTTATGGTTATGTGAGGGACTTTATATGAATCTCTTAGAATACACCTTGTATCCTAGTTCCTCTGGTGGTGTGAATGATAGGCTCGTGATTCTTTGTTCTAGGACTAAAACCCATATATGAGTGAGTACATACTATGTTCCTCTTTTTGTGACTGGGTTACCTTATTCAGGATGGCTTCATCAAGTGCCATCCACTTGCCTGTGAATTTCAAGATACCTTTATATTTTTCTGCAGAGTAGTATTCCATTGTGTAGGTGTGCCACATCTTCATTATCCATTCTTCAATTGAGGGTATCCAGGATGCTATTACAAATAGTGATGCTATGAACATAGTTGAGCACATCTCTTTGTTGCATGGATGTGGATCATTTGGTATATGCCTAAGATAGGGATTGCTGGGTCCTGTGGTCAACTAATTCCCATTTTCTTGAGGAACCGCCATATTTATCTGAAAATGGCTGTACGAGTTTGCACACCCACCAGCAGTGGAGGAGTGTTCCCCTTTCTCCACATCCTCTCCAGCATGAGTTATCATTGGTGTTTCTAATTTTAGCCATTCTAGCAGGAGTAAAATGCTATCTCAAAGTTCTTTTGGCTTTCATTTCCCTGATAGCTAAGGATGTTGAACACTTTCTTAAGTGTCTTTCAGCCTTTTTGATTTCCTCTATTGAAAATGTTTTTTTTAGTTCTTTACCCCATTTTTAATAGAGTTATTTAGTGTTTTGTTGACTATTTTCTTGAGTTCTTTGTATATGTTGGAGATCAGCTCTTTGTCTGATAAAGGATTGGTGAAAATCTTTTCCTAGTCTGTAGGCTGCCTTTTGGTCTTGTCCACTGTGTCCTTTGCCTTACAATGCTTCTAAGTTTGAAGAGGTAGCATTTATTAATTGTTTCTCTCAGTGTCTGTGCCCCTGGAGTTATGTTCAGAAATTTGTTTTATGGTACCTCCGACTTTCTCTTTTAAGAGGTTCAATGTGGCTGGATTGATGTTGAGGTCTTTGATCCATTTGGACTTGAGTTTTGTTCATGGCGACAGACATGGGTTTATCTGCAGTCTTCTACATACCCTCATCCAATTGTGCCTGGACCATTTGTTGAAGATGCTGTCTTTGCCCCATTGTATAATTTTAGCTGTTTTGTCGAAAATCAGGTGTTCATAGGTGTATGAGTTAATGTCAAGTTTATCAATTCTATTCCATTGGTCTACCTGTCTATTTTTATGCCAACACCAGGCTGTTTTCAGAACTATAGCTCTGTAGGAGAGCTTAAATTCAGGAATGGTGATGCCTCCTGAAGTTCTTCTACTGTATAGGTTTGTTTTTGCTATCCTGGTACTTTTGTTTTTCCATATAATGTTGACTATTATCCATTCAATGTCAGTGAAGAATTGTTGTGGGATTTTAATGGGGATTGCATTGAATTTGTAGATTGCTGTTGGCAAAATTGCCATTTTTACATATTTATGCTACCTATCCAAGAGCATGGGATATCTTTCCATTTTCTGATATCTTCCTTAATTTCTTTATTTAGAGCCACAAAGTTCTTATTATATAGGTCTTTTACTTGTTTGGTAAGCATTACACCAATATACTTTATATTGCTTGTGGCTATTGTAAAGGGTGATATTTCCATGATTTCTTAGTCTGTCTTTTTATCTTCTGAAAAAGAATAGGACAACTGATTTTTTTGGGTTTATCTTATATCCTGCTTGTTTGCTGAAGGTGTTTATCAGCTGGATGAGTTCCCTGGTAGAGTTTATTGGGTTGCTTATATAAATTATGATATCATCTGCAAATAGAGACAATTTTATTTCTTCCTTTCCAATTTTGATCCCCTTGATCTCCTTTTGATTTCTTATAGCTTTTCCTAGAAATTCCAGTACGATATTGAACAGATATGGAGAGAGATAATGCAGCCTTGTCTTCTTCCTGAATTTAGAGGAATTGGTTCATATTTTTCTCCATTCAGTTTGATGTGGGCAGTTGGTTTTCTGTATATTACTCTTATTATGTTTAGGTATATACCTGTTATCCCTGATCTCTCCAAGACCTTTATCATGAAAGGGTGTTTAATTTTGTTTAAGGCATTTACAGCATCTAGGGAGAAAATCATATGGTTTTTCTTTTTCAGTTTGTTTATATGGTGGATCACGTTGTTAGATTTCACATGTTAAACCATCCCTATAATCCAGGGATGAAGCCTACTTGGTCATGGAGGATGATTTCTCTGATGTATTCTTGAATTCGGTTTGGCAGAATTTTATTTAGTAGTTTTGGATCGATGTTCATCAAGGGTATTGGTCTGCAGTTTTCTTTCTTTGTTGTGTGTTTGTGAGGCTTGGATAATAATGTTATTGTTGCCTCATAAAAAGAGTTTGGCAATGAACCTTCTGTTTCTATTTTGTGGAACAGTTTAAGGAGTAGTGGTATTAATTCTTACTTGATTGTCAGTTAGAAATCTGCACTGAATCCACCTGGAATTTTTTTGGTTGGAAGGCTTTCGATGACTGCTTCTATTTCATTGTGGGTTATATGCCTATTTAAGCTTTTTGTCTATTCTTGATTTAATTTTGGTAAGTGATAGTTGTCTAGAAATGTGTCCATTTCCTATGAATTTTCAATTTTTGTGGAATACATATTTTCAAAGTATGACTTGAAAATTGTCTTGATTTTCCCTGTGTCCATTATTATGTTCCCCTTTCGTTTTTGATTTTGTTAATTTGCATGTTCTCTCTGTGCTTTTTCATTAATGTGGATAAAGGTTTGTCTATCTTTTTGATTTTCTCAAAAAATTAACTGTTAATTGCATTGAGTTTTTGTATTGTTTTCCTGGTTTCTATTTTCTTGATTTCAGCCTTCAAGTTGATTATTTCTTGGTGTATATTCCTCTGGGGTGAGTTAGCTTCTCTCTGTTCTAAGACTTTCTTTTGCGCTGTTAATTCTCTTATGTGACTATCCTGTTTTCTTCATATGGGCACTTAGTGCAATGAACTTCCCTCATAGCACTGCTTTCAAGGTGTCCAATGAGTTCGGGAATGTGGTGTCATCATTATCGCTGAATATTAGTAAGTCCTTAATTTCTGTCTTTTTTCTTCTTTGACCCAGGTGTGGTGCAATGGCATATTGTTCAGTTTCCATGAGTTTGCAGGTTTTATGCTATTTTCGTTGTGTTGAATTCCAATTTTAAAGCATGGTCGTCTGATATGATACAGGGGACTATACCTATTCTCTTGTATCTGTTGAGGTTTGTTATGCCACCTAGCATGGGGTTGATTTTAGAGAAGGTTCCATGTGGAGCAGAGAAGAAGTTATATTCTTTTGTCTTCAGATGGAATGTTCTATAGATGTTGACATTGATATGAATCAATAAAATACCATTGAGTACTACCTGATAGAAGTAAATAAAAGATATTTAATACTATTACTAAATAGAAGGCATTAAAGTACATAGAACTTTTGTAAAAGATTCCCTTATGATATAGGTTCAAATGTTATCTTACAATTTACTGTGAAACCTTAACTCTAGTACCCACACCTCATTGTTATTATCTGGAGACTGTTATTATCTGGAGACTTGTTTTGGTGGGTTCACCAAAACAAGACAAATATAATATGTACTCACTCATAAGTGGATACCAGAATAAAGCAAAAGATACACAGCTTACAATCTATATGCCCAGAGAAGCTTGAACTCTCTTCCAGAAATAGATGATAAGGGTAAAATAATAAAGGCATCAGACTCTCACTCAGCCCCCTACATTAACTGCCATGACAGGCTACAGAAAAGATATATATGCCTCAGATTCAGTATATGACACAAAGAAAATTCAGATCCCCTGGCCTCCTAGAGCCTAGGGCTGAAACTGAACACAAAGAAACTCGAGACCAACCCTCTCCCCCGCCACCATCCTTCTAGATTCTTGGTTCCTTGGAACTGTTTGGCCACAAAGAAACTCCAGGGAAACAAAAACCTCCCCTGTAGTCTCCAGAATACAATTCAGAAAACTATTGGTATCTATGAACAACAGACCACTTGCAATTAACAAGACAAAACCATAGAAACCACAGAATGTTCCCTCTCAGCATTTGCCAATGAAAATATTTGGTACACAGGTATTTCATGCCAAAATATGACTTTGAAAATTTCCCCTGATTGTTCCCCAAATATGTATCAATCAGAAACTAACCCGTACCTACTGATAGTTCTGCAATTTTTGCCTTTGAACACCTGAAAGTAGACAGGGAACTCACTTTCTCTGGTGGCTGCTGAATCAGCCAGCTAGATGAGGTCCCTATCTAGGTTGAATAAACAATAAACCTTATGCATTGATATCAGTGTGTCTGTCTCTCCCTGGTGGTCTTTGGGGATCCTCATGACTTAGGTACAAAATAGATAGAAGCAGATACAGAAATCCTCAACTAACCAATAGGCCAAGTTCTTGGAGTACAAGCAGCGAGGGAGGAGAGATGGTATAAACAAAGGTGTCAAGTTTATGATGGGGAATCCCACAGAATCAAGACATGAGTCAATGTGAGATCACTGACTCAGATCTGACAAATGGGGAACCTGCATAATACTGAACTAGACTCCTTTAAAACAGATAATAATGGGACAATATATGAGAACACTGACACTGGGTCCAAATCTAACCCTAATGCACAAACTGACTTATTAGAACCCATTCTATATGTAGAGATAGCCTGCTTAGTCTAGACACATGGGTGTGGGGGTGTAGAGGTGCCTTGGTCCTGCCTCAAAGAGATTGTGGGACAGAGTTAGTAGACTTCCTAGGGGAGGCCTTACCTTCTCCATGGAGCAGATGGGAGAATCGGGGAGTGGAGGGAGCAGGAAGAGAAGAGGGAGCAGGAACTGGGATTGGAATGTTAAAAAAAATAAATTAACAAAAAATTAAAAATGGGTGGGTTCAAATATGGTCATTAGGGTAGGTCCAAATGCAACAGGACTGACAGTAATTAGGGCAGAGAACCAGAGGAAAGATGATGTGAAGACAGAATAACAGTGGATGGCGTAGAAGTCAGGAGCGACCCAACTCTTTGCAAGACACCTTGAGCTCATACTTCTATTATCTAGAAGTATAAGTAGCTAAATTTCTCTTGTGTTAAGCAAACTAATCTCTGATAGTTGTGGCAGACAGTGACAACTCATATATTCTGATAGTCAGTTGCTATACTAAAGGCTCAATACATACTTACTGTACTTACTATGTTTCAAAAGGCATAAAAATACTTATCTAACAAGCAGAATTACCTTAGGGAGTGTTTTCTGGAGCTTTGTTCATTTTTTTTTATTCTTCTTTTAGAAGATTTACCCCTCGGTTTGTAAATCAACTTGTATATGAAGCTTTTCTCTGTGAAAAAATACATTTATTAGAGTAAAACCTAGAAGACTGGGTATATGAATCAGTAAAGTGCCTGCTGAACAAGCATGAGGACTGGAGTTCAGGTCGCTATCACCCCTGCCTCTAATTGTAGTACTCAGAAGTTGGGCTGTGGGACAAGAGGATCCTGAGGCCCCATGGCCAGCCATTCTAACTAATTTATGAGCTCCAAGTTCAGTGAGGCTTACTATCTCAAGATACAAGATAGAAGCCAGCACTTGGGAGGCAGAGGCAGGCCAGGCTGATCTGTAGAGTGAGTTCCAGGGCAATCAGTGCTACATAGTAAAACCTTGTTTCAAAAGAACAGACAATTGGACACACCTGTTATAATCTCTTGCACATGTACACATGTGCTTCCTGACACCCAAATGAACACTTACACATGAACACACCACATAACACACCTAAACCAGAAACTTACCATAGACACCAATTACTTCTGCACAGACTCCTCCTAATCAGATGCATGTACTAAAATGATTTTATGAGTTGTGTGTCCCTGTTTACTCAATAGTGAAAATGGTAATTTTCTAAGCCTTGGACACTCTCTGCCAAGTATAAGATCATCCACTGAAGATCAAGAAAACTAAAATTTTCATAATATAATATAATCTATATCAATATTATAATATATAATCAAATAGTGATTATTTCTCCTCTCTCTCTCTTTGTGGTTTTTGAAATAGGGATTCTCAGTATAATCCTAGCCCTAGCTGTCTGTTCTGGAACTCAATCCATAGACCACACTTGCCATGAACACAGAAATACACCAACATCTGCCTCCAGAGAGCTGGGATTAAATGTGTGTGCCACCACCACTCCCTGCCTCGGTATCATATTTTCATGCATGTACATAATTTTTGGTTTATATTCAACCTATTACTCCCTCATTACATTTCCACAACTGCTGATTCCCTTCCTCTTGCCAATTATCCCATCTAATATTTTTTGAGAGAGTTGACCTAGAGGGCTTTCAATCAGGGTTGCTTACCAGATCATAGATGAAGGGTTATTTATAGGAATAAGGACAGATTTCCAATAGCCATACTACTTAAGATAAAATCTCTCTCCCTTAAAAACCATTGTCAATATATCATTAGGGGAGGGGGAAGGCCTGCTTTACCACCTCACTGTGTGTTCCTTATAAGATATGTGTGTATGTATGTATATCTAATAAGTGTGCTCTTCTTTCTTGTATGTTAGATGACAGATTATTGAGTATATTGTGTACTCTGTCACAAGCCTTTATTTACAGCATTTGTGGGCAGGCAGATCCCTGAATTCCAGGGCATCTTGAGCTACAAATAAGACATTTTTGTTTGTTTGTTTGTTTTTGTTGTTGTTGTATTTTGAGACAGAGTTTCTCTGTACAGTCCTGATTTTCCTGGAACTCGCTTAGTAGACCATGCCCGCCTCTGCCTCCCAAGTGCTGAGAGTAAAGGCATGTACCACCACAGCCAGGTGAGACCATTTATTATTATTATTATTACAAAGAATTGAACAGAATTTGGGAAGGGGATGCAAGGGGGTCTGCATTCAAGAATTAAATTAGTGAGGTACCTTTAATAGCCCATTAACTTCTGTACTTACAAATAGCACAAGGTCAGGCCTGAATTACCTTACCAACACTGACAGAAAATGCAAAATTTTGGGCTGGGGATAAAGCTAAATGATAGAACATGTCTGATTCCCTGGGTACAATCCTCAGTACCATTCAAAAAGAAATCTGTTTTAACTTTTAAGTTTGTCATATTTAACTTATACATAACAATGAGTACATTTTATAAATTTTGTTTGCTTCTCAAAACTAGGGGCGGGTAATCAGTAGCATTCTTGACCCAGTGCCTGATTGGTATAGCCTATAAAGAACTGCACGTGGCACTAACCTCTTTGATGCCATCTTAAATGTGGGTGTGTCTACCAGGGAAAATCCTTTTTTATTTCTGTCTATGCCTTCTCTCTGCTTGTCAGCAGGAATAAGGAACCAGAGGAACTAACTGTATGTAAACCTCATTTATTTTTGTTTTTTTCCCCACTAAGTCTGACTTCTCTAAAGTTAATGGTTTCTCCTGTCAGTTTGAAGCCCAGGTCAATGTATAGCCAAAGACATCCTTTTTCTGCTAAATGCCAGGATTACAGGTATGGGCTACCACACTTGGCATGCTGTGTGATGGCTAATTTCATTATAGAGATACACAGAGATGTTTACCTCAAACTCTAGAAGGATTTCCCACTTCAGGACACCTTCATTATGTACTTCATAATAGTTTCTTAACCATATAATCTCTGCACTATGAAAATGAAGCAGATTTTCTTTGTACTACACTGCAATATATAAATTAAGTACTGGGGTTTTGGGGGTTTGGGTATTGTTTGCTTTTTTCATACAAATTCCTTTAGTGTAGTGATCTCAACCTGTGTGCCTACACCTGTTGGGTTCATATATGAGATGTCCTGCATATCAGATATTTATTTTGGATACATAAGAGCAAATTTACAGGTATGAAATAGCAGCAAAATAATTTTATGGTTGGGGGTCACCATAACATGAGGAACTGTATTAAAGTGTTATGGCATTTGGAAGGTTCAGAACCATTTTTCTTGTGTTTGGTGTTCCAAGTAACTAACCCTATATTATGAAAAGTTTTTCTTTTATCCTATTATTTAAAATGGCATAGGAACAGGTCATTTTCCAAATCTAAAGGGAAAACCTGTCTCAAAAAATTGCTCAGGAATAAAGCAAAAATAAACCTTAAACAAGAGGAAGGAAGAGAGGAATTAAAGCAAGCCACATTAGTTGGAATGGAGTAGAAGCATAAAAATTGATGGACTTCTCCAAAATGTGTTTTTTTCCTTTTTTTTTCCAAACCCTTCCTTTATACCTGAACTCACAGAGATTCACCTGCCTCTGTTTACTGAGATTAATGGTGAACCACCACCACACAGGTCTCTGTGTCATTATTTGAACACTGATGATTCCAAGTAAGTCTGACAAGAAAATCCAACTATACATTAGCACTGGAAATGTGAGACATATATGTAAGGATCAGTGGATGAAAAGACTACTTTCTTCAGTGAGAACTTGATTAATAAGATGGACACTTGGAATAGAATTGAATTTGATATATATATGCTCTCTCTCTTTCTCTCTCTCACACACACACGTGCACGCACGCATGCACGCACACAAGCACACACACACACACACACACACACACACACAAAACAGATGCATTTCGTATTGTTCTTTGGTTCTTTGTCTTCACCTATTCGCTCCCTCCACTGTGTCTATTTTGTTTGTTTGTTCAAGAAAAGGTTTCCCTGTGTAGCCCTGTCTGTCCCTAAACATACTCTGTGAACAAGGCTGGCCTCAAACTCAAGAGATTCCTGCCTTTGCCTCCCTTAATTCACACTGGCGCTTTATTTAGAACTCAGGCAAAAGCTGTCATTTTTTCCAAACTGATGAATACTAGTAATTTGAGCACATATTATTTGCTCTAACTACTTCTGCAGTGCTTCAGTGTTCTTCAATGTCAAAAAAAAGACACTGTGAACTTCACACGCTACATCTTTTTCAAACCTTGTATCAGTCGTGGGTTCTAATACTTTCATATACAATTAGGTTATAAATGTTGAAAAACTGTTCATGCCTAGATTCTTAAAATAAACACAATTATTATGTTTTAGGGCAGAATGTATGCAGGCAGCATATCTTTGTTTCCCTCAAAGTTGCCACATGTTTTTGGAACAGGTCCAGCTCTTCTAAGGTGGGGGCAGATGTGCTCTCCACATCATACATAGGCATACAGAGAATTTTACAGATTTCCCTATCTTGTTCATGGAGTAGCCAAAGTTTCTGCTTTTGCGACTTTTTCTGTTGTCTGAGAAATTCTACTTGAGTGTGCAGTTCTTTTCAAGTCAAAGGAGAATTGTCTCTTTTTCTTCCTGTATGAAATAAGATATGACTATAGTAAAGTCCAAGGATAGTAAGGAAACTAGAAGATAATAGGACTGACAAATGATTAAATTTACAAACAAGGCATTAAGCCTGGAGTTGTGGCATAGACTTTTAATTCTAGCACTTGTGAGGCAGAAGGGCAGGGAGTTTAAGGCCAACCTGGCCAACAAAGTGAGTTCCTAGTTTCCCAGGACTATTACACAGAGAAAAACTTCTCAAAAAATAACTAGCTTATAGAAAACAGAAAATAATGTAAAGAGGATCACCCAGGACTTCTATGAAAGATGGGCAAATGGGAAGTTATGTATTGCTTGTCTTGTACTATGTGGCCAAAAAAGATCTGAGTCATGATCCTCCAAACTGTTTCAGGTGCTGAGATTACAGGGGTTGTCACCATGCCCAAATTCCTTTTCCAGGTTTACTGTAGTAAAATACCACTAAATTATTGCCCTATATTTAACATCTTTGTCATTGTAAGTGTTTGGTGCAGTGTTATTAAATACGAACTCCATGATTTTTCATATTCACAATGGGACAAGAGTAATATGCACTCAGCGGACTCTATTTTGCAATTATAAAACACAGCCAGGTTTCACTTTCAATACAGTACTCAAATTACACAAACAATAAAATACATTTAAGATGGTCTCACTGGCCTAGAACTTGAGATCTTCCTGGCTCAGGTTTCCACATGCTGAGATTACAGACCTTCACTAACACACCAAGCCACAATAAGGTATGTTTAACGTTTGACATTGTGAAAATACACTGACATACACAGTACATTCCTGAGAACAGCACTATCACTTTGTGGGAAAAGACTTGTTGTCTAGCCCGGCAATCTAAGTTTGATTCCCAGAAGCCACACAGTAGAAGAATCAAACCAACTCAAGCAAGTTGTCCCATGATCTCTACATGCTGATGACATGTGCACAACCACACACCCACAATAAATACAAATACAAGAAAATCACCAATAACAATAAAGATCTCATGTTTTATGAACTTTATAATTTTTAAAACACTGAATAGTTTTATAAATTTAAGATTATTAGCCATGCTATGCATATGGCAGTAATGGGACAGCTTTATGATATTGATTCTTTCCACCAATTCTTTTTATTTTTTTTTTTGAGACAAGTTTCTCTGTAGATTACAAGGTTGTCTAGGAACTCACAATGTACATGGGCCTGGCCTTGAACTCACAGAGATCCATATGCCTCTGTCTTCTGTGTGCTGGGATGAGAAAGTCACCAATCCTTGGCATTTCTTGTCATTCTTTTATGTGTTCTGGAGATTGAATTCATATCTCATAAATCTTGGTCTCAAAGATGGCCCCTGCCTGTGGTAAATGTTCAATTCTTAGTGATTGGAATCCTGTCTCAGGTAAAACATTGCACGAGATGGATAGAATGTATAGCATCAGAAGAACAGAGAGGAAGGTTGAGACCATATGTGGATGATGTAGTGATAAATTTATGGAGTTATGATCTATTACAACAATGGAATACACAGATTAACATTCCTCCAGTATTAGATAGGAACCATAAACAGCCTCATGATTGTGGAAAAAATATTATAAAGTACTATACAAGACAGATACCAAATATCCAGGCTTACAAAAACAGAATACAAGTGCTGAACAAACAGAGAAACCAAAAGCCCTAGCTTTAAAATGGCTAACAGAGGGACCTGTCTGTGTAGGACAATGGCCTAGGAACACTGAGAAGTTAGAAGCTTTAGAAAGCCTGGTTCAGGAACAGCTAAATGCTGGACATATTGAGGAATCAACCAGCCCTTGGAATTCTCCTGTATTTGTGATCAAAAAGAAATCTGGTAAATGGAGAATGCTTAAAGACCTGATAGGCATCAATAAAGTTATCCAGCCAATGGTCTCTCCGCAGCTTGGAATGCCCTTGCCTTCTTTGATACCCAAACAATGGCCTAGTATAGTTATTGATTTAAAGGTTTGCTTCTGTACTAGACATTGACAAGAACAAGATAAAGAGAAATTTGCTTCCCGGTACCTAATTACAATAATTCTCAACCTTTGAAGAGATATCAATGGAAGGTTTTGCCACAGGGAATGTTAATAGCCCCATCCTGTACCAATATTTTGTACAAATTGCAGCTGAAAAAAATACAAAAAGGAGAGCCTATAAACTATTTAGGATATAAAATAGGTCTACACAAAATTTGACCAGAAAAAGTACAGATCAGAAGAGATCCCTACCAGACTCTTAATTATCTTCAAAAATTACTAGGAGAGATTTCTCAAATACAAACCATTATTGGAGTAGAAGGGCACAATTTGAAGAAATTGAAAATAGCCCTAAAAGGAGATAAGGACTTAAATAGTCCACGAATACTATCAACTGAAGCTGAAAAGGAATTAGAATGGGTAGAAAAGAGCATACTAGAAGCACATGTGGACCGTGGGGATCGACACCTAGATTGTATTCTGGTTATATTAACATCTAGAGAATATAATTCAGGGATTTTGATGCAAAGAGAAGATATCATATTAGAATGGATATTCCTACCACATAAACAGAATAAAAAACTAAAAACATATATAGAAAAGATCTCTGACTTGATTATAAAAGGTAAATTAATATTTCATAAGCTAACAGGAAGGGACCCAGCAAAAATTATAGTACCTTTACTATATGAGGAAATTTCCTTCCTGTGAAAAATAACGAATATTGACAGAGAGCTTGCAGTAACTTTTTGGGAATGATTAGCAACAACTATCCCAAAACTGAGAGTATCAAATTCATAACAAAACGATCTGGATCCTTCCATGCACTGTAAGAAAAACACCTATTTCTGGAGTGTATACATTCTCCACTGATGCAAACAAATCAGGTAACTCAGGATATAAATCAGGAAAAATTAGCAAAGTGGTTCAAAGCCCTTACAATTCTGTACGAACGGCAGAGTTCTATGCCCTTCTCATGGTACTTATGGATTTTACAGATCCCCTCAATATAGTTACTGACTCTCAATATGCAGAGATTCATTTTACACATTGAGATTGCAGAATTTATTCCTGAAAATACAGAACTAACTTCATTGTTTATACAATTACAAGATACTAACAGAATGAGGACTCATGATATATATATATATATATATATATATATATATATATATATATATATATATCTCACACATCCGATCCTATATGTTTCTGGTAGGTCCTCTAGCACAAGACAATGATGAAATTGATCATTTATTGATTGGAAGTGTGCCAGAAGTCTCAGAGTTTCATAAGAAATACCTCGTGAACAGCAACAGTTTTAAAAAAGGATTTTTATATCACATGGGAACAAGCCACGGAAATAGTAAGGAAATGTCCTACGTGCTCATTATATAACCAAACTCCTTTATCACTAGGCAGTAACCCTAAAGGTATATATAGGAATGACATATGGCAATTGGATGTTTTTCATTTTGCAGAATTTGGAAAATTAAAATATGCACATCACACTATAGATACATTTTCAGGAATTCAATGGGCAACTGCTCTGAACACTGTAGAGGTTGATTCTGTTATCACACAATTGTTAGAGGTGATGGCCTTTATGGGCCTACCTGTACAAATGAAAAATGACAATGCAGCAGCATATGTCTCCAGCAAATTGAAACAGTTTTTTTGAGTATTATAACATAAAACACATAACTGGTATACCACACAATCCTACAGGACAAGCAGTGGATGAGAGATCCAGTTGTACTTTAAAAGAAATGCTCCATAAACAGGCAGGAGGAACAAAGACACCCAAACACAGATTACATAATGCTTTATTAACTTTAAACTTTCTTAATGCTGATGAAAAATGAAAAAAACAGCTGCAGAAAGACACTGGACAATAGAAACATCTTTTGAACTAAATCAGCCAGTGTACTTCAAGGATGTATTGACCTCAGAATGGAAAACAGGATATATGTTACGTTGGGGTAGGGGTTTTGCATTTGTATCTACAGGAGAAGAAAACTATGGGTACCATCTAAGTTAATCAAGATCTAAGTTGTACAAGAGAAACATCTTAATGCAGAGAAATGACAATTCATCCAACAAATTAGGGCCAATGTGATTAGCGGAGACCTCTCAAAGGTAGGGGAGTATTCTGTTCTTGTTCTTACAGGAAAACAGTGAAAGCTATCATCAACCAGCCAAAAGACACTGTACATGTAGGTACCTACAGAAGAGAAGACAGCTCTTCAGAAACAATCACTTAATGAAGCATAATCTGTTATGTGGTAAACATATTTAATTGTAGCAAACTATTTCTATACAGAAATCTATTTCTTTCTACTATCTAGTATTCCTGAAGTCCCAATTCATGTACTCCAATGATGGCTTTGGAGTTGGATATGACTTTCCTTCTCTAAATTCAAGCATGTTTTTAAGATTAAATTCATGGTTTCTGCCTTAAATCAAGAAGCCAATTGGTGTAAGGCAGAAGAAAACAAAATCTGGGGACTCATTTCTTATACGCAATTTTCTCTTTGAAATCCTAATTTTCTCACATACATTTTAATGCTTATTGTTGTCTTTCACTAATGCATACCTTAAAACTTGAAAATTTTACTTTAATATTGATGTCTAACTTTTCCACAAGGAATAATAACGATTCCTAACAGCAGTCTTTCAACTCTCCAGAAGGAAGATGGGGCCCCATATCATCGTTTCCACTTGACTCAACCTGATGCATCTGAAATACAAACATCACCCTAAAACCGGTTTGAGACTGTTTTGCTCAAGACAACTCATGACTAGCTAGCTGTAATGGTGCACCTCCTTATTACACCCTGGCCAGAGTTTCAAATAGAACTACAATCAAGCATTTTCTGCCACTCCGTGACTAGCTACATATGTCACAGCCAGTTCTATTGAGAAATTTTTTTGCTAAAAATTTTTTTTCCTACAGGATCCATTAGAGCAAACATCATCCCATTTCAGCAGCAAGTAACCTTAAGATAACGACTCCCCCTTTCCCTACTCTTGGAATTTTGGGATAATAGTCATCTTCTTTGGGTTCGATTTAGTTAGTGTTGGGTATGGAAGGTGATGCATACACTCGGGTTTATCTTTAAGACAGGAATAGGGAATGGTTGGGAAAGGTATGGTTTGGATGGAATATAGGTAGCTTAGCCTATTTTCTTGTGAATTTGACTAAGAATGAGATAGTATTTTACAGATTACGTTGTTATATATTATTTTATGTGGTAAGGTATGTAAAATTACATTTATATTTTGTTATATTGTGTGAAATCTTTCCACTTACGATGTTTTATGCACATTATTTTTTACCATATTCTAGGTATGTGTTATTTTCTTGTATTCAAGTCATTTTGTATATTGATACAATTTGGGATATTTATCATGCTGCCTCTTGTCTTGACATTTCTACTCTGCCTCTATTTTAGGGATTTATAGGTATGTATATGTATAAGTTATATTGTTTTAGTATTTGTTCCTGCTTTACTCAGGGAAGTTCTAATCAGTATTTTACCTAAGTTCCTGAGTATTACATATTATCCTCACTCATGTTTTCTGTACCTATGAGATTAGTCAGAAAGAAATGCTTATTCTTCAATCACTTCATAGACATGCAGAATATGGCATTAAATGTATTAACATTAGTACTCCATTGGCATGAGACACTGTTGCTCCTGACAGCACTGTGCACTTTCCTGAAAATATGTTGGACACTGTTGTTGCTCCTGCTGGAGTTCATTCTTGCCTCAGGTAAAGGCCTGTTAGGCACAGAATTGACCCCACCTTGAGCACTGATTTGGAAATGCAGTCCTATGTGTTTGCAGGAGACAAATATAGAAGACTGCTGGACCTTGCTATGTCAGGGTAAGACAGCCATTCTATCTCCCTGTTTTTGTTGTGGTCTGTCAGGTTCTCTTGGCCTTAGCCAAAACTGGGTGTACCAACGTTGCTCTGCAAATTAGGGTGACTGTCCAGGTAGCTTGCTGTTTCTATCCTTCCTGTACCTTTTGGAAGTTGCCCATCCGCACTTCCTGTCTACTCTGGTAACGTTATTTTTCCTTCTCAGGTCTTCATGAGTTTTAAGATTAAAGATGACAAGTATTATTCTCTCTTCCTAGTTAGATATGTTAAGTACTAGACTTAAGTTTTCCAGCTTAGGAAAACAGTATTGTAAACTCTGTTATGCCTTCACCCTAGGACTAGATGCGTAGGTCATTTTGTTCTCGATTTTCCTTTTCTTAGAGTACACTTGTTATTCACTGTTTTGTATATAGATTTGTATTAAGCATAAATCTTTTCTTTAGACTAAAAAGGGAATTGTAGTGAGACAGTCATTCTGTGGCACTGATCACACCTATTGGGGGTGGAGCCATGGGTGCAAGTTACCTGTGGAAAGAGGTCAGAGTAAGAGCAGGGACAATCTCTCTTGCTGGCGTGAAATAGACAGGAGAGCTTCCGCTGGAATTTGCTGGTGTTCGTCTGTCTAGGTTGTAAGTTATTTCACCCTGAATAAACATCTATTCAGTCTATTTGTTTATCTTGATCCTTATTTAACAGCAATGCACTGATATCACCTTATTGGTCTGACCTCTTATTTTTGATCTTTAGTTTCCAACACTGAATTGCATCCACAGTGGTTAGATTACAGTTTTGTTTTATTCTACAGTTTGGACATGATGGTGCCCAATTCTAGGCTGAATTTTGTACATATTTACAATAAACAAGTGTCAGCTATAATTTTCAGTAATTGAACTGATCAACTGTACAATTCTCTAAAATTTATGATGGCTTTTTTAGAATGTAAGTCCAAGTTAAGAAGCAATTGTAAATATAACAGTACAATCATCATGACCACTAACTCCAGACCTCATTGCGTATTTCAAAATTGAAATCATTAATTTGGCAAAAAAGTCCTCATTTTATGCTCCCACTAATGAAATATATTTTATTATATCTGACTGGTTTAAGTGCCAGAACACTTTTGTAAGAGTTGTACAAGGATCAGAAAGCTTTCTTTGGTTAGCTAGAAGATGTTATAACTAGTTCTTATTAACTGAACATTTACACTAATAATCCAGTGAACATCTCTTTATTGTGAACAATCAATGTAGTAGATCATGTTCTATTCTTAGTGGATAAAGAAGGAAATGGAGTGAGTATTAATTGTATGTTGTACAAATATAGTTTCAGTTAGAATTGTTAAAAGTTTGCCATATATTCAAAGAACAGAGATGTACCAGTATACTCCAAACTTCTCATGTACCTAATTTCACATTGAGTGTATAAGAAAAAAAGAGTAACTTTATGTATCAAATCTAAATCATTCATGTTAATTTAAAGAAACTCTTGTAATGTCATGGTCTGCTTGAATGCTCTTCACATCCAGAGATCAATTATCCTTACCATTCAAAGGCAGTCAGACATCTAGACTTACTTCATCTCTAGACACAGGTGGTAAGTGTTTACTTTAACAGTAATTGGAACATGAGATTCAGTCATCATTACCTTTCAAAGCTCCCTATGTGTCCCAAATTTTCAGAACCATTCTGGATGTCTCAGTGGTATACAGTTTTTGATCATTAAAAGAGCCACAAAGGTCAAAGTCTGTGTGGTACACCTTTGTATCACTAGGTATCCTTGTGTCTTCTGTATCCACTTTGTTCTGTGGGGTGCATGGTAGCACAGACATATATTAAAAAATGGATGGTGAAAAGAGTTCAACTTTTGGGTGATACTATATACCTTGTTTTTTTGTTCTAAAGACTAACTTACAAGACTATGAGCTTCTTTTCTGCATGTGTTGAAGTGTGCTGCTTGTGAACCTGGTGCCCACTGAATGCACAAGACAGTACTTGATTCCTTAGAATAGGAGATCAAGACAGTTGTAAGCCACCACATGTGCTGGTAACTGAAACAAGCTGCTATGCAAGAGCAGTTAATGCTGTCAACTTCTCAACCTTTCTCCAGCTGCTATCTTGCTTTTAGGTATATTGGAGACAAAGTCTCTCATTGATTTGATGCTTAAGCATCCAATATCCACCTATGTCTGGCTCCCCAATGCTAAGCTTACAAGTATATACCACCATTATGATTTTTTCACTTGACACAAGGTTCCTATATGATGTCCTTGCTGTCTTCGAACTTACACTATACACCAGGATGACCTTCAGAGATCTGCCTGCCTCTGCCTGCAAAGTGCTGGCGTTAAGGTCATAAGCCATGACATGGCAATATGTATTATTTAGCAAGAATTATCAGGATTGTATTGAGGTTCTCATGCTTTTTGGCAAGGACTTTATGGATTTGCCAATTTATTCAATGTTTACCTACACCTCTTTCAAATAAAGATACATGCCTACCTTTTCCTTAAAGTTAAAACATTATTATGCTCTGTAAAACTGAAATACAGCAGGAAGAGTT
Organism: Phodopus roborovskii; assembly: GCF_943737965.1. Lineage (NCBI taxonomy): Eukaryota > Metazoa > Chordata > Mammalia > Rodentia > Cricetidae > Phodopus > Phodopus roborovskii. Next base: position 14,611,778 of record NW_026125489.1, read on the forward strand.
TGATAGGTATTCCATGTCAATAGGGTAACTACCTTTCACATTTCTCATATGTATCCCTTCTCCTACAAGAATGCTTTCCATTTGCATTCCTGAATTAAAAACATATTCCTCTGTCTTAGACCCCTCTAGCCCCCAAGCACTCTGTACTGACACATGTGAAATGGCTTCATATTTTTCAAACTACACAGGGTACTGAGATCCTCGTAACAGATGTATATTGTTCTTTTGTACCAACTGTGAGCAATGAAACAAGAACAAGAAACTCAATGAAGCTACGTGGAGTTTATTGTTGGAGGGAAAAGAAGGGTAGGGAATGATGATAACCAACCTGGAGCAGAGAAGACAGAGAGATTAAGTATCCATGAAGAGGCCATGCTGGGCATGTATGTCCTGCCCATCATTATGGGGTGGGGACATTACAAGGACGAGTTTCCAACAGGTATGCTTTCAAGAAGCTGTCTCATCAGGCTTCCTTTCCAGCAATCCTCCCATCAAGAACATCCAGTGTGAGAGAGAAAATGGTTGGTAAAGGTCTGGAGCCACTAGGAATAAAACAAAACCAACTAGGATGTTAAAACTCAAGTAATTTCAAATTTTGCAGAAAGAACTTTAAATAAACAAAATCAGGAAGAGCCTGTGCTATCCAAGCATGACTGACAAAATATTACTTTTATTATTCATTATTATGTTTGCTCATGATGTGGGGTTGAGGAATGCAAATGCCATAAAATGAGCATAAGTAGCGAAGTCAATATTATGGACAAGGATGGTTTTAGGTGATTGAGCTCAGGTTTTCAGGCTTATATCATGGCATGGCAGATGCCTTTTCCTACTAGGTTACCTATCCAAATCCCCACATGTCTCTCTGTCTGCTGTCTGAAATAAGGCAGCATCAGCCAACATCAATACCTCTTGTTCTCACTGTAGAAAGACCAGTAGCACTCAACTCACCCTATGCTTCTTTTCACAGTATCAGCACAGATACAGTTTTTTCATTGTATCACAGTGCTGTTCCTCATGATCTCAAATATTTTCCCTGTTCCCCAAAGGCAAATCAAGAGTTTTCTAGTTACTTACAATGGACTCCTCTCCTAGCACTTCACTGAAAATCAGTATTAAACCTGTGATAGCCAATATCTCTGCTGCAAGATTAAAAGCAATATTTTCAAGAGCTGAATTGAGTAGCTTCCCAGTGGCCTTTAGAGTAGCATGAAATCAGAGTAAGCATACTAGGTTAATAAGCCCATATCCAATCTCTGTGCCTTCTAAATTCCACAGAAGCAAAACTATTATATTCATTCTTACCAATATCCAATGACATTTTTAGCATATTTTCTTTTTTTTAATTTTACATATTGATCCCAATTCCCTCTCCTGCCATCCTTCCTTCCCTCTCCCTTTCCCTCTCTCTCACCCTCACATGTACCCAGAACATCCACCCCTTCCTCAAGTAGAGTGATGCCCTGCAGGAGGGGTCATCTAAGTCTGTCAAGTCATTTGGAGTAGGGACTAGGAATTCTCTCATTTCTTTAGGTTAAGGGAGTATCCCTCCATTGGATTTGTGTCCCTAGAGTCCTTTTGAGTATCAGGGATACATCCTGGTTCCACTTTATGAGTCCTAGCTGAGACCCATGGTCAGGGGGTCTGAGTCAGTCTCATGCTGGATGCAGAGCAATCATGCTGGGATCACATTAGCTCCTCCTTGTTCAGGTCAGATGTCTCTGTGTGTTTCTGTAGTCTGGTCTTGTCCTCCCTCTCTGCATCTGGCTTACAGTTCAGCTCAGTGTTTAGTTGTGGGTATTTGCTTCACTTTCCATCACCAACTAGATGAGGGCTCCATGATGGTGGATAAGTTAGTCATTGATCTCATTATCTGGGAAGGGCATTTATGATAGCCTTTCCACTGTTGCTCAAATTGTTAGTTGGTGTCAGTCTTGTTGGTCTCTGGACATTACTTTAGGTTCAGTTTTCTCTTCCAATCTATAATGGCTTACTCTTTTATGATATCTCTCTCTTTCTCTCTCACTCTCTCACTCTCTTCTCTCTTCTATTCAGCCCCCGATTCAATCTTCCTAGTCCCACATGGTTTCCTCTCCTCCTCTTTCTACTAGTTCCCTCTCCACTAACTGCCCCTGCTTCCCCACATACTCTGGAGAGCATGTCCCTTCCCCCTTCTGTGAGGACATTATATGAAACTCTGAGAATCCTCATTGTATCCTAGTTCCTCTGGCGGTGTGTAATATAGGCTGGTGAGCCTTTGCTCTATGTCAAAAATCCATATATGAGTGATTACATACCATGTCCCTCTTTTTTGTGACTGGGTAACTTCCTTCAGGATGGTTTCTCCAAGTTCCATCCACTTGCCTGCAGATTTCAAGATTCTATTTTTTTTCCTGCATAGTAGTATTCCATTGTGTAAATGAGCCACATCTTTATCTTTTCTCAGTTGAGGGGCATCTAGGTTGCTTCCAGGTTCTTGCTATTACAAATAATGCTGCTATGAACATAGTTGAGCACATGGCTCTGTTACATGGATGTGAAACATTTGGGCATATGCCTAACAAGGGATTGCCGGGTCCTGTGGTAGACTGATTCCCATTTTCCTGAGGAACTGCCATACTGATCTCCAAAATAGCTGTACAAGTTGGCACTCGCACCAGCAGTGGAGGAGTATTCCCTTTCTCCACATCATCTCCAGCATAAGTTGTCATTGGTGTTTCTAATTTCAGCCATTCTGGCAGGAGTAAGATGGTATCTCAAAGATGTTTTGATTTACATTTCCCTGATAGCTATGTCTTCCACGCTTTTGGATATACGCTATAAGAGAATTATCTATTCAGTTCTGTACCCCCCCTTTTTTTAACAGGATTATTTGGTGTTTTGCTGTTGTGAGCTGGCCTTGAGTCTTGCAGAATTACTTACACCTTAAAACTCTAATTTAGCCTTATCTTGGTAAAGTAGAAAACTGCTTAACAAGCAGTCTATTCCACTCACCCCAGGAACCTAGATGAACCCGATATCAGGAACTGAGACAACCAGACATTTATGTTCTGATGTTTATGGCCTGGGATGATTATCAGAGCCCCAGAGTTGGCACAGTTACCCCTTCCCAATTCCTCTCTGCTTTGCTTTAAAAACTCCTCTTTGTGCCTAATAAAGTTAGACTTTGAAAAGCATTGCTTGGTCTCCTTCCTTTTTTCTCTCCCATTATTTTCAGGTTCTAGCTCACCTTGACCCGCAAATAACTAGGTTCTGCTGGTCGGGGCATTTTGGTGACTAACTTCTTGAATTCTTTTTATATTTTGGAGATTGGCCCACTGTCAGATGTAGGATTGGTGAAGATATTTTCCCAATATGTGGGCTGCTGTTTGGTCTTGTCTAATGTGTCCTTTATCTTACAATAGCATTTCAGTTTGAGGAGGTCCCATTTAGTAATTGTTATTCTAAGTGTTTGTGCTACTGGAGTTATGTTCCGGAAGCAGTCTCCTCTACCAATTTCTTCACGGGTAACCACCACTTTCTCTTTTAAGAGGTTCGGTGTGGCTGGATTTATGTTGAGTTCCTTGATCCATTTGGACTTGACTTTTGTGCATGGTAATAGATATGGGTCTATCTGTAGTATTCTACACACCATCAGTAAGTTGTGCCAGCACCATTTTCTGAGATGCTTCCCTCCTCCCATTGTATATTTTTAGATGTTTTGTCAACCATCAGGCATTCGTGTGTGTGTGTGTGTGTGTGTGTGTGTGTGTTAATGTCAGGATTGTTACTTCAATTGTATTGGTCGACCTGTATACTTTTTGCCAATATTAGGCTGTTTTCAGGACTACAGCTCTGCAGTAGAGGGAGATGATAATTTTTTTTCTTTTTCAGTTTGTTTATATGGTGGAACACCTTGACAGATTTTAGTATGTTAATCCATCCCTGCAACCCAAGGATGAAGCCTATGTGGTCATTGTGGATGATTTCTCTGATGTATACCTGGATTAAGTTTGCTGGTATTTTATTGAGTATTTCTGCATTAATGTTCATGAGGGATATTGGTCTGCAGTTTTTTCTTAATTGTTTCTTTGTGTGCTTTGGGATTTGTTGGATTTACAATTTTCTTTGGTTGATGGATCTATTTCCTCTAGTTTATCTTCCTCTGTGCCTGAAATTCTCTTTTCCATCTCTTGTATTTTGTCGGTTATGCTTGTGTCTGTATTTCCCGATCATTTGCCCAGTTTTTCTATTTCCAGCATTCCTTCAGTTTGTGTTTTCTTTATTGTCTCTATTTCAGTTTTCAAGTCTTGAACTGTTTCCTTCACCTGTTTACTTGTTTTTTCTTGGCTTTCCATACTTTCTTCATTTCTTCCAATTATTTGTTTGTTTTTTCTTCCATTTCTGTAAGGTCCTCTATCAATTTTATGAAGATATTTTTAAGTCGTTCTATTCTGCTTCATCTACTTTGGGGTGTTGAGGTCAAGTTGGTGTAGAGTCCGAAGTTTCTGGTGGTGTTATGTTTGTTTTTCTATTGTTAGGTGTTTTCTTGTATTGCCATCTTCCCAACACATCTTCCAGTGGGTGCTGGTGGGGTCTCTCTCTCTCTCTCTGCTATTCCACTGGTAATATTAGGTGGGTCAGAAGTTCCATGTCTGTAGCTCTGGGTGGTTCAAGATCTCTAGGATGTCTCTCCTCAGGCAGGGGCCCAGCAATTGGGCTCAAAGATCAGGCTCAAGTAGAGGCTGCACGATGGGTGTGAAAGATCCCCCAGGGTGGGACTCTGGATGTTCTTTCCATGATAGGCGGGTCTAGCCATGTCCTGGGAATCTCCAGATGAGTCCTCTTTAGCAGAGGCCAGGCAATGGGGTTCAAGGATCCAGCCTGCAGAAACTCAGGATGACTCCGAGGGGATAGGCTGATCTCTGGTAGGGGCATAGAACTCCAGCAGATGACCATTGTTGGTGGTCAGAGATCATGCAGGGATTCCTGGTGTTGTCGTGTGGATAGGTACATCTAGTGTGCTCATGACAGCTCCAGGAAGTTCCAGAAGGTGGCAGTATTGTTGGCTTTGCCTTATGTTCCAGTGCTTAACCAGAGATGTTGGGACAATGGGCAGGGTAATGCACAGTGTACGGGGAGGGCAGGCTCTTGGTGGGGGAGAATGTGTGTATCAGAGCACCAGGAGGGCTCTAGCTGGGGACAGCACACAGGGGTAGTGAGATATAGGGAAAATCCAGAGAGTTGCCAGGGAAGCATGTGTGTGTGTGTGGGGGGGTATTCTACTGGAATTGGTCCCAGACTCACCTCTAGCAGAGGCCTGGCTGTGGGGGTTAAAGATCCTGTAGGCTGGGCCTCAGGATGTTCTGGTGCCTATTAGCGGATCTAGTAGGGGCCTGGCAACCCCCACCTCAGGCTTCTTTAGCAGAGGCCCTATGATGGGGTTTAAGGATCCAGCCTGCGTGGATTTAGGATGGCCCTGAGGGGATAAGCAGGTCTCTGGGAGGTGCCAGGCCCTCCAGCAGTGGGTATCAGAGATCAGGAAGGTGGATATTCTGGGTGGTCCCATAGATAGGCAGGTCTAGTGTGCTCAGAACAACTCCAGGAAGTTCCCCGAAGTGACCCAATGACTTTTACATATGTTTTTTTATAAAAGAAAAAAAAATGTCCTAACATAAGAGCTTGTATATAAAAAGCCTCTGGAAACAGATGGCTAAGAGATGGCTATGGTTTCTTCTCCCTCTAAAGTCTGCATTGGAGAGGCTGAGACCAAGTTGGGAAATAGAATGAGAGCCTTTTATCCCAGCACTCAGGAGGCAGAGGCAGTTGGATCTCTCTGTTTTCAAAGCCAGCCTGGTCTAGGGACTGAATTCCAGGACAGACAGTGCTGTACAGAGAAACTGGGTATTGACAAATCAAAAATGTAAAGATAACAAACAGGGGCTGGGAATGGAGCTCAGTGGTAAAGCCCTTACCTAGCATACTTAAGGCCCGATGATCACTTATCAATACAGGCCAGAGTTGGGTGGGATTGTAAAAAAAAAAAAAAAAAAAAAAAAAAAAGCATTGACACAGGTCTCACTAATATGGCCTAGAGTAGTCCTAAATCCCAGGATTCTTCTCAGTCTCCAGACAGAGTACTGGGATTACATATGTGCACCACAATACCCAGCTTGATTCTTAAATTACAACTAGTACCTCAAAGAGAGGTTAAACTTAAAAGATACCATTAGAGGCTACAGGGAGTGTTCAGCAATTAAGACCATTGGATGCCCTTCCAGAGGGCAGGTTCAATTCCCAGAACCCACATGGTGGCATACAACTGTCAGCTACAAGGTGCAAAGCTGTACATGAAAATATAATGTGAATCAATTGGCTGAGTCTTGATGTCAATTCTTCCGGTAGCATATTGCTTTCTGTTACACACTTGGAATTTACTTCCTACAGTTCACCACCATCTGATCATTTACTGGGGAGAAATTTCTCTCATGAATTTGGAGTTTTACTGTAACTCCCCTCCAGCTCTGTGTAGAAACTGTTCTCCATTAACAGGTCCTAGTTTACTAATTATATTCCTTTGTTATGTGTGAGGCCTGTTTCCCACATTCAGGTCCTTATTACTCTGTCTATTACAATTACAGAGATCTGCCTTCCTGAAATTATCTTTTTTGGCAGGCATTTAGTCAGTGTTTAGGGCCCAGGCAAATGAATCCCATCTAAGACATTCTCAAATATCCAAAAAGATAAAATTCTACACATCAAAACTGTTGATTAATAGCAGTGTAGATTAGTAGAAAATATAAGCATGCATTTGACTTTACCTCACTGGAGGATAGAGAATGCAATAACCTATACTACTAACCCTGCAAAAAAGATTCTCAAACTTCTTGTATTATCTCAAGATTTTAGCTCAGAGTTTTAGTGCTCCCTCCTGTGTCCTCTGAGAAGATGAAAACAAAGGTAGTCAGCAAATTTAATCATCCTCAGGGAAAAGTACACTTTCCTGTTTGCCTGTGTTCACACTGAGGCCTGAGCACTAGAAGATGCCAGGTTTTGTTTCTTGTAAAATTTAGAAAATAGACCCTCTCTTTGACCTACAGTAATTGATGCTAAATGGTTCTCTTGGAAGTTTTAGTTTATTGGTCTGTGTGTAAATCTTATTTGCCTAACTGACACTGAAAAACTCAAGCCTCACATGGTATTGTAAAAAGAACTTGTGGAAAACAAGAACTAGAGAGACAACAGAAACAGAAAAGACAGAGAGAAGAAGACAAGAATTAGAGAGACAAAGAAATGCAGAGATAGAAACAGCAACACAACAGCAGGAGAGCATACAAAAGGGAAGAAAAATAAAGAATATCCAGAGGAGCAACTGTGTTAGTCAATTCTTTTTGCTCTCAGACTTTAGTTCCCTCACTTATTTGTAGTTCTTTGTTTTGAAAACTGAAAATTTTGGAAGCTGGTCTTTTAAAGCTTATGATATTCCCAGAAAATCTTAACTATAATGTCATTCACTTTAGATAATGTGGAATCCTTGGCCTTTTGTTGAATGTGTATTCACAGTGCTATTCATTAAGTGTTTGTATTCTATTCCCATTATCTTGAAGCCAAATATCTAGGTGTAGAAAATATTATCAATATCAATAATCACTTAACCAAAACTCTTACAAATTATTGAGTCAATAACTTCAAGGTCATACTAAATGTAAAAGTCACACTACTTCATCCACTATTTTCAGAAGGCATTTGTATAGCCTCAGCACAAGAGCACCATTATTTTGGAAGTGTTTAAACTGGCATTCAGCCTCGGACCCAAGAGTCAGTTCTGGTTCAGTTGCAAATAGGACACTCCCAAAAGCAGTGCCTTGGAATCTTGAAATGATAAATAAAAAAAAAAAATCTGCACTTTGAGTTTTTTTTTTTGTAACTTGCAAGGAAATCAAGCCACTTTCCAATTCAAGTTAAATGGTAACACCAAAGAGTAGCCACAAATAAAGACAATACACTTAAAACTCCATGTCAATTTGAACCGGTCTTGCTGATAGTGAGAATGCCTCTTTCTCCACTTCCTCCAAACAGCTCTGGCATGCTGGGCTCTTCAGATGACCCACTCAGGCATTCTCATTAGCAGGCAAAGGATAGATTCTAGTTTTAATTCCACCCCAGGGGGTTGTTCCTACATGCCACACAGCCTGCATCCTGTACCAGTATGTTTCCATCAAGGAGGATCATCTCAAAGCAGTATCTTATGGGAAATACATTATTATGTGGATTTTCTCACCCAGTCGTGATTTTTGCTTCGATGGAGAAAGGAAAACAGAACAGAACACAGTTTAGATTTTCCAGCCGTTAGTCCAAACCTGAATCCTCAGTATGCCACCTGTATATAGGTTAATCTAAATCTTGGGTCCCTCTTATTCTGCACTAGATTTAAAATATATTTCCTGATGGGAACTGGCAGGATGACACTAATATTATTGAGCGCATAATTGTTGAATAAGAAAGCAGGGATGATTTATATTCTGTGTCTAAGGAGGAAAGGGGACAAATAAAGGAAACACAAAGTCACAGCCCTTACTCAGCCCCAGGTTCACTTCACGCTGAAAATGTTTGTCAACCTCTCAATTTACCACCCCATCCATTAGCTTCTGGGGGCAGATCTGGGCAAATTCTCTCGAATTCATCTTCTCCACAAACAGGACAAGGGAATAAGATATCATGTTCTTGTTTTTACTGCACATATTCCTGTCTAACTGAAGTAACAAAGCATGGTCATTAGGCTTGATAAATTAAAGACTCCATGATGATTTATATTACCTAAGTTAAGTTCATAATGTTATGTTTTTATCTAAAAGAACATATAGGAAATAAAAGTCATTTAAAAGTAACATTTTTAATGTTGTGGTTTAATAAGGATCAGGAGAAATAAATAGGCCAAATAGATTTTTTTTTAAGGGAGAAATAACTTACAACATAGACAGATGAACACCAGCAGGTTCCTGTTAGCAAGGATGCCTCCTGATGATCTTCAGTCCCCACGTTGCTCTGTGTGCCTTCCCCAGGCCCAGTTCCCCCATATAATGTCTGCCCCTGTTCCCACCCCCCAATGGTCTTGGCTACTTCCGCAGGTGTTGACAACGTGAATATCTCACTACAATTCCCCTTTTAGTCTAAAGAAAAGATTTAGACTTTGAACGGACATGTCATTCTGTAAATATGTTTCATTAATTGATTAATAAATAAAGCACTGTTGGCCAATAGGAAAGCAAGATTGGTAGAACTAGGAGACTAGGAGGAAATAGGAAGAAGTAAGGGGAGATTCAAGATAGAAGAAGTACAGGGTAGGATGCTGTGCTGTCTCTCTCTCCGGCAAGATGAGACCACGTGGAAATAATTAGGTCAATAGCAATAAGTTAATATTTAAGACAGAGCTAGCTAATAAGAAATTCTAGTAACAGGCCAACAGCATTTCATCTACTACAGTGTCTTTGTGGCTTATGAGGCTGTGAGACCAGGCTAGAAGGAAAAACATACTCAACATAATGTCACCTTCATCATGGCTAATAAAACCTTCCACTTAAAACTCAATAAAAGCTTAAGAAAGGATTTTAGAAACAAAAGAACAAAGACAAGCAAGACTTCTTGGTAACAGCATTTTGATAGAGACAGAGACTTGCACGGCTCCATAAGGGAGGTTTCCTGATGCAGTATAAGTGGCAAAAACTCACATAGCTTTTAAGAAGTACTGCTAACAATTTATTGGTGTGTATGAGAGCTGGTGCAGAAACATGCTGAGTATCAGCCCAGTCTTTGTCCCCATCGCCAGTCCTTGGTTAGAGGTGAGTCTGGGACAAATTTGGGTGGACTCTCCCCTACACCCTTCCCCTGGAATTCCCTGTGTTGGCCCCGGATCCCCCTGCCCCTATGTCCTGTCCTCATTGAGAGTGATCTTGGAGTTCTGATACACCCCCACTTACTCCCTACAGAGTGCCTGCCCTCTCCCTACCCTGTGCTTTACACTGCCCACTGTCCCACCACTCTGTTGAGTACTGGAACAGAGGGTAGAGCCAACCTACCAGACACACTATGAGAACTTCCAGGAGTGGCTCTGAACTCAGGAGACCTGCCTATACACAGCAGGAACACCTGTAATTTCCACCTAGTCCTCTACTACAATTCTGGACCCCTCCCAGAGTTCTGCCTATCTCTGCAGGACCACTCTGAGTTGTGGCCAGCAGGATTCTTGACCCCCATCGCAGGGCCTTTGCTAAAGTGGCCTCAGCTGGAGAGTGCCAGTCTCAGACTAGATCAGCCTATAGGCAAAAGGAACATCCTGAGTCCCAGCCTTAGGGATCTTTGACCCCATCACCAGTATTCTGCTGGAGCCTGATAACTGACCACCATTGCTGGGTTCCTGCCTGAGGATAGACTTCCCGGAGAGCTTGGACAACACAGACCTACAGACATTGAACCTCTGACCCCCCTAAGCCCACAGGGGAAGTACCATAGAGAGAGGGAGAGACCCCACCAAAACCTATTGGAAGAAGATATGGGGAGACGGCAATACAAGAAAATACGTAACAACAGAAAGACAAACATGACATCACCAGAATCTAGGGACTCTACACCAACTAGACTGGAACACAACAAAGCAGATGAAGCAGAAGGGAACGACTTATGAATTAACATCATAAAAATAATAAAGGCCCTCAAAGAAGATGTGAGAAAATCCTGTAAAGAAATGGAAGCAAAACAAAACAAACCATTGGAAGAAATGAAAAAATTTCTTAAGGAGAATGAAGAAAGTACAGAAAGCTAAGAAAAAAAACAATTAAGCAGGTGAAGGAAACAGTTCAAGACTTGAGAACGGAAATAGAGAAAATAAAGGCAACACAAACCGAAGGAGTACTGGAAATAGAAAAACTGGGCAAACGATTGGTAACTACAGACACAAGCATCACCAACAAAATTCATGTGATGGTAGAAAGAATCACAGGCACAGAAGATAAACTAGAGGAAATAGATTCATCAATCAAAGAAAATCAAAAATCCAACAAATCCTTAACACAAATCATCCAGGAAATTTGGAACACAGTGTAAAGGCCAAACCTAAGAAAATAGGCTTAGAGGAAGGAGAGGAAGCCCAGCTCAAAGGTATCGAAAACATACTCAACAAAATCATTGAGGAAAACTTTCCAAATCTGAAGAAGGTCATACCCATGAAAGTACAAGAAGCATACCGAACCCCAAATAGGCTGGACCAAAGAAAAAAGACCCCTCGACATATAATAACCAAAACACCTAACATACAGAATAAAGAAAGACTATTAAGAGCAGTGAAGGAAAAAGGACAGGTAACATATAAAGGCAGACCTATCAAAATTACACCTGACTTCTCCATGGAAAACCTCAAGGCCTGATGTTCTACAAGTACTAAGAGTCCAAGAACGCCACCCAGGCTACTGTTCCAAGAAACACTCTCAATCACTATAGATGGACAAAACAAGATATTTAATGACAAAACAAATTTTCCCAATACATAACTATAAATTCAGCACTACAGAAAGATTTGGAAGGAAAACTCCAACCCAAGGAAGTTAACTATGCCCACAAAGACGTAGGCAACAGAAAACAAGGATAAAGCAGACCAAATATATTCACAATACCATTGCCAACAACAAATCTAAAACAAACAAGCATCAACAATCAATGGTCCTTACTAACACTTAGCATTAATAGTCTTAACTCACCTATAAAAAAGACATAGGCTAACAGAAAGGATAGGAAGTCAGAATCCATCCTTCTGGTGCATACAAGAAATGCAACTATGCTTCAAAGATAGACATTACCACAGGGTAAAGGGTTGTGAAAAGATCTTCCAATCAAATGGAAGGAAGAAGCAAGCAGGCATGGCTATCCTAATATCTAACAAGTTAGACTTCAAAAAAATTAATCAAAAGAGATGAAGATGCTTATTTCATATTCATCACAGGAAAAATGCATGAACACAAAGTCTCATTTCTGAACATCTATGCCCCAAATACAAAGGCACCCACATTTGTAAAAGAAACAATAATAAAACTCAAACCAAACAGAAAACCTCACACACTTATAGTGGGAGACTTCAACACACCACTCTCAGCACGAGACAGGACCATCAATTAGAAACTCAACAAAGAAACAAAAGAACTAACAGAAGTTATGTCTCTATAGAATATTTCATCCAAACTCAAAAGAATATACCTTTTGCTCTGCTCCACATGGAAACTCCTCTAAAATCTACCACATAGTAGGTGGCATAACAAACCTCAACAGATAAAAGTCACTTGTATCTTATAAGACTACCATGCTTTAAAATTGGAATTCAACAACAACACAAATTGCAGAAACCCTACAAACTCATGGACACTGAATAATGTGCAATTGTACCATACCTGTGTCAAAGAAGAAATAAAGAAAGATATTAAGGACTTTCAAATTTTAAATGAGAATGAGGACACAACATACCAAAACTAATGTGACACCTTGAAAGCAGTGATACAAGGGAAGTTCATTGCACTAAGTGCCCATATGAAGCAAACAGAGGATAGTCATATTAGAGAATTAACAGCACAACTGAAGGCCTTAGAACAAAAGAAGTAAACTGACACCAGAGGAATAGTCACCAGGAAATAATCAACTTGAAGACTGAAATCAATAAAATAGAAACCTGGAAAACAATACAAAAGATCAATGCAACAAAGAGGTGGTTTTTTTGAGAAGATGACCATGATTGACAAACCTTTCTCTAAACTAATGAAAAAGAAGAGAGAGAACATGTAAATTAACAAAATCAGAAATGAAAAGGAGAACATAAAAATGAACACAGAGAAAATCAAGAAAATTTTCAGGTCATACTTTTAAAACCTGCATTCCACAAAAATTGAAAATTCAAAGGAAATGGACAAGTTTCTGGATAACTACCATTTCTAAAATTAAATCAAGTACCAACAAAAACGTAACCGGCCTATATATATATAACCTATATATATAACCGGCCTATATATAACCGGCAATGAAATACAAGCAATCATTGAAAGTCTTCCAACCAAAAAACAGCACAGGGCCAGGTGGATTCACTGCAGAATTCTAACTGACATTCAAGGAAAAATTAATACCAATACTCCCAAAATTGTTCCACACAATAGAAACAGAAGATTCACTGCCAAACTCTGTTTATGTGGTCACAATAACCTTGGTACCCAAGCCTCACAAAGACACAATTATGAAAGAAAACTACAGACCAATATCCCTGATGAATATCAACCTAAAATTACTCAATAAAATACTGGTAAACCAAATTCAAGGATACATCAGAGAAATCACCCACCATGACCAAGTAGGCTTCATCCCTGGATTGCAAGGATGGTTTAACATACGAAAATCTATCAACATATTCCACCATATAAACAAAGTGAAAAAGAAAAACCATATGATTATCTACCTAGATGCTGAAAAAGGCTTAGAAAAAAAAACAACACCCTTTCATGATAAATGTCTTTGAGAGAACAGGGACAACAGGAACAAACATAAACATAATAAGAGCAATAAACAGCAAAGCAACAGCCAACATCAATCTGAATGGAGAGAAGGTAAGGACGATTCCTCTAAAATCAGGAATGAAACAAGGCTGACCTTTCTCTCCATATCTCTTCAATATCGTACTTGAAGTTCTAGCTAAAGCTATAAGACACCAAAAGGAGATCAAGGGGATCCAAATTGGAAAGGAAGAAGTCAAACTGTCTCTATTTGTGGATGATATGGTAGTTTACATAAGCGACCCCATAAACTCTACCAGGGAACTCATACATCTGATAAGTACAACCAGAAAACTAGCAGGATACAAGATAAACTCAAAAAAAAAAAATCAGTAGCCAACTACAATCATGTGACAAAGAGGCCAAAAATGAAATCAGATAAACATCACCCTTTACAATAGCCAAAAACAACATAAAGTATCTTGGAGTAACGCTTACGAAACAAGTAAAAGACCTATATAATAAGTACTTTGTGGCTCCAAAAAAGAAAGTAAAAAAGATACCAGAAAATGGAAAGATGTCCCATGTTCTTAGATAGATAGGATAAACATAGTAAAAATGGCAATCTTCCCAAAAGCAGTCTACAGATTCAATGCAATTCCCATTAAAATCCCACCACAATTTTCTCTTCAAACAAATATTGGGTAGGAATAGAAGACAGGAGAGAGAGAGAGACAGAGAGAACATAAAAGAAGTAGCCATTATTGTTTTGAAGAGAAAACTGAACATAAAGAAAGGTCTAGAGAACTACAAGACTTCTGTCAAGTAACAATGTGAGTATCTGTGAAAAGCCTTCCATAAATGCCGTTCCCGGGTAGTGAGATGAACAACTAACTTATCCATGGAGCCCTCATCTAGTAATTGTTGGAAACAGAAGCAAACACCCATACCTAAACACTGAGTTGAACTAGAACCCAGATGCATATGGAGAGGAAAAGACCAGGTTGCAGAAACACATAGAGACAGCTGACCTGAAAAAGGAGGAACTAATGGGCTGCCAGACTGATAGCTGGGAATCCAGCATGGGACTGACTCAGGCAACCCTGAATATGGGTCTCAGCCACAAGGATTGAGCAGTGTAATGGACCTCAGACAGTGAAAGCAGGATGTATCCCTGGTGCACAAAAGGACATTGTGAACATATCCCCCATGGAGGGTTACTGCCGTAATCTAGAGATAGGAGAGAAGCCCCAGTCCCTACTTAAAATGACCTGTCAGCACTACATGACCCCATGTCAATGGCATGACCCTACATGTGGAATTGCGGTAGGGGGATGGGAGGCAAGGGTGGGTAGGGTAAATGTGAGAGGGCAGATAGGGTAAAAGTGAGTGAGTGAGGTAGGGAGGTAGGGGGGAGTGAGAGGGAATTGGGATATAAAAAATAAAAAAAAAATCCCACCACAATTCTTCACTGACATAGAAAGGATAATAATCAACTTTATATGGGGAAACAAAAGACCCAGGATAGCCAAAACAAACTTACACAGTAAAAGAACTTCTGGAGACATCACCATCCCTGACATTAGGCTCTACTACAGAGTATAGTTCTGAAAACAGCCTGGTATTGGCACAAAAATAGACAGGTAGACCAATGGAATCAAATAGAAAGTCCACATATAAACCCACACATGTATGAACACCTGATTTTCAACAAAACAGCTAAAAGAATACAATGGGGGGAGGAAAGCATCTTCAACAAATGGTGCAGGCACAATTAGATGAGGGTTTGTAGAAGACTGTTGCCATGCACAAAACTGAAGTTGAAATGCATCAAATACCTCAACATCAATCCAGCCACACTCAATCTCTTTGAAGAGAATGTTGGATGGATCCTTGAACAAATTGGTATAGGAGATCGCTTCCTGAATATAACTCAGGAGCACAGACCATGATATCAAAAATTAATAAATGGGACCTCCTCAAACTTAGAACCTTATGTAAGGCAAAGGACAAAATGGAGAAGACCAAATGGCAGCCCACAGACTGGGAAAATATTTTCACCAATCCTATATCTGACAAAGGGCTGATCTCCAAAACATACAAAGAACTCAAGAACTAGTAAACAAAACATTAAATAACCGTTTTGAAAAATGGAGTACAGAACTGAAGAAAGAATTCATAATAGAGGAAGTCAAAAAGGCTGAAAGACAGTTAAGAAAGTGCTCAACATACTTAGATATCAGGGAAATGAAAATCAAAACAACTTTGAGATATCATCTTACTCCTGCTAGAATGGCTAAAATTAGAAACATTAGTGACCACTTATGCTGGGGAGGATGTGGAGAAAGGGGAACACTCCTCCACTGCTGGTGCGAATACAAAGTTGTACAGCCATTTTGGAGATCAGTATGGTGGTTAATCAGGAAAAATGAGAATTAGATTAACACAGGACACCGCAATCACCCTCTTAGGTATATAAAAAATGATCCACATCCATGCAACAAAGACATGTGCTCAACTATGTCCATAGCAGCATCATTTGTAATATGACTCACCTGGAATCAACCTAGATGACCCTCAACTGAGGAATGGATAAAGAAGATGTCGCACATCTACAGAATGGAATACTACTATGCAGAAAAAATAATAGGATCTTGAAATTTGCAGGCAAGTGGGTGGCACTTGAAGAAACCATCTTGAATGAGGTAACCCAGTCACAAAGTAAGAACATGGTATGTAGTCTACATTTTAGACCTACATCAAAGGATCACCAGCCTATAATTCACATCACCAGATGAACTATGATACAAGGTGCATTCTAAGAGATTCATATAAAGTCCCTCACAAAAGGGGGAAGGGGCAAGTCCCCCTGAGCACATTGGAAGTGGGAGGGCAGTGAATGGAGTGAGAAAGAGAAGGGGTGGAGAGGAAACATCGTAGGACTAGGAAGATTGAGTCAGGGTAGGAGTAGAAGACAGAAGAAAGAGAGAATGAGAAAATAAGAGATTGAGAGAGAGAGAGAGAACGAGGAAAATAATGAACATAAAAGAGGGAGCCATTATTGGTTTGAAGAGAAAACTGTACATAAAGAACGGTCTTGAGACCTACAAAACTGCTGCCAACTGACAATTTGAGCATCCGTGGAAAGGCTAACATAAATGCCCTTCCCGGATAATGGGATCACCAACTAACTTATCCACCATCATAGAGCTCTCATCTAGTACCTGTTGGAAACAGAAGCAAACACCCATAACTAAATACTGATTTGAACTAGAACCCAGATGCATATGGAGAGGACAAGACCAGGTCGCAGAAACACATATAGACAGCTGACCTGAACAAGGAGGAGCTAATGGGTCCCCAGACTGAGAGCTGGGAAACCAGCATGGGACTGACTCAGCCCCCGTGAATATGGGTCTTAGCCAGAAACACTGATCAGTCTAAGGGACCTCAGACAGTGGAACCAGGATGTATCCCTGGTACAAAATGACCTTGTGAACACATCCCCCATGGAGGGTTACTGCCTTAACCTAGAGACAGGAGAGATGTCCTATTCCCTACTTCAAATGACTTGACAGATTTACATGACCACACCTGGATGGCATTGCCCTACATGTGATATTAGGGTGGTGGGATGGGAGGGGATGGTGTTCAGGGTGCATGTGTGGGGTCAGAGAGTGTAAGAAGGAGGGAAAGCGGGAGGGCTGAGGGAGGGAGAGGGAACGGGGATTGACATGTAAAATAAAAAAATAATTAAAATAAAAAATGAAAACCAATAAGCATTTATTGTGTATTTTAAAATATACATAGGCTTAGTAGAGAAAAAAAAAGGGGAAAGTGCTTTAAAATAATAAAAATAAAAAGAGAGTAGCTGGGTATGGTGGAACACAACTTTAATTCCTGCACTCGGGAGAATGAAGCAAGTATATTTCTGTTATTTCAAAGTAATGCTGGTATACAGAGTTGATTCCAGAACAGATAAAAAATACACAGAGAAACCGTGTCTCATAAATTAAAATATAAAAGTAGAATAAATAGAGTAATAAAAAAAAAACACGTAAAGATGGAAAGCAAAAGAAAAAAATTTCTGGATTCTATATGCTATTATGTCATGTTTAAATTGACTCCTGAGAAAATAACAAAAATTGTTAAAAGAAATACTGCTGGATCAATTCAATTCATGTATTTTAAAAGTGCTTTGACTTCAAAATTTAAGTTCAAGGACAGGTTACTTAGGAAACAGATTACTATTTCTGTTTCCATAGAAAATAAAATGCTATGGATTCCTTCCAAAATAATGTGGTTTGATCAAGCAAGACCCCCTGAAGCATTGTCCCAGGTGATTCAACATTCAAAGATGCTGGGACATGGCAGCTTGCTGACTACAGCCAAGTTATCTGTATATTGTTAGGATCCCCATGACATCTCCCCCTTACCAGCAGGAAGCAGTTTGGAAAGAAGGACAATTATTTTTTTTAAAAGGTAAAAATGGGATTATGGTATAGACAAGAATACTTTTTTTGAAATGGATTTTCATTTATTGATAAAATTTAAGGTAAATTTTGTGATAAATATGTTTCTCCTCTTGGTTAGGTATTGTGTTTATATAGCTCATTTAGGAATGTATAATTTAGTACAGATGTTAGATAGTTACTTATAATAGTCAAAACCTATATTAGGTTAGTTAGGTTTTTCTAGAGATGTATTTGAGATGGATAGGCATTCTTCAAACCTTTCAAAAACCTACAGAATTTGGCATTTAAAATGGTTTAGGTTTTTTCTTGACAGTGAGACATAACTGCTCCTGGCAATAGCATCTGCATCAGAATGGAACATGGACATCAAAGAAACTTGTTATGGCATTTGCCTATAATATGGCAAGATGGGCTATTTGGGAAAGATAGTTCTCTTGTCTGGACTGTTTGACTTTATTCTATATAAACTGGACATGTAGGACCCACAGAAATGTGACTGTGGATACAAGATGGACATTGATACTGTATTCATGCTTCATGGAAGAGTCTGCTAGACATCTGCAGGACACAGACAATATTGACTGACATTCTGCCAATACAATAGTAATGTTTAAAGTTTCCTGATTTGCTGAGGAGTCTGACAGATACACTATGGAATATCGGCTGAAGATGGACCATTACAGAAGAACTTTGGGTTCCATGTAAGTTGCCTCTGTCATTTCTAGAGTTTATATATTATCCTTCTGTCATGTTTGAGGGAGTTGAAGATAGCTAGGTATGGTTATAGTTTTCATAAGTAAGGACTAAAGATAAATTACATGTAGGACTTAAGACCCACAAAAATAGGATAGATGATGGAATATTTTCTCTTAATTTTGCTAAGTGTTAATGGACTAAATACTATTAACTGTAGTTCCTTTTTGATAACTGTTTTGTAATATATTTTACAGTGTTATAGTTAAAATCCTCCTTTTTGTTTAGACAGAAAACAGGAGATGATGGGAGCTATCATTCTGTAAATATGTTTCTCTTATAGGTTAATAAATAAAGCACTATTGGCCAATAGGAAAGCAAGATTGGCCGGCCTAGGAGACTAGGAGAAGAGAGGAACATATGCGGAGGGGGGATTCAAGATAGAGGACTTATAGGGTAGGACAGCAGGCTGTCTCTCTCAGGTAAGATTAGACCACATGGACATATTTAGGTCAATATAAATGGGTTGATATTAAAGGCAGAGCTATCTAATAAGAAATGCTAGTAACAGGCCAACAGCATTTTATCTAATACAGCATCGCTGTGTGTTATTTGGGGCTTGCACAGCTGTGGGAACAGGCCAGAAGGAAAAACCATACTAAAAACAAGGCTTGATACAAAACTATATATAAAACAGTGAATACCAAGTGTGCTCTAAGAAAAGGATAAGTAAGAACATACAAACTTAAGACCTTCTACATATCTAGTCCTCGGGTGAAGGAATAATGGAGTTTACAGTAGAGTATTCCTATAGTGGAAAGTTTAAGTTTAGAATCTAATATATGTAACTAGGAATAGAACATAATAGTTGTGGTAGTTTAATCTTCAACCTCATCAAAGACCTGAGAAGGAAGATAATACTTGAGTAGACAGGAAGTACAGATGGGCAACTTCCAAATGGTGCAGCGAGGACAGAAATAGTAGCCTACCTGGACAGTCACTCAAGGTCTAACAGCAATGTTGGTAAGCCAGTTTTAGCTAAGGCCTAGTGGTACCTGACAGACCTAAACAAAAGATTGGAGGAAGAAAGGATGTCTTACCATTACTTGGCAAGTTTCAGCTGTCCTCTGTGTTTGTCTCCTGCAAGCACAAAGGTCAGCACACCCAAATCAGTGGTCAAGGTAGGGGCAGTTCGTTGTCCAAAAAGCCATAAGCTGAAACAGTGTTGGACTCCAGAAGGAGCAACAATAGTGTCCAACATAATTTCAGGAAAGTTCATGGTGCTATCAAGAGCAATAGTGTCTCTTGTCAATAGACAATTACTATTAAAACATTTAAGTGCAATGTTCTGCAGTTCTATGATGTGTTTGAAGATGAAGCTTCTATGTCACTCTAATCTCATAGGTATAAGAAAAATTTGTGGGTGGAACTTCCTGGAGCTGTTCTGAGCACACTAGACCTGTCTATCCACACTGAACCACCTGGAATCCTCAAATGCCTGGCCTCTGACCCCCACTACCGATCCTCTACTGGAGTTCCAGGCTCCTCCCAGAGATCTACCTATCCCTTCGTGGCCATTCTGAGACCTTGCATGCTCTATCCTTGACCCCCATCATAGGGGCTCAGCTAAAGAGGCCTCAGCTGGAGAGTGCCAGGCCCCAGCTAGATCTGCCTGTCTGCAGGGGAAAACCCTGACTCCCAGCCTATGTGATCTTTGACCCTCATTGCCAGGCCTCTGCTAGAGGTGAGTCTCGGACTAGTTCAGGCTGAATCCCCTCCCATACACACACCCACCCTTCCCTGGAACTCCCTGGATTGGCCCCGGATCTCGCTACCCCTGTGTCCTGTCCCCAGCGAGAGTGCTCCTGGTGCTCTGATATATACCCACTCACCCCCACTAAGAGGCTGCCCTCCCTTACCCTGTGTCTTACTCTGCCCACTGTCCCACCACACTATTTGAGCACTGGGAATGGGGGTAGAGCCAACAATCCTGGCACCTTCAGGGAACTTCCTGGAGCTGTCCTCTACTGGAGATCTGGGCCCCTTCCAGAGATCCAACTATCCCCTGCGGGCCATCCTGAGTCCCTGCAGGCTGGATCCTTGACCAACATCACTGGGCCTCTGCTAATAAGGCCTCAGCTGGACACTGCCATGCCCCAGCTAGATCCACCTATCAGCGCTAGAACATCTTGATTCCCACCCTGCAGGATCTTTCACATCTGTCACTGGTCCTCTGCTGGAGTCTGATCATTGACCATCATAGCCTTGCCCCTGCCTGAGGAGAGACCTCCTAGAGAGCTTGGGCACCCAGAACTGCACTTACTGGAAGAAGCAATGGGAAGAGGCATTAAAGAAAACACCTAACAATAGAAAGACAAGCATAACATCACCAGAATCAAGATACTTTCCACCGACTAGACCCCCCCAACACAACAAAGCAAATGAATCAGAAGAGAACGACTTAAAAAACAAGATCATAAAAATTATGGAGGCCCTCAAAGATGATGTGAGAAAATTCCTTAAAGAAATGGAAGAAACCTGTGTCCTGTCCCATTGAAAGCACCCTTGGAGCTCTAATACACCCCCACCCATCCCCACCGCGAGCCTGCCCCCTCTACCCTGTGCCCTGCTCTGCCCACTGTCCTGCCGCTCAGATTGAACACTGGGAGAGAGGATGGAGCCAACAGTCCACACTACTTCGGGGACTTCTTGGGGTCTTCTTGGGGCAACTCTGAACAAGGAGACCTGCCTATCCATGCGGGACTCCCTGTAATTTCCACATGCTTGGTCTCTGATCCCCACCTCCAGTCTTCTGCTGGAGTCCCGGGCCCCTATCTGCCTATCTGTGCTGGTCCACTCTGAGTTCCTGCCTGCAAGATCCTTGACCCCCAAAGCAGGGCCTCTGCTAAGGAAAGAAACCTCAGCTGGAGAGTGCCAGTTCTCACTGAGATCTGACTGTCAGAGTAATGTGGTTTGATCATGCCAGACCACCTGAAACAGAGTACCAGGTGATCCTACATTCAAAACAGCTGAACAAAGGAGCCTTGCAGACTACAGCCAGGATTTCAGCATCTTCTTAGAATCCACCATGACAGCGCCCATAACCAGCCAGAAGTAGTTTGGAAAGAACAAGGCCCAAATTCCCAAATATTGTCTATAAATGTTTGTTTTCATTTAAATGGACTTGGTTATAAAAAAAAAGAAAAAAAAGAAAAGATATGGAAGAAAAAAACAAACAAAAAATGGAAGAAATAAAGAAATGTCTTTAACGAAAGTACGGAAAGCCAAGAAAAAAAAAAAAACATTAAACAGGTGCAGAAAACATATTTGAAGAAAAAAAAGACCCCCTCAACACATAATAATCAAAAATAATATATAGAGAATAAAAAATTCAGCAAAGGACAAAGGCCAGCTAAAAGTTAAAGGCAGATCTATCAAATCACACTTGATTTCTCCATTGAAAATGTCAAGGCAAGAAGGTCCTGGAAAGATGTTCTACAAGTAGGAGTCCATAGATGCCAACCCAGGCTACTATACACAGCAAAACACTCAATCTCTATAGACAGAGGAAACACAATATTTAATGACAAAGCCAGATTTTCACAATATCTATCTGTGAATCCAGCCATACAGAAAGATTTGGAAGGAAAACTCTAGAAGGAAATTAACAATGGTAACAAACACACAAACAATAGATAATCCCATTTTACCAGAATGCAAGGAGTAAGTAGGGCAAAAATTTCACAATACCGTTGCCAACAACAAATTTAAAATAATCAAGCATTAACAATCAATGGTCCTTATTTTCTTAAACATGAATGGTCTTAACATATAAAAAGACACAGGCTAACATAATGGATACCAAGACAGACCCCATCCTTCTCCTGCATAAAAGAAACACATCTAAGATTCAGAGATACAGATTACCTTAGGGTAAAGGCTTGGGAAAAGGTTTTTCCAATCACAAAAACCCTACAAACCCATGGAATCTTAAACATGCACAATTGAACCATACCTGGGTCAAAGAAGAAATAAAGAATGAAATTGGGGACTTCCTAAAATTCAATGAGAATGAAGACACAACATACCTGAACTTATAGGACACCTTGAAAGCAGTGTTGCAAGGGAAGTTCATTGCAATAAGTGCCCATATGAAGAAAACAGAGGATAGTCACATTAGAGAATTAAAAGCGAAACTGAAAGCAGTAGAACAAAACAGAGGATAGTCACATTATAGAATTAACAGCGAAACTGAAAGCATTAGAACAAAAATAAGCAAACTCACCCAGGGGGAATAGATGATCAATTTGCATGCTGAAATCAATAAAGTGGAAATCAGGAAAACAATAGAAAAAAATCAATGCATCAAAACCAAGAATTGGTTTTTTGAGAAAGTGCACAAGATAGACAAACCTTTCTCTACACTAACCAAAAAGCAGAGAAATAACATGCAAATTAACAAAATCAGAAACTAAAAAGGGGGACATAACAATGAACATCGAGGAAATCCAGACAAGTTTCAGGTAATTCTTTGAAAACCTGTACTCCACAAAACTAGAAAATTAAAAGGAAATGGACAAATTTCTGTATAACTATCACTTACCAAAATTACATCAAGAACAGATAAACAACTAAAATACATCGGTATTCCCTAATGAAATAGAAGCAATCTTCAAAAACCTCCTAAACAACAAAAGCCCAGGCTCAGATGTCTTCAGTGCAGAATTCTACCAGAAATTCAAGGAAGAGCTAACACCAATACTCCTCTAAATGTTCCACACAATAGAAACGAAAAATTCACTACCAAACTCTTTTTATGAGGACACAATCACCTTGGGACCCAAGACCCTCAAAGACACAACTAAGAAAGAAATCTACAGACCAATATCCCTCATGAACATTGATGTAAAAATGCTGAATATCCAAGAAGACATTAGAGAAATTATCTACTATAACCGAGTAGGCTTCATCCCTGTGTTGCAGGGATGGTTCAACATATGAAAATCTATCATCGAGATCCACCATATAAACAAACTGAAAAATAAAAGAACACGTAATCATCTCACTAGATGCTGAAAAATCCTTTGACAAATTTAACACTGTTTTGTGATAAAGGTCTAGGAGAGATCAGGGATAACAGGAACATACCTAAACATAATAAGAGCAATATACAGTAAACCAACATTCAACATCAAACTGAATGGAAAGAAGCTTATGGTGATTTCTCTAAAACCAGGAACAAGAAAATTATGATGTCCCTCTCCATACCTCTTCAATATTGTACTTGAAATATTAGCTAACCCAATAAGACAAAAATAGAAGATCAACAGGTTATAAATTGGAAATGAAGAAGTCGAACTCTCACTATTTGCAGATGATATGATAGTTTACATAAGCTATCCAAAACATTCTACCAGAGAGGCCCTAAAGCTGATACATACATTCAGCAAACTAGCAGGATACAAGATAAACTAAGAAAAATCATATCAGTTGTAGTGAGATAGTCCTTCTGTGGCACTAATCACACCCATAGGGGGGTGGAGCCAAGGGCAGAAGTGACCTTTGGAAGGAGGGCAGAGAGAGAGAGAGCAGGGAAAAGCTCTCTTGCTGGCATGACATTCCCTGGTGTTCATCGGTCTAGGTTGTAAGTTATTTTCCCTGAATAAACATCTATTCAGCCTATTTGTTTATCCTGATACTTATTTAACAATATCTGGTGTCAGAAGCAGGATTAGGATTTTCATGGGTCCTGGGTTTCACCCAGGGTGTAGACGCCGCTCCCCTCCACCACTTTCCCCAACGGGTAGGGTCCCTTGCCTAACCAGGTGGACTCACCACAGCTTTGGGTCATTTGCCTCTTCCTTACTGTAAAGGAGAAATTTGCCGCCAAAGCAGACCTGAGAAGGCACTCACCACATCTCATTTTTTGCCAATTTCTGCACTGCACTTTGCATTCACGCAGAGCCGCTTGGCACCTGCCCTGCTTGCACGTATTCTGGCCCTTAGTCTTGTGCTCCTAGCAATTCCACAAGTCTCCTTTTAACAAAATTTCACTTGCCATAGTTTGTTAAGAGCTATTCTGCAAGGACCGGAATCAGAAGGATAGTCTGCTGCTGGATGATATTTGGCGGTACACTTCCGGACAGAACCAGGATCAGATGGGCCTTGGCGGCTAGGCGCTATTTTTTGGTATACATCCAGGCGTAACTACCACAAGCTTAGATCTACAACTAAAAGCATCAAAGTTGCAGGATAGCAGAATTACAGCTAAGGTAATTGTAACATCCTTTGTAATTTAAGCTGATATAATATCTGAGATCAATTGTTCCATAACCATGGCAGATAATTTTACAATGCAGGACTTTAGGAATTATTTTACTTCATAAATAGAAGGGATTTTAACATAAGAAACTTATGACTGGACCAATATGTACTTTTATTTTGTAATAGCAATGGGTTTCATCATTAACATGATATTCTTAAAGAAATGGTTTGAGATTACAGCAAACAATAGGGAACTTGTACAAACCATAAGAGACTTAGTAACAAGGATTGGAAACATTGAAAATGATAGAATACAAAGCATAGAAAGTATAGAAAGAAAGGTTCACAATATTGATGATGGCATTGGAGAGCTCACAGGTAGAATTTGTTTCATGTCAGATACCTCAATAACCAGAACAGAAACAATGCCCTGCATTAACACGCTAGCTGCAAAGAGCTTGTTCCTGGTCGGAGGAAGCTACTAATAAGTTTAAAAAAACTGGAACATCAGATAGAAAGACTAGATGATAGAATATCTTCCATGTCTGAGGATAATAGCAAGCTAGCCGATAGGACATTGTTTCTGGAAGGCAGTTTACATGCCATTCAGATAATATCTAAGGATGAGAAGATTTGTAGTTGGAGAAAGTAAGAAAATGACTGATGAAATGAAGTCTCTAGAAAATTATTTGATTCAAGAAGTTTAGACACTCAAAGAAACAATGGTGAATAGATTTCAGGCTATAGACGATGTTCAGTCTGATACATCAGAAGAAGAAATACAAGTGACAGGGCATGAAAAAGACTTAAAATTTTCCACACCATTTAGGGTCATGGGAGCTTTCCCTGTATCTATTAATGAAAAATCAGCAACGAAAAAACACCCAAAATGTGATGCTGCATATCAGTGGGAACCAATACATATTAAAGATTTAAAAGGTATAAAGGAAGCAGTAGTCTCTTACGGCATGCACTCACCTTATGTGAAACAATTAGTAGAATCATGGGCAAGGAATAACAAGGTAACTCCTAAGGACTGGGATCAATTAATATCAGCTGTCCTTGAAAACTCCTCTCAATTAGAATGGAGGGTTAATGGAGAGAGGAAGAAAAAGCTCTTCAACTTCAGGACTTAAAGAAAGGTTATAAAGCTCCCCAAGATAAAATTCTTGGTGAGGGTCTCTATGATGACCCAGAAACCCAAGCTGTCTATGATAAAATATCTTGTCTCTATGCAGTACAGCAGCTTTGAATGCTTGGGATAAGGTTCATGAATTAGGAGAGATGATAGAACCCTATACCAAGATAATTCAAGGACCTAGATAACACTTTCGTGTCTTTCTAGAAAGATTATCTAGGGCAGTACAATTAGAAGTAGTAGACATAGATGCTGGGTGACTTCTCATAGAATCTTTAGCTTATGAGAATGTGAATCCTCAATGCAAACATGTGCTTTGGCCTTTAAAAAATGCCATCAGCTCCCTTGGATGAATGGGTCCTATATACAGGACACATTGAGTATAATGACAATAAGACTGAAACATGGGTAGGAGAAGCCATATCTAAAGTTCTGAGAAGACATCAAGATAGCAGAGTTACTTACTATGGTGACCTACATGCTTGGGTAGGAGAAGCCATCATCAAAGGTTTGAAGGGATATCAACATGTCAGATGTTATAACTGTGGTAAGATAGGACATCTAAAAAGAAAATGTAGGCAAAGCTTCCCTAGAAATAACACTCCCAGGAATGAATCAAACAGAAAGCCTCAGCCTCCTGGATTATGTAGTAGGAAGGTCTGGCAAAGGCAGACACTGGACAAATGAGTGTAGATCGACCAGAGACAAGCAAGGAATCCCTTTACCAACTGGAAACTCCTTGGCCGGACCTCTCAAAGGACTGTACGTCACAGGTGGTTCAAACATTCCCAGTCACAGTGGAAGACAATCTCCCACAGGACAATTAGAAAATTCTGTACCTATTATAAAAAATCATACCGATCTGGATGACAAATTAGTGACTGACATTTAATCAAATATGACAGAAGGAAATAAAAAATGAATATTTTGGCAAACCGCTATAAATATTCATAGGCCTAGATTGATAGTTAAGATGAATAATAGACTGTTTGATGGTCTCCTGGACACAGGGGCGGAATCTAACTATCATATCTAATAAATCTTGGCCATGAAGATGGCCCCTGAATGAGGTAAATGTTAAATTTTTAGGGATTGGAACCCTGTCTCAGGTAAAACAGACCACGAGATGGATTGAATGTGTAGGACCAGAAGGACAGACAGGAAAGTTGAGAACATATGTGGCTGAGGCAGTGACAAATTTATGGATTAGACAGATTAACATTCCTCCAGTATTAGATAGAAACCATAAACGACCTCATGATTGTGGAAAAAATATTATTAAGTCCTATACAAGACAGATACCAAATATGCAGGCTTACAAAAACAGAACACAAGTGCTGAACAAACAGAGGAACCAAAAGCCCTAGCTTTAAAATGGCTAACAGAGGGACCTGTCTGTGTAGGACAATGGCCTAGGAACACTGAGAAGTTAGAAGCTTTAGAAAGCCTGGTTCAGGAAGAGCTAAATGCTAGACATATCGAGGAATCATCCAGCCCTTGGAATTCTCCTGTATTTGTGATCAAAAAGAAATCTGGTCAATGGAGAATGCTTAAAGACCTGAGAGGCATCAATGAAGTTATCCAGCCAATGGTCTCTATACAGCCTGGAATGCCCACACCTTCTTTGATACCCAATGAATGGCCTATTATAGTTATTGATTTAAAGGATTGCTTCTTCACTTTACCTTTACAAAAACAAGATGAAGAGAAATTTGCCTTCCCAGTACCTAATTACAATAATTCTCAACCTGTAAGAGATATCAATGGAAGTTTTTGCCAAAGGGAATGCTAAATAGCCCCACCCTGTGCCAATATTTCATACAAAAACTGTTAGAAATAATTCGTAAACAATTTCCAGAATCCATAATCTATCATTACATGGATGATATATTGTTAGCTGACTCTAAGTGGGAAATATTTAAAAAAAATGTTTGAGAAAGTAAAGGAAGTTTTACCTCGATGGGGATTACAATTGCACCTAAAAAATACAAAAAGGAGAGTCTATCAACTACTTAGGATTTAAAATAGGTCTACAGAAAATTAGCCCACAAAAAGTACAGATCAGAAGAGATTGCTACCAGATTCTTAATGATCTTCAAAATTACTAGGAGAGATTTCTCAACTTCAAACAATTATTGGAGTATAAGGGCATGATTTGAAAAACCTGAAAATGGCCCTAAAAGGAGATAAGGACTTGAATAGTCCAGTAGTACTATCAGCTGAATCTGAGAAGGAATTAGAATGGGTAGAAAAGTGGATACTAGAAGCACATATGGACCGTGTGGATCCAAACCTAGACTGTATTCTTCAGGGATTTTGATGCAGAGAGAAGATATCATATTAGAATGGATATTCCTACCACACAAACAGAATAATAAACTAAAAACATATATAGAAAAGATCTCTGACTTGATTATTAAAGTTAAATTAAGACTTTGTCAGCTAAAAGGAAGGGACCCAGCAGAAATTACAGTATCTTTAACTAATGAGGAAATTTCCTCCTTATGGAAAGATAACGAATATTGGCAGAGAGCTTGCAGTAACTTTTTGGGAACGATTAGCAACAACTATCCCAAAACGGAGAGAATCAAATTCATAAAGTAAACGATTTGGATCCATCCATGCATTGTAAGAAAAACACCTATTTCTGGAATTCCTTCATTCTACACTGATGCAAACAAATCAGGTAAGGCAGGATATAAATCAGGAAAAATTAGCAAAGTGGTTCAAAGCCCTTACATTTCTGTACAAAAGGCAGCATTGTATGCCATTCTCATGGTACTTATGGATTTTAAAGAAACCCTCAATATAGTTACTGACTCTAATATACAGAGAGAGTCGTTTCACACATTGAGACTACAGAATTTATTACTGACAATACAGAATTAACTTCATTGTTTATACAGTTACAAGATACTATCAGAAAGAGGACTCATCCTATATATATATATATATATATATATATATATATATATATATATATATATCACACATCAGATCCCATACGGGTCTGCCAGGTCCTCTAGCACATGGCAATGTTGAAATTGATCGTTTATTGATAGGAAGTGTGCTAGAAGCCTCAGTGTTTCATAAGAAACACCACGTGAAGAGCAAAGGTTTAAAAAAGGATTTTTCTATCACTTGGGAACAAACCAAGTAAATAGTACGGGAATGTACTACTTGCTCATTCTGTAACCAAACTCCTTTACCACCAGGCAGTAACCCTAAAGGTATACATAGTAATGAAATATGGCAAATGGATGTGTTTCATTTTGCAGAATTTGGAAAATTAAAATATGCATATCACACTATAGATACATTTTCAGGGTTTCAATGGGCTACTGCTCTGCGCTCAGAAAAGGCTAATTTGGTTATCAAAAACCTATTAGAGGTAATGGCCTTTATGGGCATGACTGCACAAATAAAATCTAACAATGCTCTAGCATATGTCTCCAGCAAATTGAAACAGTTTTTTGAGTATTATAACATAAAGCACATAACTGGTATGGTACACAATCCAACAGGACAAGCAGTGGTTGAGAGATCCAATCATACTTTAAAAGAAATGCTCCATAATTAGGCAGGAGGAACCAAGATACCCAAACACAGATTACATAATGCTTTATTAACATTAAACATTCTTAATGCTGATGAAAAAGGAAAAACCGCTGCAGAAAGACACTGGACAATAGACAAATCTTCTGAACTAAATCAGCCAGTGTACTTCAAGGATGTATTGACCTCAGAATGGAAAGAAGGATATGTGTTACAGTGGGGTAAGGGTTTTCATTTGTATCTACAGGAGAAGAAAAACTATAGATATCATCTAAGTTAATCAATATCCGAGTTGAACAAGAGAAACATCTTAATGCAGAGAAATGACAAGTCATCCAACAAATTAGGTCCCAAGTGGTGTGCGGAGGCCTCTCAAAAGTAGGGGAAGTATTCTGTTCTTGTTCTTACAGGAAACAGAGACAACCTATCATTAAACAGCCAAAATACACTGAACATGTAGGGGCCTACAGAAGAGAAGACAACTCCAGAAACAATCACTTAAGGAAGCTGAATCTGATGAATGGTAAAAAAAAAAAATATTTAATTGCAGTAAACTATTTCTATACAGAAATCTATTTCTCTCTACTATCTAGTATTCCTGAAGTCCCAATTTATGTAAAGCAATGCTGGCTTTGGAGTTGGATTTGGCTTTTCTTCTCTAAATTCAAGCACGTTGTTAAGATTAAATTCATGGTTTCTGCCTTAAATCAAGGAGCCAATTGGTTTAAGGCAGAAGAAAACAAAATCTGGGAACTCATTTCTTGTACGCAATTTTCTCTTTGAAATCCTAATATTCTCACATACCTTTTAATGATTATTATTGTCTTTCCCTAACGCATACCTTAATACTTGAACATTTTACTTTAATATTGATGTGTAACTTTTCCACAAGGAATAATAATGATTCCTAAGAGCAGTCTTTGAACTCTCCAGAAAGAAGATGGGGCCCCACATCATCGTTTATACGTGACTCAACCTGATGCATCTGAAATACAAATATCACCCTAAAACCTGTTTGAGACTGTTTTGCTCAAGACAACTCATGACTAGGTAGCTGTAATGGTGCACCTTTTTATTACACCCTAGCCAGAGTTTCAAATACAACTACAGTCAATATTTTTCTGCCACAGAGTGAATAGCTACATATGTCACAGTAAGTTTTGTTGAGAAATTTGGTTGCTAAAATTTTTTATTCCTACAGGATCCATTAGAGCAAACATTGTCCCATTTCAGAAGGAAATAACCTTAAGATAATGACGCCCCCTTTCCCTACCCTTGGGATTTTGGGATAATAGTCGTCGTCTTTGGTTTGGTTTTAGTTATTCAGTTTTTGGTGTGGAAGGTGATGGTTACACTTGGGTTTATCTTTTAGACAGGAATAGGAATTGTTGGGAAATGTATGGTTTAGATGGGATATAGGTAGATTAGCCTATTTTCTTGTGAATTTGAGTATGAATGAGATAGTATTTTACAGCTTACATTGTTATGTATACTTATATGTGGTAAGCTATGTAAAATTAAGTTTATATTTTGTTATATTGTGTGAAATCTTTCCACTGAAGATGTTTTATGAACGTTATTTTTTACCATATAATATGTATGTATACTTTTCTTGTATTCAAGACATTTGTATATTGGTACAATTTGGGATATTTATCATGCTGCCCTTTATAGTTCTACTTTTGTCTTGACATTTCTACTCTACGTCTATTTTAGGAATATATGTGTATGTATATGTATATAGTTATAGTGTTTATGTATTTGTTCCTGATTTACTCAGGTAAGTTATAATCTGTATTTTACCTAAGTTCCTGAGTATTACATATTATCTTCACTCATGTTTCCTGTACCTAGGAGATTAGTCGGATATAGATGAAAAATCTTCAATCACTTCATAGACATGCAGAATATGGCATTTCAATGTTTTAACATTAGTACTCCATTGTTATGAGACACTGTTGCTCCTGACAGCACCGTGCACTTTCCTGAAAATATGTTGGACACTGTTGTTGCTTCTGCTGGAGTTCATTCTGGCCTCAGCTAATGGCCTGTTGGGCAAAGAATTGCCCCCACCTTGATCACTGATTTGTATATGCAGTCCTATGTGCTTGCAGGAGACAAATATAGAAGACTGCTTGACCTTGCCAAGTGAGGGTAAGACAGCCGTTCTACCTCCCTGCTGTTGTTTTGTTATGTCAAGTTCTCTTGGCCTTAGCCAAAACTGGGTGTACCAACGTTGCTGTGAGACCTTGGGTGACTGTCCAGGTGGCTTGCTGTTTCTGTCCTTGCTGCACCGTTTGGAAGTTGTCCATCCACACTTTCTGTCTACTCTAGTATTGTTATTTTCCTTCTCAGGTCTTGATGAGGTTGAAGATTAAACTATCACAACTATTATTCTCTCTTCCTTGTTAGATATATTAGGTACTATACTTAAGTTTTCCAGCTTAGGGCAACTCTATTGTAAACTCCATTATGCCTTCACCCTAGGACTAGATATGTAGGTCATTTTGTTCTCGATTTTCCTTTTCTTGGAGCACACTTGTTATTCACTGTTTTGTATATAGTTTTGTATTAAGCCTAAATCTTTTCTTTAGACTAAAAGGGGAATTGTAGTGCAATAGTCCTTCTGTGGCACTGACCACGCCCATTGGTGGGGTGAAGCCTTGTACAGAAGTGACTGGTGGAAGGAGGTCAGAGAGAGAGCCGGGAAAAGCTATCTTGCTTGCGTGACTCGGACAGGAGAGCATCGGGTGGAATTCCCTGGTGTTCCTCTGTCTAGGTTTTAAGTCATTTCTCCCTGAATAAACATCTACTCAGCCTATTTGTTTATCCTGATCCTTATTTAAACGCAATTATCAGTAGCCCTACTATATACAGATAAAAATGGATCAGAGAAAATTCAGAGAAACATCACCCTTTAAAATAACCAAAACCATATATTGGGATAACACTTACCATACATGTGAAAGACCTTTATAGCAAGACCTTTGTGTTTTTAAAGAAGGAAATTAGAGAAGATACCAGAAAATGGACAGATCCCCCCTGCTCTTGGATAGGTAGGATAAACATAGTAAAATGTCAGTCTTGTCAAAAGCCCAGCACTATTCTTCACTGACCGTGAAAGGATAATAATCAACATTATATGGAAAAACAAAAGACCCAGGATAGCCAAAACAACCCTGTACCATAAAGGAATTTCAGGAGGCATTACCATCCCTGATGTTAAGCTCTACTACAGAGATGTAGTCCTGAAAACAGCCTAGTATTGGCACAAAAATAGAGAGGTAGACCAATGGAATCGAAGTGAAAATCCTGACATTAATCCACACACCTATGAATGCCTGATTTTTCATAAAACAGCTAAAAGAATACAATGGGAGGAGGAAAGCATCTTCAACAAATGATGCTGACATAACGGGATTATGGTGTGTAGAAGACTGCAGATAGACCCATGTCTATTACCATGCACAAAACTCAAGTCCAAATGGATCAGAGACTTCAACATAAATTCAGCCACACTGACCATCTTAATTGAGAAAGTGGGAGTTGCCCTCGAACAAATTGGTACAGGCGACTGCTTCATGAACATAACCCCAGTAGCACAGACACTGAGACAATCAATAAATGGTACCTCCTCAAACTGAGAAGCTATGGTAAGGTGAAGGACACAGTTGACTAGACCAAGCAGCAGCCAACATGATGGGGAAATGATCTTCACCAATCCTACACCAGATAGTGGGCTGATATCAAAAATATACAAAGAACTCAAGAAACTAGTCACCATAACACCAAATAATCATATTAAATATGGGGTACAGAAATGAATAGAGAATTCTCAATAGAGGAAATCAAAAAGGCTAAGAGACACTTAAGAAACTACTCAACATCCTTAGCTATCAGGGAAATGCAAATCAAAACTACTTTGAGATACGATCTCACTCATGCCAGGATGGCTAAAATTAGAAACACTAATGGCAACTTATGTTGGAGAGGATGTGGAGAAAGGTGAACACTCCTCCACAGCCGGTGGGAGTGCACACTTGTACAGCCATTTAGGAGATCAGTATGGCGGTTCCTCAGGAAAATGGGAATCAGTCTACCACAGGACCAGGCATTCTCCCTCTAAGGAACATACCTAAATGATCCACATCCATGCAACAAAGCTATGTGCTCAAATATGTTCATAGCAGCATTATTAGTAATAGAAAGCACCTGAATGCCGTGCCTGCCCAGCCATAGTACCAAGCTTGGTGGAGGGTGTCATGATTGAAACACTTAACAGACCACCATGAGAAGTCAAGAAGAAGCTGCTACCACTGTTTATTACAGAGAGTAATGGGCTTATATACCCAAGCCAGGGGATGGGATAAGCATAGGAGGAAGTCATGCACCACCTCACCTAGGGTCAAGGCACAGGCACTATGCACCAGAAAGTTCTGAAAACAACCTTGTTTTCATGGAAATTCTACAGCTGGGTGGGGAGAATAAGATGTAAGGGGCAAGTACTCAAATTTCCCAACACCTGGAAGCAACCTAGATGCCTCTCAACTGCAGAATGGATAAGGAAGTTGTGGCACATTTACAAAGTGGAATACTATTCTGTGGGAAAAAAAACAACAATGGAATCTTGAAATTCTCAGGCAAGTGAATGGAACTTGTAGAAAACGTGCTGAATGAGGTAACCCAGTCACAGAAAGAAGAACATGGTATGTACTCACTCACATATGGATTTTAGACATAGAGCAAAGGATCACCAGCCTATAATTCCCACTGCCATAGCAACTAGGATACAAGGAGGATTCTTAGTGATTCATATAAGATTCCTCACAGAAGAGGGTAGGGACAAGTTCTCCAGAGCATATGGGGGGTAGGGGAGCAGTGAGTGGAGAGTTAACTAGGAGAAAGAGAAGGGGAGAAAAGGAAAACACTTGTAGAACTAGGAAGATTGAGTCAGGGGAGGAATAGAAAAGAGAAGAGAGAGGGAGAGGGGATATCTATATCTATATCTATATCTATCTATATCTATATCTATATCTATATCTATATCTATATCTATATCTATATCTATATCTATATCTATATCTATATCTATATCAATAAATATATCTATATCTATATCTATATCATCTATCTATATCTATATCATCTATATCTATCTATATCATCTATCTATATCTATATCTATCTATATCATCTATATCTATATCTTCTATATCTTCTATATCTCTATCTCTATCTCTACCTCTATCTCTACCTCTACCTCTCTCTATATATATATATACATATATATATATAGAGAGAGAGAGAGAGAGAATAAAAGAGGGAGCCATAAAAGTTTGAAGAGAAGACTGAATCTAGAAAAATTTCGAGAGACCAACAAGACTGACCTAAACTAACAATTTGCACAACAGTAGACTGTGGAAAGGCTACCATAAATACACTTCCCTTATAATGAGATCAACAACTAACTTATCCAGCATCATAAACCCTCATGTAGTAAACGATGGGAACAGAAGTGGACCCCCACAACTAAACGCTGAGCCAAATTGGAATCCAGATGCAGAGAGGGAGACATGATCAGGCTACAGAAACACACAGAAACAGCTGACCTGAACAAAGAAGAGTAAATGGCCCACAGACTGATAGCTGGGAATCCAGCATTGGACTGACTCAGACACCCTGAACATGGGTCTCAGTTAGGAGGCCTAGTCAATTTAAGGGAACTTGGACAGTGGAACTAGGATATATGCCTGATGTACAAAAAGGAGTTTGGGAGCACATTATCCAAGGAGGGATACTCCCTTAACCTAGAAGCTAGATAGAAGACTTAGTCCCTACTCCAAATGTCTTGACAGATTTATATGACCCCTCCTGGAAGGCATCACCGTACATGTAGAGTGGGGGAGGTTGGAGGGGAGGGTGATCAGGGGACATAGGAGGGTGGGAGAGATTGAAAGGGAGAGATGGAGAGTGTACTGGGATCAATATTTAAAATAAAAATAATAAAAAGATTCTAAAAACACATCATAAATGGAAAGATTTTACACAGATTGGCAAAATATAATATACAATTCATCCATGAAGGGAATATAACCTTAATTTAATTAAGTTGCCACATGTAAGAATCTATAACAATGTAAGCTGTATAATACAACATCTCTCTATTCCTAAAATAATTAAAAAGAAGATAGGCTAGTCTATCTATATCCTATCTTAACCATACAATTCCCAACCATACACTAAACCTGTCCAAAAGAGATATCTGAGTCTGAGCATCTCCTATCATACCCAAACTATGTAACTAAAACCAACCCTATGAAAATGAATATTATCCCTAAAAGCCAAGAGTAGGGAAAGGGAGCATTGTTATCTTAAGATTTCTTCCTGTTGAAATGTAGGATTGCTCCATGACATCCTCAAGGAAGAAAATTTCTCGACATAACTGGCTGTGACATATTTAGCTCATTTCGTAGGAAATACTTAACTGAGTTCTATCGGAAACTCTGTCCATGGTATAATTAGATGGTGCACCATTTCAGCTAGCTAGGAAAGAGTTGTTTTGAGCACAATAGTCTCAGACCAGTTTTAGGGTGATGTTTGTAGTCCAGATGCATCAGATTGAGTGAAATGGAAATGACAAAGTGGAGTTCCATCTACTTTCCAGTGAGTTCAAAGATTGCAATTTGGAATTGTCATTAATCTTTGT
This sequence comes from Phodopus roborovskii, assembly GCF_943737965.1. NCBI lineage: Eukaryota > Metazoa > Chordata > Mammalia > Rodentia > Cricetidae > Phodopus > Phodopus roborovskii. Next base: position 14,648,105 of record NW_026125489.1, read on the forward strand.
GGAAAACTTAAACATCAATATCAAGGTAAAATTTTCAAGTTTTAAGGTATGCATCTAGGGAAAAGCAACAATAACTATGAAAATGTATATGAGGAAAGTTAGGATTTCAGTGAGAAAATTGCATGTAGGCAAATAAGTCCCCAGATATTTTCTTCTACATTACACCAATTGGTTTCTTGATATAAGGGAGAAACTGTGAATTTAATCTTACAACATGCTTGAATTTAGAGGAGGAAAGCCAAATCCTACTCCAAAGCCAGCGTTGCTTTAAATTAACTGGTACTAGAGGAATACTTGATAATAAAGATATATAGATTTCTGTATAGAGACAGTTAAATAGAATTAAATATTTTTTACCATAAATCAGAACTGGCCATGGTGGTCACTTGGGGCATAAATGTGTGGTTATCAATATGGTGACAGAAGAAGTCAAGAGGAATCTTCAGGATATCGAGACATTTTATAGCACCTCCATTGAAGAGATGCCCCTCATTGTTGCTGACCTCATTTGTGGAGCTGTCTGCTACCTGGCCCTAGCCAGGGTTTAGTTGTGGGGGGCTGTGGAACAGCTGAATGGGGAAGGGAGCCAAAGGATGGACATCATCTTTTTGTTTTTGTTTTGTTTTGTTGTTTCTGTCTTTCTTTGAATAGATGTCACCTTTTGAGGCAAAAAGAAAAAACATTGGATAGTGTGGTACCTGTAACCATGATCCAGCAATCCCAGATACCCCAGAGGTTGACACAGTAAGTCAGTCTTCCTCAAACCCAGGAGTTCCAGAGCAGCATGGCATCATCACAAGAACTAAAAAACAAAACAAAATAAAAATGCATGTAAACAGCTTGGATGTTGTTCAGCCACTGAGTTGAATCCTCTCCTCCTCCCTCTATATACATTTGCCTTTTGACCAAGTTTGATAAATGAGAGAAATACGTTGCACTACAGACTGACTTCATTCATAAACCTATTTTACACGTGAGCCTCCATTGCTTAAATTCATGGTGTCTATTGCTTAATTATAGACAAGTAAGCTATTGCATCTTGAATAAAGAAAACCTGTGATTACTATTCCCCAAGTGTAAAGTGCCTGCAAAATAAGTATGAACTTTATTCACAAACCAACAACAGCAGCTGCTGTGGCAGAAGTGGGTGCATACACGGTATCACCCAACAGGCAGTCAGCTGGGTCTCATGTAGCTAACAGTGAGAGAGATGAGAGCTGCAACCCTAATTGGATGCGACATCGCACTCCAATATCAAGGAGGGCTTTGATAACTTGCTTCGGAGTTGGTGGCTGGGATTGTGTTCTAGAGAGACCTGGTGGAAAGTAATTGGTGTGGAGGCACCTCTAGAGGGACTTGCTTTTTAGGGCAGGAGAGATTGTATGGCTGGCAAGATGGAAGAGGGGAAGTCAGTCAGAAACCACAACACAAGGGAAAACCTCTTCCAGAGCTGGAAGGAATGACTCCTTTGAATTGAAGGAAATTGAGAAGTCAAGGAGTCAATGCAGCAACAGGAATTTTGTGCTGGTTTCAGGCTGGTATTGTGAGGATGGACCCACTCATTTCATCATCTCATTCCAATCCATCAGGAGGTAGTTCTGGGTGCAGATGAGGGAAAAAAAATGTTTGTGGGCAGGTGCACCAAGGTTGCATGTGATGGAATCAACTGACCATGTGTGATGCTTGTCTCCGGTGCTTGAACTTTTAATTTTTCTCACATGTACTCACATATGAATTCTCAGCACCAGATAAATTACCAGTTTTGTTTTTTTTTAACATTTGAGATCAAGGGGCATTGATGGCACTTGGGATGTTCTTTGTGTGATTTAGGCATCATCACTAAACAAAGCAACAAAGAATCTGCCCCCGGTTGAATGCTGTGACCTGTAGCTTGGGGCCATCATTCCCAGAGTCATATTTTGGCATGGAGCTAGGTGTGTATTGGCTGCCTCACCCAGTCCTCAGCAGGCATAAGTTGGGCCCTGGGCTTGCAGCACCTCCTTTGCCTATGCAGCTATGTCTGGTGCGGAGTGCCTCAGGCCTAGTTACTACCCCCACCCACTCAACTCCATGCCCATAATATGCTTGCCCTGGAAGGTCTTGGCCTTGCCTTCATTTCTTCCCTATGTCACAGCTGGAAGAATGATTAGCAGGTATCAAAATTGCCTGGAGAAATCCAAGGTAGCCCATGAGCAAAGCCTCCCTGCTATGTTTAAAAATCATGGTAAGTGGAAAGGAAAATGGAAACCCAAGGTTGGCAATGCAAAGATTCCATAATACATAAGTAATGGATCCATGTTTAATCTGGGCAAAGCAGTCCTGGGCAGCCACAGGGAAACAGAAACTCAGGAAACAGAAAGTGGATCTAGAGGTAGGGGCTTTTAGTGTCCCTCCGCAGGGGTGTAGACTCCAAAGACAGGGTTTTACAAGTACAGTCTGCACTGAATTGAATCCAGTAGAGTGACCGCCTTTGGCATGCTAATGGCAGTGGTTGAATAGTGATACCAGCAACTCAGTTATTGCAGAAGCTTACCTGACCCACCATCTTCACCACCTCAAGGAACAGATGTCTAAGGTCTCCTGGATGGCAGTTAAGGGAAAGCATCTCTTTACCTACTCCTGACACCCTCCCTCCCCTCATTGTTCCTTGCAAGCACAAAGAAGCCTGAATCAATCAATCAAACAAACAAAAAACATCCCCATGCATGGGACTCTAGGGTGTCTTGGTGGAAATACTACCAACTCCTATATCTACACACAGTGGTTGGAATGTTTGGTAGCCCCATTTCAAACCCTACCCTCAAATTGCTCACCTGGTCCTGCCATTCAGTCTTTGCTATCCAATCAGAGCGTCCACTGGAAAAACCAGTCAGTGGGGCAAGTTCACCTGAAGCCAGGTTTTTTGATAATATCATCTCCTTAGGAAGTCCGAAGTTGTCTCCTGTGGTTCTGTATACATGACCAGAAAGTGGAGAATCATGGTGTAGGCTCATTCTCTTACCCAATCTCTCTCTTACTCCCTCTCCCCTACACTGCATTCCCCTGTCTCTATTTCTGTCTCTTCTTGGGTGGCAGTTCATATCAGAATGGCAGAGACTGCATCTACCTGATCAGGAACCCTCCATGTTTCTTTATTATCATCTGTGTAAGATGTTCCCCAATAAAACACTCATTTGTCATTTGTCTTTGGTCAAGTGAACTTGTTCACACCCCACCTGCACATGAAACAGTTTTGTTTATTGACAATAAAGACAAGTTTTATGTCTAATGTCTTCACCAAATTTTTTACATAAGCTGCATTTTCTTTTCTATGAATTCTTCCCTGTTATCTGATATCAAGATGACACAAAAAGGATGTGAAATATGTACAGGCATAGAGCAAAATTATCACAAGCTCATTACCAGGATCTAGGTCAGGGTTTTGAGAACTCTCTGTGATTTCTTCTACAAGAATACACAAGGGTCTAAAATCCTTTTGAAAAAGAATGAACAGTCAAAAACATACACATAGCCATCTCATGACTAAAATCCAATCTTAAACTGAACAGTTTTTCACATGTGAATATTTTCTCTTGTGAGCACACATTCATGTAAACTAGGTGCTGAAGTATTTAAAGTCTTATCAGTTTTTCTGCATCATTAATTGCTTCATGTAACAGAAAACAAGCATGTAGGATTGTGTTTAGACAAACCAGTTAATATGAATGAAAAAGTCTTCCCTTATCATTGAATTCAAAGGACTGTTGTTCACATGAGATTGCAGGTGTAATCAAAACAGAGACATGGAATTGCCTGAACAGAATGTTGACACTTGTCAGATATTTTTCTCTCCAGAATCTTGTGTAAGTAAATGCGTGTTGGCTGAACATCTTGCCAAATCCTTTCTGGTAAGATTTCTTTCCATATGAATTTTCTCATGCTCTCAAAGATTACTGTTATATGCAAAGTTCTCAACTTCATCACACTGTCTACATGTATGGGGTTTTTGTGAAATATGATTTTATTCATGAATATAAAGACTTATGATTCAGAAAAATACTTTAGCACCATGGTTACATTCACAGGGTGTTGTTCAATTATGTGTTTTTTTTCATGTGAAGCACATTTTAATAAATACCCGTGTTTTCATATATATATTTATCCATGTATATATATGTATATATATATGCATATACATGTATATATGTGTGTGTATGTGTATGTGTATATGTATATGTGTATATATATATACACATATATAATTCCAATTTTACATATTAATCCCAGTTCCCTCTCCCTCGCAACCTTCCTCTCTCCTTTCCATGTTCCCCACAGGCTCCTGCCTCATTGCCTCCCACACTCCACAGGGAGGGTGATGCCTTCCTGGAGGCATTATCAAAATCTGTCAAGTCATTTGGAATTGGGTCTAGACCCTCCCTTCTGCCTCTAGGCTAAGGGAGTATCCCTCATTGGGAATGTGCTTGCCATGTCCTTTTGTGCACCAGGGATATATCCTCGTTCCACTATCAGAGCTTCCTTAGACTGCCCAGGCCTTCTAAACAAGACCCATGTTCAGGGGGTCTGAGTCAGCACAATGCTGGTTTCCCAGCTGTCAGTCTGTTGGTCCATGAGATCCTCCTTGTTAACATCAGCTGTCTTTATAGTGGAAAGGCTACCTTAAACACCCTTTCCTGATAATGAGATCGATAAGTAACTCAACTATGTGTTCTTTTAAGATACTGGAGACTATGGACATGAGCAAAGGCTTTAGCACATTAATTATATTTTCATGGCTTCTCTCCAGTATGTGTTCTTTTATGAATTATGAAATGGCAGTTTTGTGAAAATGCTTTACCACATTGTTTATAATCATAATAATCATAAGGTCTCTCTCCTCTATGTGTTCTATCACGTGAAAAAGCTATACAATATTGATAACATATATAGGGTTTCTCTCTAGTATGTGTTCATATATGTTTTTGAAGCTGACCAGGACTTGCAAAATATTTAGCACATGTTTACACTCAAAGGGTTTCTCTCTGGTGTCTGTTCTTTTAAGGTTTTGGAGTTTAGAGTGCTCTGAAAATGCTTTACCATATTAATTACATAAATATTGTTTATTCCAGTGTGTGTATTTCTATGTAGTCAGAGAAAACTGTGGCATGCAAAGACTTCACCATATTGAACACTTCCAAATGGTTTCTCCCCAGTATGAATATTTTCATGACTTTGAAGGTACCTGTATCACACAAAGATTTTGAAAATTTATTTAGTATATTCACAAAGTTTTTCTTGTGTATGGCTTCATTCATTCCTGCAAAGATATTTGGCTAATGTAAATACTTCACCATATGCAATATTCAGATGAAACTTATTACCTATATGAACTAATTTTATAATTTGTCCTAATTGTAAAGAGTAACCAGATCTGAAGTTTTCATTCATCATGCTTCCCTTAATGATGGGTTGTTTTGTTGTCATTGAAGATACTTGTGATATATAGTAAATGACCGCATTTCATGTCCCATATGTATAACATCTGTTTTATGTGAGAGTTTTCACATTTTTTTAAAAGAAGTGAAGGAACTCTGAAATTTGTCATACTTATTGCATTCATAAGATTTCCCATTTTTGAGTCATACTACATTGGGCGAATGTACCAGGACAAATGGAAGTATTCACACATTCCAATGCTCATAGGGATTTTCTGCAATGTGAATTTGTTGATGTTATTCCAATCAATTTGGAAAATTGATTATTTGTAAACATGTGTCATAGTCAACAAATCTCAAAGTGGGGACTACTAATTTCCTTTCATATTTTCAAATTGTCCTAAAACTGACAGGTACATTGCTTCTTTCTATGTTCTATGGTCACATGACTAGTATTTAAAATGACATATGATATTCCATATTTTTCTGTGTGTTTTCGAGACAGAGTTTCTCTGTGTAGCATTGGATTCTATCCTGGCACTGGCTGTATGGAACAGGCTGGCCTGCAGCTAACATTGATCTGCCTCCCTCTGCCTCCTGAGTGCTGGGATTTAAGGCATGCACCCCCACACTCAACATTATGTTCTTTTAAAAGGAATAACAAAGAAAACTTTTCCAGACTGCATTCACACAGTTTGACTTTCCTTTTCTCAATTTCTCCCAGATATGTGGTATAGGGATTGAGGTTTCTCCACAACAACCTTCTTGACACTCATAAACTGACTCCATCAATATACTTTAACAAACTCACAAATATATGAGTAATGCCTGCTTTACTACAGTCTCTCTTTTCTTAGAAGTCTGGACATATACTTATCCTCTATTCACCATGTGTACCATTTAAAATATTTCATTGGTATGAAACTAAGCAGATTGGCATTTCTACAGCTTAGATATCATGGGGCTACAACTAAAACAGGGGTATGTGTTAAGGCATTGTATTCTAGTCTTTTTTTTCCCACAGGAATTCCTTGGAAACACAAAATAGCTACCTGATATTGAGGGACACATTTTGTGTGAAATTAATAACAATCAATAAACTTTAAGTTGTGCTTATTTACACTGTTCTTGCTCTTTAAAAGTCACATGAAAAATTAGTTTTTTTCAGAGGTGAATTTGTATAAACTTCCACAAGAATATTTACCTTTTATTTCTTTTAGAACTTTGAATGTTACAGTCTTCCCAACTGTAGCCTGAAATATAATATCAGATAATATATGATATATTAATAGAAATAGTACAAAACTTATGTTAATATATTCAAAAATTCTTAGAACTATGCTTTATTTAACTAATTTTCTTTACTCAATTGAAATTAATCAAGAAAGAGTTGACCCCTTATTTTCAAACATGAAGGAAGATTAAGTCTTACATATAGCAGTGAGGTTGATGTAGGTGTGCAGCTTCACATATTTATTGACACTCTTACTAAGTGAAGTTAATATCCACATTATCATAGCTCACTGCAACCTAAAATAACTGATACATGTGTGGAACATGAAGTGTGATACTCACTTTAGAAATGTCTTCTTCTTTGACAATATAGTCATAAAATTCCAGTGCTTCTCACACTTATTTCTTGACATGGACATCATGATGTATTCACATAGTCACTCTAGTGGGAAACTGAATGGAAGGTTAACATGCACCATTTCTTGGCTCCTTAAGCAGCATAGAGCCCTGAGAAAGAAATAACAATGAAGAAGCATAAAGGGAGAGGGAAGCTAGCAGATCAACCCTAATGAGAACACATCTGAGAAACTGCATTTTAGGGGAAGCCTATCAAAACAATACCCCAGGCTCTGATAGCAACTTTTGTCTTTGTAAGGATTTTATTGCTGTGAAGAGACACAACAGATCATGACAATTGTAAAAACAAACAAACAAACAAAAAACTAAAACAAAACAAAAACAAATTTAAAAAAATTTAATTGAGGATCTCACTTCAAATTTCAGAGGTTCGGTTAAACCTTACCATGGCAGCATGCAGGCAGCTGTGGTGCTGGAGATTATAGACCTAACAGCTTAACTCAGAGGCAAGAGGAAGTTGGCTAAGACACTGGGAAACACCCTGAGTATAAGAAACCTCAAATACCTGACCCACAGTGACATACTTTCTCTAACAGATGAAAGCCAACTCTAAAAAGAAGCCACACATCCTCCTACTGTCACTAGTGGGATCACAGACTATGGACTGAGACCTGGGGAACCTTTAAGGCACCAAACTAAACCCTCTGAATGTGGGTGACACTTACGTGACTTGACATACTGAGGGATCCTTGTCAGTGAAACCAGGCCCCATCCCAGTTGCAGGAACTGTCTTTTTGGACCACTTCCTGTGATGGGATAATTTGCTCATTCTTGACACAGAATTGAGTACCTTAGCCCTCTCTCAAATTTATGTGCCAGAGTTTGTTGACTATTGAAAATAGGCCTTAGTCCTTTGAGGATTGGAAGGAGGAAAGAGAGGGGAGGGATAGGTTTGTAGATTAGGCCTGGTCTAGCCTCTAACTTTCAATCCTCCTTCACCTACCCCAGTGTTGAGATCACAGTGTCTAATGTCATGCATGGATTTGTCTCAACTTTTAAAGGAAATTTTAAATGAAAAACTTATCTATATAGAAATAAATGTTAAAATATAACTCTTCCAAAGAAACAACGAAATTGTTTTGAACTTCACAACATTTAAGCCAAAAAAAATTTATCGTTTTTTTACTTGTACAAAATAACCCCATACATTTAGCTAGTGCAAGTCTATAATTGCAGTACTTGGATGTTGAGACAGATGACTGCCATGAGCTCCGAGCTAGCCTTAGCTACTCAGCAAGATCCTGACTTAAATAAATAAAAAGAGAAAAAGGAACTTAAATATAACCTTATTTAATTAGTAAAACTTAAAAAGAGGTTGGAAGGTGCCTGCCTTGGGCAGCATTCAGAACCTTGAGGTTTGAGTCACAAGTTCAAGGCCAGATAGGACTATATAGCTAAGACTCTTTCTTAGTAAAAGATCAAGTAAGATAAAAATAAACTATAAAATATACATTTCCTTCACCACAGCTCAAAAGGAATAAATTAGGTCTTACCATTCTGGTGTCCTTCTGTTGCTATGATAAAACACTGACCAATACAATGCAGGCAGGAAAAGACTTTACTTAGGTTATACAGCAGGTCATTCTCCCTAATGAGAATTAGAGCAGGGACTCAAGCCGGACAGGAGGTAGAAATCATGGAGAAGCTGTCACCTTGTTTCTGGCTCTCTCTCTTGCTCACAGTAACTTCTTTATACAGTCAAGGACAACCTGTACCATCCTATGTAGATCAAAACATAGCCACAGCACAGTAGATGAAAACTCAACTGAAACTATTCCCAGGCCACTCCAGGCCATCAAATCAATAGCTAATGTGAATTAGGGAATGTTTTAAAATTGTGAGATGCCAAAAACAAAACAAAACAAAACAAACAAACAAACAAAAAACAAATCTAATTTGCAGCCTATGTTGACATACTTCTGTAAAAACAGCCTGTAACTTTCTGTGTGTTTATCTCTCTGGAGTACTAGCAAGGAAACCTGTTGTGTTCCTCCAAGCTGTTAGTGTTTTCTACACCATTCAGGACACAGGACAAACTCATTACATACTTTAGCAATTGGACCAGTGGATAGAGGTAACAACAAAACTATGGGATCCTAAATCAGCCTACACAAGACATGAGTAATTCTGCCAAAGAGTCTCGAGATAACTATTCCCCTAAGATAGAATGAAAAGTGCCTTAGGCCTACACTCAACAGAAACTCACAATCAGATACCTGGACTAGGTGTTCAACTTCATGGAACCTAGGAATAGTGGTAACTATAAGGAGGTCTGGGTTTCCTTACCCCATTTAAATGGAAGCCAGTCTTCACTGAGGACCACAGTTTGGGTGGGAGGATCTGGAATTCTGGCTAACCAGTCAGTGGGACAGCAGGGGAGAGTATTTATTAATTCATTTTCATTCTGTTACTGTGATAAAACACTCTGACTGAAGACAACTTGGGAAAGAAAGGGTTAACATGGCTACCTGTCACAAAATCTCACTGAGGGGCTCAAGGCAAAGCTGAGAAAATGAGCAAGGTCTAGATGCCACAAGACAAAACAAAAACAAATAAACAAAAAAGAAACAAACAAAAAATAAAACACTTCTAAAAATAAGTGGAACAAGGCCTAGAGGTCCTAGGAAGGAATTTTTACTGACACCTCTTCCCATGCTTTCTAAGTTGTAGTCAGAATATTTGAATTGTTTCAATTATCAATTCATGGCCATCCTTTGATCTGGGAGTCAAACTGAACGTCAGTCCACCAGAGTTAAATTCCCTATCCCCATTCCCTAACACCACTTAAGAAGGACTTTTTTATTTTATTTTTAAGGCACTGTTTTTTTTTATTGTAGTACTTAAATATATTGACCAGGTTGTCATCAAACTCAGAGATCCACCTGCTTGTGCTTCTTGAGTGCTTGGAATGAAAGTGTACACCAAAATATCCTCTCTCTCTCTCTCCCTCTCTCTCTCCCTGTGTGTGTGTGTGTATCTACTTTTTATGCAAATCATGATGTATAATGAACATATATTTCTGAGTTTAAATCCACTTGTTTTAGAGTTCAGAATGAACACTGCCACAGGCAGGAGCCAGGTACAGGCCAGGGATGAGCAAGGCATGTTCATTAGCAGAATGTACATTACCAGTCAGAGCTCAGGCAGCTCTTGCAGAGGATCAATTCCAGGAGTTTTGGTGCCCTCTGATGGCCACACTGGGCACTTTATGCACAGAGTGTACATGCATACATGGGATCAGATGTACACTCCATAAAATTAGCCACACCACACAGTGGACAATTAAAGTTAGTAAGTATAAATTTCAAGTGTATGTACTGTGTAACTAATGAAACCAGAAGAAAGACCATGAAATAAAGTACACAAGTGTTGTGAATCAGAGTGGTCAAATAAAAACAGAAAAATGAACTTCTTGGTAGGTTATAAGTCATTCTCCTCTGATTTACAAAGGAAACCAAAATGATTTGTCTATGGCTACACAGTGAAAAAACACCCAGAGACTTGCATAATCACAGGTAGATGTATGCCACGTATTCCTTGTTTTCCAGTCACCCTATCTTCATTCTCTTAGGCATCTGTATCTCATATGGTTTTTATGGTCTTTTTATTCTTTATGGGGTATCAAAGATAACAAAGCTTTTTCTACAAAAATGGACTCTGTCACCTCAGGCACTTAGTTCTGAGGGAACTAAACCTCCAGATAACTTCTGCCAAATAGACATGCATAGATTCCATATTGTTCAAAAAATAAACCCTAACCTAAATTCTTCAAATGAAATTCCACGGCAAAACTACTGTACAAAACTTAAAGAATGCATTCCTTGGCTGATACTAAATATAATCTACTCAAGATGACAAAGATTTTAATAGTGATCAGCCTTGGAAGTCAAAATTTCTAAAATAGCACAGATTCCATTTTAAGGTAAGCAGGAAAAAAAATTGCTCCTCCCTTAGCATCACTGAAAACCCTATTAAGGTTATTAAAACAGTATTGCATCAAAAGCTGCTAGAAGGGACACTAGATTTTCTATAATTATTTTTTCTCTTTTAATTTATTATTTTACATGTTGATCAAATTTCCCTCTCCCTCCCTCATTCCCTCCCTCCCTCCCTTTTACCCTCTCTGCCCTCTCACATGCACCCTCCCCACCCTCCCCTCCCTTCCCCCCATCCCAATTCCATATGTAGGGGAATGCCATCCAGTTGGGGTCATGTTGATCTGACAGGTCATTTTAAGTAGGGACTAGGGCTTCTCTCCTGTATCTACTTTAAGACAGTTATCCCTCCATGGGGGGTATGTTCACAAGGTCCTTTTGTGCACCAGGGATTCATCTTGGCTCCACTGTCTAAGGTCCCTTGGACTGCTCAGTCCTTCTGGCTGAGACCCATATTCAGGAGGCCTGAGTCAGTCCCATGGTGGCTTCCCATCTATCAGTCTGGGGGCCGATTAGCTGCTCCTTGTTCAGGTCAGCTGACTCTATGTGTTTCTGCTGCCTAGTCTTGTCCTCTCCATCTGCATATGGGTTCCAGTTCGACTCAATGATTAGTTATGGGAGTTTGCTCCTGTTTCTAACAGGTATTAGTTGAGGGCTCCATGAATAAGTTAGTTGTTGATCACTATCCGGGAAGGGAATATATGGTAGCCTTTCTACAGAAGCTCAAACTGATAGTGGACAGCAATCTTTTAGTTATCTAGACCTTTCTTTAGTTTCAATTTTATCTTCAAACCAATATTGGCTCCCTCTTTTATGTGCTCTCTCTCTCTTTCTCTGTTTCTTTCCCTCTCTCACTCTCTCTCTATTTTTCCTGTCTTCTATTCCTACCCAGACTCAATCTGTCTGGTCTCACATGCTTTCATCTCATCCCCCTCGCATTCTCCTACTTCTCTATCCTTTCACTGCCTCCCTACTTCCCCTTAGCTCTGGGGGACTTGTCCCTTCCAGGTTCTGTGAGGGACTATATATGTATATCTTAGAATACACCTTGTATACTAGTTCCTCTGGTGGTGTGAATTATAGGCTGGTGATCGTTTGCTGTAGGTCTAAAATGCATATATGAATGAGTACATACTATGTTCCTATTTTTTGTGTCTGGGTTACCTCATTCAGGATGGTTTCTTCAAGTGCCATCCACTTGCCTATGAGTTTCAAGATACCATGACTTTTTTTCTGCAGAGTAGTATTCCATTGGGTAGATTTGCCACATCTTCAATTACCATTCTTCAATTGAGGGACATCTACGTTGGTTCCAGGTTCTTGCTATTACAAATAGTGCTGCTATGAACATAGATGAACAGATGTCTTTTTTGCATGGATGTGGATCATTTGAGTAAATGCCTAAGAGGGGGATTGACAGGTCCTGTGGTAAACTAATTCCCATTTTCCTGAGGAACCGCCATACTGATCTCCAAAATGGCTGTATGAGTTTGCACTCCCAACAGCAGTGGAGGAATGTTCCCCTTTCTCCAAATACTCTTCAGCATGAATTGTAATTGGTGTTTCTAATTTTAGCCATTCTGAAGGAGTAAGATTGTATCTCAAAGTTGTTTTGATTTGCATTTCCCTGATAGCTAAGGATGTTGAGCACTTTCTTAAGTGTCATTCATCCTTTTTGATTTCCTCTATTGAGAGTTTTTCTTCAGTTATGTACCACATTTTTAATAGGGTTATTTGGTGTTTTGTTGACTAGTTTCTTGAGTTCTTTTTATACTTTGGAGATCAGCAAATTTTCAGATATAGGATTGGTATAAATCTTTTCCCAGTCTGTGGGCTGCCGTTTGGTCGTGTCCACTGTGTCCTTTGCCTTATAGAAGCTTCTAATATTGAAGAGGTTCCATTTATTAATTGTTTCTCTCAGTGTCTGTGCCCGTGGAGTTATGTTCAGGAAGTGTTCTCCTACAACAATTTGTTCCAGGGTACCTCGTACTTTCTCTTCTAAGAGGTTCAATGTGGTTGGATTGATGTTGAGTTCTTTGATCTATTTGGGATTGAGTTTTGTGCATGGCGACAGACATGGGTCTATCTGCAATCTTCTACACATCCTCATCCAATTGTGCCAGCACCTTTTGTTGATGATGTTGTCCTCATCCCATTGTATTCTTTTAGATGTTTTGTCGAAAATCAGGTGTTCATAGGTGTGTGGGTTAATATCAGGATTTTCAATTTGATTCAAATGGTCTACCTGTCTATTTTCATGACAATACCAGGCTGTTTTTAGAACTATAGCTCTATAGTAGAGCTTAAATTCAGGAATGGTGATGCCTCCTGAAGTCCTTTTATTGTATACGGTTGTTTTGGCGATCCTGGGTCTTTTGTTTTTCCATATAAAGTTGATTATTATCCTTTCATGGTCGGTGAAGAATTGTGATGGGATTTTAATGGGGATTGCATTGAATCTGTAGATTGATTTTGGCAAAATTGCCATTTTTACTATATTTATCCTACCTATTCATGAGCATGGGAGATCTTTCCATTTTCTGGTATCTTCTCTAATTTCTTTCTTTAGAGCCACAAAGTTCTTATTATATAGGTCTTTTACTTGTTTGGTAAGGATTGCACCAAGATACTTTATGTTGCTTGTGGGTATTGTAAAGGGTGATACTTCTGTAATTTCTTTCTCTGTCTCTTTGTCGTCTGAAAAATGTAGGGCTACTGATTTTTTTGAGTTCATCTTTTATCCTGGTTGTTTGCTGAAGGTGTTTGTCAGGTGTAGGAGTTCCCTGTTAGAGTTTATTGGGTCGCTTATGTAAATTATCATATCATCTGCAAATAGAGACAGTTTGATTTCTTTCTTTCCAATTTGGATTTCCTGGATCTACTTTTGGTGTCTTATAGCTTTAGCTAGAACTTCTAGTACAATATTGAAAATATATGGAGACAGAGGACAGCCTTGTCTTGTTCCTGATTTTATAAGAATTGGCTTAAGTTTCTCTCCTTTCCGTTTGATTTGGGAAGTTGGTTTGCTGTATATTGCTCTTATTATGTTTAAGTATGTTCCTGTTATCCCTGATAGCTCCATGAAAGGGTCTTCAATTTGTCGGGGGCTTTTTCAGCATCTAGGGAGATAATCATATGGTTTTTATTTTTCAGTTTGTTTATAGTGTGGATCACATTGTTAGATTTTAGTATATTTAAGCATTCCTGCAATACAGGGACAAAGACTACTTGGTCATGGTCAATGATTTCTCTGATGTATTCTTGAATTTGGTTTGCCAGTATTTTACTGAGTATTTTTGCATCCTTTTTCATCAGGGATATTGGTTTGTAATTTTCTTTCTTAGTTACGTCTTTGTGAGGCTTGGGTAACAAGGTTATTGTGGCCTCATAAAAAGAGTTTGGCAATGAACCTTCTGTTTCTATTTTGTGGAACAGTTTGAGGACAAGTGGTATTAGTTCTTCCTTGAATGTCTGGTAGAATTCTGCACTGAATCCATCTGGCCCTGGACATTTTTTGGTTGGAAGGGTTTTGATGACTGCTTCTATTTCATTATGGTTTATAGTTCTATTTAAGTTGTTTGTCTGTTGTTGATTTAATTTTGTTATGTGATACTTATCCAGAATGATACTTATCCAGAAATGTGTCCATTTACTTTGAATTTTCAATTTTTGTGGAACACAGATTTTCAAATATGACCTGAAAATTGTCTGGATTACCCCTGTGTCCATTGTTATGGTCCCCTTTTCTTTCTGATTTTGTTAATTTGCATGCTCTCTCTCTTCTTTTTCGTTAATTTGGATAAAGGTTTGTCTGTCTTTTTGATTTTCTCAAAAAACCAACTCTTGATTGTATTGGATTTTTGTCTTGTTTTCCTGGTTTCTACTTTGTTGATTTCAGCCCTCAAGTTGATTATTTTTTGTGTCTAATCCTAAGAGGTGAATTTGCTTCTCTCTGTTCTAAGGCTGTCAGTTGCGCTGTTAATTCTCTTATGTGACTATGCTCTGTTTTCTTCATATGGGCACTTATTGCAATGAACTTCCTTCATAGCACTGCTTTCAAGGTGTCCCATACGTTCGTGTATGTTGTGTCCTCATTCTCCTTGAACATTAGAAAGTCCTTACTTTCTTTCTCTATTTCTTCTTTGAACCAGGTGTGGTGCAATTGCATGTTGTTTAGTTCCCATGAGTTTGCAGGTTTTCTGCTATTTGTGTTCTTGTTGAATTCCAATTTTAAAGCATGTTGATCTGACAAGATACAGGGGACTATTCCTATTGTCTTTTATCTGTTGAAGTTTGTTATTCCACCTTGAATGTCATCGATTTTAGAGAAGGTTCCATGTTGATCAGAGAAGAAGGTATATTCTTTTGTCTTTGGATGGAATGTTCTATAGATATCTGTTAACCCCAGTTGAGACATAACTTCTGTTAGTTCTTTTGTTTGTTTGTTAAATTTTTGATTGGTGGTCCTGTCTAGTGTTGTGAGTGGTGTATTGAAGTCTCCCACTATAAGTATGTGAGGTTTTATGTGAGTTTTGAATTTTAGTAGTGTTTTTTAACGAATGTGGGTGCCTTTGTATTAGGGCTATAGATGTTCAGAACTGAGACTTTGTGTTGATGGATTTCTTCTTCGATGAATATGAAATGAACGTCTTCATCTCTTTTGATTAATTTTGGTTTGAAGTGTAATGCCTGCTTTCTTCTTATTTCCATTTGATTGGAAAACCTTTTCCCAAACCTTTACCCTGAGGTAATGTCTATCTTTGAAGCTTAGATGTGTTTTTTGTGTGCAGCAGAAGGATTCATTCAAATCATAAATATTAGAGAACCAATAATATTTATATAAAAAGTACATCATTCTATGCTCACTTTCCTGTAACATAAAATATACAGAATTTGTCCCGAGATTTTGAATTAATATGGCTTCAAGCCTCTTATTGTCATGACTCTTCACTTTCAAAGTACTATTACTTTCATCGCTTGCCATATTAATCCAATATCATTTAATTCATGTTTTCTGTGCAATTCTACGTGATACTTTGAGATATATATATATATATATATATATATATATATATATATATATCTTTCCAAAGAACATAGTGATGAACATGAATTTAACTTATTTGTAAAATGTTTCTAAAAATCATATCAAGGATATAGCTTTCTGATTTCAGTCATGTGAATTTCAGTAAGGTTTGGACATTTACCAAAACTGTGTTCCACTACTCACATTAGAAAAAAAAGGAAAGAAAACTTGTCATTGTATGAGTTCTGGGACATTATTTACCTAAGGACTAATGTTGTTTCTTTCTTGAATTTCTGACTTGCTCAAAGTTTTGAGCTTTATGTAAAGAAATTTTATATACATTTTTTGGTATCTCTCCACTACTGATATACTGTTAGCTTTGAATATCTGAGGACTGCATGCCACTAGACACATTCTTCACCTTGAAAAGGTTCTCTTCACTGTGGATTCTGTGATAATTGTTAAGATTTAAGAACTTAGGTGAAGTGTACCCACATGCTTAGCATTTTATAGTTTCTGGTTTTAGTGATTTTTTTTGGGGGGGGGAATCGTCCATCAGAAATGACATTACATAGTACATAGTCATCACCGTTTTAATGTTCTGCTCTCTGTGCATCTGTAGTACTTTTGAACATGTGACACATGGGCACAGTACTTGACAAGTCAGAACATCTTTAACTTTTTTCTTCAGAATGAATTCTTAGATGAACTTTCACTGTTGAGAACTCACAAAGAAGTTGCCACACAAATTACAATTGTAAGGCTTTTCTCCAGTGTGTATCCTTTGATGAAATTTAATTCTTGAGCCAGTAATATAGGACTAGTCACATACATTAAAATAGTAGGGTTTCACTCCAGTGTATTGTTTGATGAACTTGAAGTAGGGAGCAATTTCTAAAGGACAAGCCACATACTTCTCAATTGTAAGATTTCTCTCCAGTGTGTGTCTTTTGTTCAACTTTAAATATCGAATATGCAGTAAAGGAATTGTCACATACATTACAGTGAAAGGTTTCACCCTAGTGTGTAATCATTTTTTGATGATCCAAATAGCAGAAAACCTGCAAACTCATGGAAACTAAACTTATAAATTATCAGAGAATACAGGGGACTATTCCTATTGTCTTTTATCTGTTGAAGTTTGTTATGCCACCTTGAATGTCGTTTGGTTTCTCTTCAATGTTTTCTTTGATGAACATGAAGATATGAGCTGTTTATAAAGGACTTGCCACATACTTCAAAATTGTAAGGATTCTTTCCGGAACTTTAAATGTTGAGAAATCACTAAAGGATGTGGTACATACGTTAAAATTGTAAGGTTTCTCTCCAGTGTGTAGTCTTTGATGAACTTGAATATTAGAGCCCATTGAAGAAGACTTGCCACATACCTCTCAATTGTAACTTTTCTCTCCAGTGTGTATTCTTTGATGAACTTCAAGTTGTGAGCCCATTCTAAAATAATTGCCACACACTTCACAATTATAAAGTTTTCCTCCAGTGTGTATTCTTTGATGAACTGAAAGACTTGAGCCTTTTGCAAAGGACGTGCCACATTCTTCATAATTGTAAGCTTTCTCACCAGTGTGTATTGTTTGATGAACTTGAAGTAGGGAGCCATTTCTAAAGGACATGCCACATACTTCTCAATTGTAAGATTTCTCTCTAGTGTGTCTTCTTTAATGAACTTGAAGATTTGATACTGTTGAAAAGGACTTGCTATGTGCTTTACAATTTTATGGATTCTCACCATTGTGTATTCTCTGATGATTTATAAGTTTTGAGCCTCTGGTAAAGGACTGGCCACATACATTACAATTGTAAGGTTTCTCTCGCCTGTGTACTCTTTGATGAACTTGAAGATTTGAGCCCTGTGTAAATGACTTGCCACATACTTCACAACTGTAAGGTTTCTCTCCAATGTGTACCGTTTGGTGAATTTTAAGTTTTGCCCCGTGCTTCACCTATAAAAGAATGACGAACCAGGGCTGGAAGAAATGAAAGGCATTTGATATCTGACATTGTGTAAGAGGTTAAAGGTAATAAAAAACTGATATATAACGTTACACCAATATGTGGACTGTAATAAAAAGATGAGTCATAAATCTCTAGCACTACTCCCATAAGGAAACAAATGTCCAAACATTATGAACATGGAGAATCATATTTCATGAAATTGTATTTCAAAATATGTAAAATTTGAAAGGATCCTCTTTCACCATGTAACCAAGAACTCAAAAATAATTGTTACAATGCAAGTGAAATTATTTGCCAATATTATAAACCTTGTGTACTTCAAAATTGTATTTTTTATTTAGAGCAAGATCACCTTTCCAAACACTTAAATGATAAAATAACAAAAATGGAAATGCAGTCCTATATAGCTTTTCTATTATTTGTGATCATTAACTGAAAGTGATTTTTAGTTATTTATGAAATGTTATTATTAAAAAGAAAACAAAATGATCATGAATATAAGCATTCCTATCTAATCCACATTGATTAATGGATATGAGGAGAGATAGTTTCACACTGTCCACAATCATATTATTTATTCTATAGGAGTTTTAATTCTTATCATTCCTAAAAATATCCTAAAATTATAAAAGATTTATTTGGTAATTTTTTTTTATTTTCAAATTATTCTGAAGTTTTGAATTCTTTTCTAAAGTAAAATATCAGAACTCCAAACTCATTGTTTGCATGTGAAACTCACAGCTTCTTTTTAATGTAATTTTAAATTACAAACAATTATATCATACCATGTCTAGGTTTTTACTACTCATTTTCTTCCCAATATGCCTGTACCCCTCATCAATATCACTATGATTGTTAATTGTTTTTATTCTATGTGTACATACATACTAGATTATATATAAATGCATAAGAAATAGATATACATAAAGAATTTTAGTTCATTGTATTTTTAATGACTATATCATCAGATCTTAATATTTGGCATTAGACATGCAATAGTGGTGATAATTTCTGGCAGAAATTAATCTCCTCTTCACAGTACTCATTTGGTGTCTATAGTTCTTTCTTCAGGGATTTTAGGCAGAGGGACACTGGGAACTGGGAACTGGGAAACATTCATGAGTGTTCTATCGTTATGATGAAAGGAAAGTAAGTACAAAATGAGAAGGTGGATTGGGAGATAAATAACACCAACATAGTATGATTATTCCTGAAGAACATACTATTGTATTTTCCTGCTATATTAATAGTTATAGGAAGTAATGACTTTTAAGCTGACAATATCACATACAAGAAAGAGAGACTAAAAATAATGTTGGTCCCAGTACAAGAATCTTCACTTAATGATTCTTCAAATAAATATTTCATGTAATGAGAATCTCTTTGGTTTTGTATTTCCTATCTGTATGCTCTTGGAACTCATGTTATTATTATATTGGCATGCTATTAAAATATTCTATTATAAATATATTTGTCCTACATACTCCTGAACTTTTAAAATGAAATACTGTATTTTTTTCATAAGCACATTCTGCATAAAATGAAATGATCTTTTGTACTGTTTTATACTCTTCACCGGATGTGTTATTACATGTTTTGTTATACTTGTCTTTATTCTTATTAGCATCTCCAGCATGAACCACAAAGATCCTTGTAGATGATGAATTTGAGTTGTCTTTTAATGGAAATTTTCTATTATGTCACTTATTTTGAAGAGTACTGATATCATATCTTCTCTGGCGTTCTGGTGGGATTCTCTCCTGAATCCATTTTGCCGTCATTATTTGAGAAGTTTTTATTACTACTTCTATTTAAATTGAGGATATATGATTCGGTAAATTAAATTATATGCGGTATTGTGGTTCATCTTTGTTATCTTATATGGTAAGAAATTCATCCCCTTGTGTACATGGAGTTTCTTCATGCCTAGCCCAGCATCCCCTTATCCCCAAATGAACACACAGAGACAAGTATATACTATTTGTCAGATGGCAGTCATTTCCTTAATTATTAACCCACTTCTACTTAGGTAATTGTTTCCATGTGGTGTTGGCTTACCCGAGAAAGCCTAGCATCCAATATCCTCAGTTGCTACATAGCAACCCTCTGGCAGCTCCTCTCTTCGTCTTCTCCCCAGTATACATCATTTCTTATATCCTTGCCTATACTGCCTGCCTGGCTATGAATAACTAGTGTTTTTTAATTAACTATTAATAGAAACATATGTATTTAAGGACATCACACATCAGCTTTGTTTACATATTGTAGGTAAATGGATGGAACTGAAAATCATTATTCTAAGTGAATGAAACTAGAAAGAAAAATACTAAAAATTTTCTCAAATTTGTGCTTATTTCATTTTAAGATTTTGGTCTCTATGATTTCTATAAAATGTCTGCATACATTAGGTAGCTAATATGGGGGCAATATGGATATTGGCTTTTTTCCATGATGAGACATTTGAAGCTAGTATTGTAACAGGGCATTGATATCCCATGATTTTAATCCCAGGTCTATGGAGACAGAGGCAGATGGATCTCTTTGAGTTTGAATATATAAAATTGAAATTATGCACCAACAAATAAAATCTATTGTATGAGTAATGTGTGACTTGCTTTCTGTTGTTATGCCTCAAACATATATGATATTTCCATGATAATTAGTTGTCATCATTAACTCAATGAGGTCAATATACTTAAACATAGAAGGGGAGACATCAATCTTAAAACCCTCTATTTCAACTCAGCTGAAAAATAGTCATAGTAATAAAAAGGTACTATCTATTCTGCATGATGGGATAATAGTCATCAATTCTTACTATTTATGAACCAACTGGTCTTTTCTTGTTACTAGACTGAAAGATATTGCAAACGTGTCATATACGTATTGGCAATAGCTAACCAGTATTTGCTTGTGTTAAAGCCAACTCCATTGTTGGTACCCACACCTGAGAATATTATTGTAGCTGAAGAAGGAACTAAGATCAAATTAAATATAGGGAGGCACTAGATTAAAAAAAAACTATTGTTATTCTGATAAATGAGCATGGCATTAAAATAATATTTTATTTTTTACCTAAAGTTTTATGCATACACAACTTTCATTCTAGAAGGTTAATATGGAAATTTTGGAGAACTAAGCCTATAGAAGTGAATCAAAGAATTAATCCTCACACCAATAAATACCTGACAATTGAAAAAGAATCTAGATGTATACAAAGAAAAATAGAAAGAATATTTAACAAATAGTGCTGAGATAACGGGATATTGTCATTTAGAAGTTTTCAAGTAGATTAATATGTATATCCACATAGAAAATTGAAGTCCAATTGCATCAAAGACCTCAGCATACATTATTGAAGTTGAACAAATTGAAGGATAAACAAATAGGCCTAATAGGTGTTTATTCAGGGAGAAATAACTTAAAACCTAGACAGATGAACACCAGCAAGTTCCTCTGGATGCTCTCCTCTCTGTGTCCCACCAGCAAGGGCGTGTTCCCCGGCTCCACTTGAGACCTCCTACCACAGGTCAATTCCGCCCCTGGCTCCAACCCCCAATGGGCATGGTCAGTGCCACAGTGAATACCCCTCTACTGTAAGGAGTACAATTTTTCCACCCGCCGCCTGGTCGTGTCCTGCTGCCGCACCAGCCCCAAATAACACACAGAGACTCTGTATTTGATATTATACTGTTGGCCTGCTCTGAGCTGCCATCTATGTTGGGCGCCATTTGTAACGAGTATGGTTTTTCACCCTGCTGCCGCTGGTCTTGTCCTACTGCCACGCCAGCCCCAAATAATGCACAGAGACTCTGGATTTGATACAAAGCTGTTGGCCCGGTTACATGTTTGTCATCAGCTAGCTCTGCCTTAATTATTAACCCATTTCTTCTGATCTATGTATTTCTCTTACCAGGGAGCTGGCCGGCATGCTGCTTTCTCCCGACTCTCCATCTTGGCTTCTTCTCCCTACTTCCTATTTCCTCCTTGTCTCCTAGTCCCTCCTATCTTCCTTTCCTATTGGCCAAACATGCTTTATTCATTAATCAGTATGAGAAACATATACAGAATGACATCTCCCATCACTCTACAATTCTCCTTTTATTCTAAAGAAAAGATTTAGGCTTGATATGGAACTTTGTACAAAACAGTGAATAACAAGTGTGCTCTAAGAAAAGGAAAATCGAGAACAAAATGACCTAGGGTGAAGGCATAACGGAGTTTACAATAGAGTTGTCCTAGCTGGAAAACATAAGTCTGGTACCTAATATATCTAACTAAGAAGAGAAAATAATAGTTGTGATAGTTTAATCTTCAACCTCATCAAGACCTGAGAAGGAAAATAACGATACTAGGGTAGCCAGGAAGTGCAGATGGGCAACTTCCAAAATGTGCAGCAAGGACAGAAACAGCAAGCTACCTGGATAGTCACCCTAGGTCTCACAGCAACGTTGGTACACCCTGTTTGGCTAAGGTGTACGGTGCTGTCAGGAGCAACAGTGTCTCATGTAAATAGAGTACTAATATTAAAACATTTAAATGCCATGTTCTGCATGTCTATGAAGTTATTGAATATTAAGCATCTATATCTGTCTAATCTCATTGGTACAGGAAAACATAAGTGAAGATAATCTGTAATACTCAGAAACAGGGAAAAACCTGTAGGAAACTTCCCTGAGTAAAGCAGGAACAAATACATAAATAATATAACTATATACATATACATACATATAAATCCCTAAAATAGAGATAGAGTAGAAATTTCAAAACAAGAGGGAGAAATATATAGGGCAGCATGATAAATATCCCAAATTGTACCAATATACAAATGTCTTGAATACAAGAAAAGGATACATACATATTATATGGTAAAAATAATGTTCATAAAACATCTTCAGTGGAAAGATTTCACACAATATAATGAAATATAAACTTAATTTTACATAGCTTACCACAAATAAGAATATATAACAATGTAAGCTATAAAATACTATTATCTCATTCTTACTTAATAATTCACAAGAAAATAGGCTAATCTACCTATATCCCATCTAAACCATACTTTTATCAATCATACCCTATTACTGTCTAAGAGATATAACTGAGTGTAAGCATCACATTCCATACCCGACCCTAAATAACTAAAACCAACCCCAAGAAGATGACTATTATCCCAAAATTCCAAGGGTAGGGAAAGGGCGCGTCACTATCTTAAGGTTACTTCCTGTTGAAATGGGATGATGAATGCTCCATGGGATACTGTAGGAAGAAAATTTGTAGCAACCAAATTTCTCAACAGAACTGGCTGTGACATATGTAGCTAGTCACTGTGTAGCAGAAAATGCTTGACTGTAGTTCTATTTGAAACTCTGGCCAGGGTATAATAAGAAGGTGTACCATTACAGGTAGCTCATCATGAGTTGTTTCAAGAAAAACAATCTCAAACCGGTTTTAGGGTGATGTTTTTAGTCCAGATGCATCAGGTTGAATCAAGTGGAAACAATTATGTGGGGCCCGTTCTTCTTTCCGGAGACTTCAAAGACTGCTATTAGGAATTGTTATTATTCCTTGTGGAAAACTTAAACATCAATATTAAAGTAAAATTTTCAAGTTTTAAGGTATGTATAAGGGAAAGGCAAAAATAAGCATTAAAATGTATACGAAAAATTTAGGATGTCAGAGAGAAAATTGCATATAAGTAATGAGTCCCCAGATTTTGTTTTCTTCTCCCTTACAACAATTTGCTTCTTGATTTCAGGCACTAACCATGAATTTAATCTAAACAACATGCTTGAATTTAGAGAAGGAAAGCCAAATCCAACTCCAAAGCCAGCATTGCTTTACATAAATTGGGACTTCAGGAATACTAGATAGTAGAGAGAAATAGATTTCTGTATAGAAATAGTTTACTAGAATTAAATATTTTTATCATATATCAGATTCCTCTTCATTAAGTTACTGTTCCTGGAGAGCTATCTTGTTTTCTGTAGGTACCTACATGTTCAGTGTTTTTTGACTGTTTGAATATAGGTTTTTCTCTGTTTTCCTGTAAGAATAAGAACATAACACTTCCCCTAACTTTGAGAGGTCTCTACACCACTCATGGGACCTAATTTGTTGGATGACTTGTCCTGTCCCTTCAGTAAGATGTTTCTCTTTTTTAACTTGGATATTGATTAACTTAGATAATATCCATAGTTTTTCTTCTCCTGTAGATTTAAATGCAAAACCCCTACCCCAACATAACACATATCGTGCTTTCCATTCTGAGGACAATACATCAATGAAGTACACTGGCTGATTTAGTTCAAGAGTTTTTTCTATTGTCCATTGTCTTTTCTGCAGCTGTTTTTCCTTTTTCATCAGCATTAAGAACGTTTAATGTTAATAAAGCATTATGAAATCTGTGTTTCGGTGTCTTGGTTACTCCTGTCTGTTTATGGAGCATTTCTTTTAAAGTACGATTGGATCTCTCAACCACTGTTTGTCCTGTAGCATTGTGTGGTATACCAGTTATGTGCTTTATGTTATAATACTCAAAAAAAACTATTTCAATTTGCTGTAGACCTATTCTGGAGGATTGTCAGTTTTTATTTTTGCAGGAATGCCCATAATGGCCATTACCTCCAATAGGTGTGTGATAACAGAATCAGCCTTTTCAGAGCTCATAGCAGTGGCCCATTGAAACCCTGAAAATGGATCTATAGTGTGATGTACATATTTTAATTTTCCAAATTCTGCAAAATGAAACACACCCATTTGCCATATATCATTCCTACGTATACCTGTAGGGTTACTGCCTGGTGGTAAAAGAGTTTGTTTATAGAATGAACAAGTAGTACATTCCCTTACTATTGCCTTGGCTTGTTGTCAAGTGATAGAAAAATCCTTTTTTAACCTTTGCTGTTCACATGGTGATTCTTATGAAACTCTGAAGCTTCTAGCATACTTCCTGTCCATAAGTGATTAATTTCACCATTGCCTTGTGCTAGAGGACCTGGCAGACATGTATGGGATCTGACGTGTGTTTTATATATATAGGATGAGTCCTATTTCTGGTAGTATTTTGTAACTGTATAAATAATGAAGTTAATTCTGTATTGTCAGGAATAAATTCTGCAGTATCAATGCACTCTCAAACGACTCACTCTGCATATTGGGAATCAGTAACTATATTGAGGGGATCTGTAAAATCCATACATACTATGAGAATGGCATACAATTCTGCCTTTGGTACAGAATTGTAAAGGATTTCAACCACTTTACTAATTTTTCCTGATTTATATCCTGCCTTACCTGATTTTTTTGCATCAGTGTAGAATGAAGGAACTCCAGAAATAGGTATTTATCTTACAATGTGTGGAAGGATCCAAATCGTTTTCTTTATGAATTTGATTCTCTCAGTTTTGGGATAGTTGTTGCTAATCATTCCCAAAATGTTACTGCAAGCTCTCTGCCAATATTGGTTATCTTTCCATAGGGAGGAAATTTCCTCATTAGTTAAAGATACTATAATTTCTGCTGGGTCCCTTCCTGTTAGCTGATGAAGTATAAATTTACCTTTTATAATCAAGTCAGATATCTTTTCTATATATGTTTTTAGTTTTTTATTCTGTTTATGTGGTAGGAATATCCATTTTAGTATGGTATCTTTTCTCTGTATCAAAATCCCTGAATTATATTCTCTAGATGGTAATATAACCAGAATACTGTCTAGGTTTGGGTTCACACGGTCCACATGTGCTTCTAGTATCCTCTTTTCTAACCATTCTAATTCTTTTTCAGCTTTAGCTGATAGTATTCGCGGACTATTCAAGTCCTTGTCTCCTTAGTAGAGCCATTTTCAAGTTTTTCAAATCCTGCTCTTCTACTGCAATAATGGTTTGTATTTGAGAAAGCTCTCCTAAAAATTTTTGAAAATAATTAAGAGTATGGTAGCGATCTTTCATGATCTATACTTTTTGTGGTCTAATTTTCTGTAGACCTATTTTATATCCTAAGTAGTTCATAGATTCTCCTTTTTGTATTTTTTCAGCTAAATTTTGTAATCCCCAGCGAGGTAAAATTTCCTTTACTTTCTCAAACTTTTTTTTCCTAATATTTCTCCTTTAGAGTCAGCTAACAATATATCATCCATGTAATGATAGGGTATGGATTGTGGAATCTTTTTACGAATTATTCCTAGTGGTTTTTGTACAAAATATTGGCACATGGTAGGGCTATTTAGCATTCCCTGTGTCAAAACCTTCCATTAATATTTCTTCACCAGTTGAGAATTATTGAAATGAGGTACCGTGAAGGAAAATTTCTCTTTATCTTGATTTTGTAAAGGTATAGTGAAGAAGCAATCCTTTAAATCAATAACTATACTAGGTCATTGTTTGGGTATCAAAGAAGGGCATTCCAGGCTGTAGAGAGACCATTGGCTGGATAACTATTGATGGCTCTCAGGTCTTTAAGCATTCTCCATTTACCAGATTTATTTTTGATCACAAATACAGGAGAATTCCAAGGGCTGGTTGATTCCTCAATATGTCCAGCATTTAGCTGTTCCTGAACCAGGCTTTCTAAAGCTTCTAACTTCTCAGTGTTCCTAGGCCATTGTCCTACCCAGACCGGTTCCTCTGTTAGTCATTTTAAAGGTAGGGCTTTTGGTTCCTCTGTTTGGTCAGCCCTTGTAGTCTGTTTTTGTACAGAATATATTTGGTATGTGTCTTGTATAGTAGTTTATAATATTTTTCCACAATCATGAGGTCGTTTATGGTTTCTATCTAATACTGGAGGAATGTCAATCTGTGTATTCCATTGCTGTAATAGATCACAACCCCATAAATTTATCATTACATCAGCCACATATTTTCTCAACCTTCCTCTCTGTCCTTCTGGTCCTATATATTCAATCCATCTCATGCTGTGTTTTACCTGAAACAGGGTTCCAATCCCTAAGAATTGAACATTTACCTCATTCAGGGTCCATATTCGAGGCAAAGTTTTATTAGTTATGATAGTTAAGTCAGCCCGTGTCAAGGATCCAATCAAAAAGTCTGTTATTCATCTTAACTATTAATCTAGGTCTTTGAGTATTTATAAAGGTTTGCCAAAATATACGTTTTTTATTTCCTTCTGTCATGTTTGATCCAATGTCAGTCATTAGTTTGTCATCCAGTGCATTATGTTTTTTTATAATAGGCAAAGAATTCTCTCATTGTCCTGTGGTAGATGTTCCTCCACTGTGAATGGCAATGTTCAGATCACCTGTGAAATGTGGGCCTTTGAGTGGCCCTCCAAGGAGTTTGCTGATGGTAAAGGGTTTCCTTGCTTGTGTCTGAACGATATACACTCATTTGTCCAGTGTCTCTGTTTGCTACACCTTCTACATAACCCAGGAGGCTGAGGCCTTCTGCGTGATTCATTCCTGGGAGTGTTATTTCTAGGGAAGCTTTGACTACAATTTCTTTTTAAATATATATATTTATAATATCTTTTTTATAATATCTGACATGTTTATATCTCTTCAAACGTTTAGAGATGGCTTCTCCTACCCAGGCTTCTATATCCCCATAGTTAAGACAACTGTCTTAACTTAAGTCTTTTTCATGCCCTGTTACCTGTAGCTCTTCTTCTGATGTATCAGACTGAAGGTCTTCTTGAGCCTGAAATCTATTCACCATTGTTTTTTGAGTGTCTGAACTTCTTGAATCAAATAACTTTCTAGAGACTTCATTGCATCAGTCAGTTTCTTACTTTCTCCAAATACAATGATTCCATGTTTTTAATATTCTCATCCTTAGGTAATTTCTGATTGGTATGTAAACTGCCTTCCAGAAACAATGTTCTATTTGAGAGCTTGCCATTATCCTCAGACATGGAATAGATTCTATCATCTATTCTTTCTATCTGATTTTCCAGGTTTTTAATCTTATTAGTAGCTTCCTCCAACCAGGAATGAGCTGTTTCTGCTAGCGTGTTAATGCATTGCTTTGTTTCTATTCTGGTTATTGAGGCATCAGAATTGGAACAAATTCTGTTTTCTACTTTGTCATTTTTATGTTCCACAGTTTGTATTCTACCTGTCAGCTCTCCAATGTCATCTTCAATATTCTGAACCATTTTTCTAAGCATTCTATGTTTCGATTCTATCATTTTCAATGTTTCAAATCCTTGTTACAAAGTCTCCTATGTTTTCTACAAGTTCCTTATTGTTTGCTGTAATCTCAAACCATTTCTTAAGAATATCATGTAAATGATGAAACCCATTGCTATTACCAAATAAAAGTACATATTGGTCCACTCATAAGTTTCTTCTGTTAAGATTTCTTCTATATTTGAAGTAATATAATTCCTAAAGTCCTGCATTGTGAAATTATCTGCCATAGGTATGGAACAATTGATCTCAAATATTATATCAGCTCAAATTGCAAAGGATGCTATAATTACCTTAGGTGTAATTCTGCTGTCCTGGAACTCTGATGCTTTTAGTTGTAGATCTCAACTTGTGGTAGTTAGTCTGGAGGTGTATCACCAAATAGTGTCTGGAAGTGTACGGCTAAATATTGTCTGGCAGCAGACGATCCTTCTGATCCCGGTCCCTATAGAATAGCTCTTGACAAACTATGGCAAGCTAAATTTTCTTAGACAAACCAGTAAAAGGAGTGTTGTGGAATTGCTTGGACTGCAGGGCTAAACACGGGAAACACACAAGCAGGCTGGGTACCAAGGGTCTGTTTGCCAATGCAAAGTGCAGAAATGGGCAAAAATTGAGAAGCAGTGAGTGTCTTCTCAGGCCTGCTGTGTAGGCAAAGGAGTTGTAGGGCAGAGGAAAATGTCCCAAAACTGTGGTGAGTCAAGCAGGTTAGGCAAGGGTCCCTGCCCATTGGGGAGTGGCGTCTGCCGCCTGCTGCCTGGGTGAAATCCCATTCCCGTGAAAATTCTGATCCCACTTCTGACACCAGATATTGCAGTTAAATAAGGATCATGATAAACAAACAGGCAGAATATAGGTTTACTCAGGGAGAAATAACTTACAAACTAGACAGATGAAACCAGCAAGTTCCATCTGATGCTCTCCTCTCCGTGTCCTACCAGCAAGAGCGCATTCCCTGGCTCCTCCTCAGACCTCCTTCCACAAGGTTACTTCTGCCTTTGTTTCAACCCCCAATGGTCAAGGTCAGTGCCACAGAAGGAATATCCCTTCTGTGCCACAAAGTGAATATTCCTCTACAGTACATCCAGTAACAATGAACTTCTTGGAAGCAAGAGTGGAATGTACCCTTGAATATTGAGGCATAGGATCCTATTTCCAGACCCAATCTCCAGTAGCAGAGACACTGAAAATGACATTTCATAAATAGGAACTCCTGAATCTGGGAAACATTTTTAAGGCTATTATATAATTACAACAGCATTTTTTCAGTCCGCACTTCTGGTGAGGAGGTAACGTCATTGCAATGCAGTTATTTTTAAATCCACGATTTTTACTGTACACATGAACCATTGTTTCTCTCCAACTTATTGGTTTATATGCCTTCTTCTTCCTCTATGCTCACTATCCATGGATCTTTGTTTTGTTCAAGACAGATGACTACCACTGGTTTTGATAAAGAATGTCCTGTGTATGAGAAAATACATATGAGATTTTCCTTACATGATATGCAAGAGTTGGCTTCTAACGCGTGGTTGTAATCTGTGAATTTAAATGAACATAAGGAAAACTCACTAGTGAACACTTAATAGTGTATATTTGGCAGTCTTATAAGAGATCCATACTTTTAATTTTATCTCCAATATCAGAATATCTTAAATAATTCAGGGATGCAGTGATGCAGATAAGTCATACCAGAAAATAAGAGGCAGGAAATAATGGAATACAGGATATAGGAAAGAAGTGAGAGCAATAATTAAAATTCATAGTGAAAATATGACAAAACAGGAAAAATAGCTTTCTAAGTGGGAGCAATTATACTGACAGTTTAGAGCTCTTCAAATAAAGCAATTCTGTGTGGAGTGACAATGTGTCCTGTCCTTGTTCATACATTTACCTGGGAAGAACACATCTGCCCTTTACCCGCTTTTCGATCCTGTAAAGAAGTACATGATAAAGTTTGAACTTTCTGAGTCTATTCTGTGTTTAAAGACTGGATCACCTGTATCTCCTACTTCCAACACATTTAGAGACTGGAAAGCAGGTAAAAATATCATCATTTGTTGTGCTGTGCCACAGCACATGTATGGAAACCATGATCAATTAAATAAAGTAAACCCTTTGTTTCTCATTTCATGATTAGGGAGTTTTTTTTTTGTTCCAGGAGAAGGTGGATATATTTACAACCCAGTCAATTTCAATCCTCTATTTTCTACTATGTACAAGCATTATATATTGAATCTGCATACAGCTTAAAGAATTTGGAGAGACTCCTTTCTCACATTCCTTTCCATGTGATGGATAATTAAAAATGAACTGAGGCATATATTTGAAGTAATCAATTAAGTCTGAGGGATATTTCTCACACTGCATAAGTATTGTATTTGCCTATAGCCAGGGAACAGCAAGTAACTGATTCATCAGCATGTCTCCAATGAAACATTCCCTTTCGTTTCCATGTGCATTCTAAAATCCCAGAGTTTCACAATTTTGCAGTGAAACAAATGATTAGATTTTCTGTCAGCTTTATTTTCAAAAGGGAGAATGTTCCCTTTGGATTCAAGGGAACTTGTCAAAACTTCTGTGTCTTCAAACCAATTTAAACAATGTGGTTGTTGATGAAAACACTTCCACTCAATCCACTGAAATTTTCCTCGTTAGCATTTTTTGGTTGTTTGCAAAATTTATCTAAATATAACTACTCCTTGCCTACTAGTTTCCCTTTAACTCACTTGTGTAAAAATTCAGTATGCAACCATGGTATCGGATGGTGCAATCAGTTGCATACCTATCGTTTATTGTAATTCCTTCATATAATGACATAGTATGGATTCAAATTTCCTTTGATATTCAGATGAAATATTTCTCCTTCCTATATTTTTTCTCCTCTTTTTTTCTAGGTTGCATGGTTTTCAGAGATTATATTTTTCTGCCATGGAAATGAATTTGCAAAAATACAAGACTCAGAATAGAAAATTCAACATTCTTTATTCATTATTGAATCAGTACAATTTATATTGCAAATAGTCTTGTCTTGAAGAAACACATATTAAATGCCAAACAAATATTTTCTGACCCTGAACACACACAGAGTAGACATAGGTTTGGAAAGACAAAACAATGTGAAGCAATCCATTTCAAATCCTGTGTCAAATATTGACAAGCTTGATGAATTAGATCAGGTAAAATATTTACCACAGTTCAAGGACAATAGAAATAATTTCTATGGTATAAACAGCCAAAAGTAATTTATTCACACCACATATTAAGCAAATATTAAGACATAAGCCCCAAGCATTGTGTGTGACTGAAATGAGAAATGAACACACATGAGATCAGTAGAAAAACAAAGTACTTATTATTCATTACAGAGTATCATTGAGAAGGGAAATTGTACCCACAATAAGAGGAAATAAACTCTGTGGTTAAAAAAAAAACATATTTTTATTTATTTATTCATCTCTTATTCCACATATATCAACCACAATCACACCTCCTTCATACTCTGGACCACATACCTTTTCCTCTATTCTCATCCAGAACCTCACTCAGCTCCTCTTTTTCTCCACTGAAAAAGGAAGAACAACCAGGGACTATTACTTAACAAGTAAAAGCAAGATGAAATAAGAGTAGGCACAAATCCTGGTCTCCAGGCTTTACAACGAAAACTTGTATAGAAAGAGGATTTCAGTCAAAACAGTAAGAGATATCCCATTGAAAGTAGGAAAGGGACAAGTATATTGAATATCTTCATTCCCAGTCAACTTTTTGATTAAATACTAATGGAAGAAAAAGGCAAAAGAATGGAATTAAAGGGATTGCAATAAGGAAGGATGAGGTCAAACATTCCTCCTTGTACCTAATTTCAAACTTTTATTTTATACACAAATCTACCTACTAGAAAACTTCCTGAGATCATAAATAACTCACTAATGTAGCAGGATATAGACTAAACTTGTCCAAATCAGATTCTCTATGAATTAACCTGAATCATAGAATGAAAAAAGATTGTCACCACACTCCCATTCATAATAGATGGAAAGAAAATAAATGATCTAGGGAAAAAAACCTAACCAAACTAATGAAAGATAACGTTGAACCACCTGAGAAATAACTTTAAAAAGTAACTACGAAAGAGAAAAAATATTCAATCTTGTGTAGTAGTAGAAATAATGTTGTGAAAATGACATATACGAAAAGTTCTTTACAAATCTGAAGCAAATCAAATCCAAATTCACAACTCATTATCATTTGTTTAAGGAAATAAAAACTTTCCTAAATTATTACATGGGCCATCAAAACCTGCCTTGTGTTCCATACTGTTTCACAGAAGTTTACAAACCAATAATGAATGTGTTAATGCTAAGTGCAAGTGCGTTTTATTAATATAACAAAGTAGAAGAGCTCAAGCCTTGTTCTAATAAAACCAAGAAACTAGTTGTAGATCCACAGGTAGAATTCAAATTCCAGTACTTACCCCAGTATCATGTTTGGTGGCACGCTTTCCGGATTCCAAAGTAGAAGGTACTGGCCCATCTAGACAAAAATTACAACCCCCCAAAACAAAACTACATGAGTACTAATTTTATTCCGAGACCATTAACAGATGCAAATGACCCTGATATATTCCACTCCTATTGCTGGGACAGACAACAACGCGACCTAAATACAATAATATTCTTCATTAGGGTGCCAAAAGCAGCCTCAAACTAGGAGAAATTTAAGCAGCACAGATATCCTTTTGCAGGGTGATGTTGACCTATTCAGCCCTGTCAGCCTAAGGAAACAACTCAGGATGCACCATCCGGTTCCATCCTTCTACCTGTGCCAACCTTGCCCTCAGCATATAGAATATACTATTATGTAAAAATTTCCCTAATAAATAACTCAACAAATACACAATGAAAATTTGAATTTCTGAATTTTATTCTTTCTTAATGTTAGCTAGTTTAGTACCTACAATAGATATACACCTTTCTCACCTTCATTGGGTACTGAGAGATAGTTGAATAGGCCCTTACAGATTCAATCTACTAAATACTAAATGATTAAATAAGATCATGCATTAAGAACAATCTCCCAAATTATATTTCTGGTATTCTTTTACATATCCATTGACATTTACCTGCCTAATTTACTTACTGTTAAATATGATAAATGTAAATGGACTAAAAACAATGAGATGATTGGTATGAAACACAATAAAATTTATATTATGTACAGACACAGGAAACCCTTAATAAGGGTCAAAACTAACGTCAAAAACATACATTATATTACATGCTTGAAATATGACATGACAATAAAGGGCGGGAAAGATGGCTTCAGGAATAAGGGTCACAGTTGCTCTTCCATAGGACTGTGCTTATATCCCAGCAAGCACACTGCCCTTCATAAAAGTCTTGAACTCTGTTACCAGATGCTCAGGTGCCCTGCTCTGACCTTATCAGGTATCAGGCATGCATGAGCTACACAGAAATAAATAAGATTTCAGAAATGCCAGAGTCAATGGGTATCTGCCAAGAAGAGCTGCTAAAAGGGAATGAAATCAGCCCTGGAAGGAGAAGTGCCTTGCAGTGAAGCTCTTTGTGAATGCTGGGGACAAAGCTCAAGTACTGTGTTCTGATGTAGGAGCCAGTCTTAACCACTGATCCACTTTTCTCCAGCAAAAGACTCTACAGCAAAAGTTCTCATTTATGGAACCATGATTATGGGATACCGGCTGGTTTTAATAACAATGCCAAATAAGACTTCAATTTAAATTTGAATGATTATAGCTACAATTACCTTTACATTTGTCTGCAACCAGATGTTTCTACACATTCGTGGTCTAAAGACACAGGCACATTCACAACTACCATGATTATATAAGAGGTAATAATCAAAGTAAAAGATGCTATCCAGAATGGAATCCTTCTTTACAAAATACTATTCTGAAATTCTAATTGCGTTAAGCTTCCAACTGACCAACAGCAGAATCACATAAGGAACAGCATTTGACTAAACTGCAAATGAGAAGAAACGATTGCCTTGGAAATCCCAGGTCTCCTTGTGTTTCCGGAAGTCCCGGTGCAGGCTGCAGGCTCAGCTGCAGGTTGTTGGGAAGGGGAAATTGAGTATTGATGGAGCTCATTTCTACTTTCATGGTGTGGCGTCAGGGAAATCTCGGCTCTTGGGGAAAGGTAAGATGGAAAGCCCTTCATTTTCTACACATTTCTCAAGTTCCAAGAGATGGGTAAAGTTCAGTGGAAATTGAGACCCTGCATGGCACACTTAGAAAACCATTAGCTCCAAGCATGTTTCTGATATCCCAACATTCACACCACAAGATTGATCTCACAAATAAATCCTCACATTAAAAAATGGACTTCTTAAGCTACAAAGGATTAATAAGAAAGGCCATCAACAATGTCAGGTGTATTTGTCCTAACAGCTATGCCAGACCTCAATACACTTGAAAGATCTTGTAAAACACTGTTTCAATGTAGTAGTAAAACTTTCAAACTTAACATTTACATTAGTAAACCCGACGGAATAGCCCACAAGAAACATTTCTTGTAATGACCAGGATCAACTTAAAACTTCCCAAACAAAACTCATTTCATTCTCCTAGAAGCTTAAAACTAGAAGACAGTGTAGAGGGCAGACACCTAGGACAACTGAGCTGCATCTTGTTTGCTACTTGAAAACATGATTTACTGTTTAGAAATGTGTGATGCCTTAAGGGATATTATACTGTAAAATAAACAAACTGCTTTTAATTTTAAATGTAAGTGTAGGAAGGAATTTCAGGAATTCAACAAATAATAGGATCTTAAATATTAAATATGATCATGTTGGAACTAGTACTTAGGAAAATACTTTGAAACACCCTTGTCAGTAATCTTAAGACAAAAATATAAGTAATTACTTTAAGTAATGGCCTTTATATGATGGAAGATGCGATTCTGTAAATATGTTTCTCATACTGGTTAATGAATAAAGCACTGTTGGCTAATAGGAAAGTAAGATAGGAGGGACTAGGAGACAAGGAGGAAAGATGAAGTAGAAATGAGGAGTCAAGTTTGAGAGTGGAGAGAGAACATAACCGCTGTTCTTCAGCCCTCAGTTATACCACGTGAAAATACATAGATCAGCATAAATGGGTTACTACTTAAGACAGAGCTAGCTGATAAGAAACTAGAACCAGGCAATAACATTATATCAAATAACACACAAATATATCTGTGTGTTAATTGGGGCTGGCTCGGTGGCAGCACAGATGAGCAGCAGGAAGAAAAACTTTACTCCTTACACTTATACATTTGTATAAAATGAAATACACATAATTTGAACCTAAACAATGCTTGAAGCAGGGCACTGGTAGCACAGGACTTTAATCCCTGTAACTTGCATGCCGAAACATGTGGATCACTAGGAGTTTAATATAAGCCTAGCGTACAGAGAGAGTTCAAGGAAAGGCACCAAAGTTATAGAGAAACTCTGCATTGTGAAAAAAAATCTAAAAGTTAAATCTGGTGGAGAAATTACTGATTTTCAGATCTGTCATACTAGAGTAAAATTCAAAATTTCCTAATGTAGATCAAGGTGAACACTTGAACTCTTTTTTGCTGGACTGTAACATGTGAGCTATATAAACACTATTCTCCCGAAGATTGTTCTGGCCTGTGTTTCTCACAGTAATAGTAACCAAACTTGAACAAAAGCTGATAAATATTGAGTCATACATGGACTTTCGTATTGCCTACATGGAAATGGATGAAAAGGTGGGTTAGCAAAATCCCATGGTGGCATGCAATGTCTTGGATCTCCATAGAGATTTTCTGGAGGATACGGTGGTGTGGAAATAACCCAGCTCTTGTAGGAAGGTAAGGTATAAATCCCCATGGTTCCTATGCATTTCTCCCTGTTGGAAGAGATGGATAAAGGACAATGCAAGTTAAAACCGCATACTGCACACTTGTTTAACCACTAAGTCAAGCCCATATCCTGATATCCACACACTAACACCAACATATTTCAACTTCACCATCAGTTTCAGGTGTGTTTGTACTAATTTGGATGGTAAGAAGACTAAACTACTATGCAGATAGAGTTCCAACACAGGCTCCAAAGTGATAGCAAATTCTTAATTGAGGAAAACAAAACAATCAAACAAACAAAAAACCAACCCTCTGGTAAAATTGCTTATTTTTCTGACCTATTAAAAATCAATCAAAATTCAAAATTCCCTAAGGTGAATCAAGGTGAAGCCTTGACTTCCCTTGTGGCTGGGATATATCCTTGAACCATATAAACCCTTACAACCTCAAGTTGGTTAAGGATAGTTTTAACACAGTAACTGGAAGCAAACTTGAAGGAAAACACAGATAAACATTGACATACACAAGAACCATAAAAAAAGTTTACCTGGCATTGGGGGAAATGGTGGACCAGGGACGACTCTTGTAGGAAAATATCCATGTTGATCACCATAGATGTTTTTTTGGAGGATATGGGAGTGGGGGAAAGAACCCAACTCTTGGGTGAAGATAAGGTGGAAAGCAACTTGGTTCATATGCATTTCTCCCTGTTCAAAGAGATGGGTAAAAGACAGTGGTAGAAGAAATCCTGTACTGCACACTTATTAAAACACTAACTCCAGCCCCTACTCTGTTATCCAAACACTCACATCACAATATTCGTTCTCACATATAAAACTTGACATTCAAAATTGGACTTCTTATCTACTTACGAATAATAAGAACATCACAACACATTCGGGTTTGTTTGTCCTAACTTGGCAGACAAAAAGATCTCAATACAATGAACACTTACTGTTAAACAGCTTTTCCAAGGAGTAAAACTTTCAAACTTAGCATGCATATCATTGATCCTGACCTGATATCCTAATAGAAACATTTCCTCTAATGCCAAGGACTAATTTAAAACTTCCCAAACAAAACTCATGCCATTCCAATAGAAGTTTAAGAGCAGAGGTGAGGACAGAGAGAGAGAGAGAGAGAGAGAGAGAGAGAGAGAGAGAGAGCGAGAGAGAGAGAGTTACCTAGAACAACTAAGCTGGTTCTTATCTATTACTTAAAAACATAATTAACTGTGTAGAAACTCATGATTCGAAAGGAGAATGTATGATGTAAAAGCAGTACATAAATATTTCAATGAATTCAAATAATAACTGTGATCTTAGATTTTAAATATAATCCTGTAGGAACTACTAATCAGGAGAAATGATTTAAAATATTTTAGTCAGATATCTTAGGAAAAACAACTATAATTAATTACTATAATGGCCTCAAAACATTTCTGTCAAATAACATACAAATATTTTAAGGTGAAACTGCTTGTAGCAGGACATTTGTGCCTCAAGACTGTAAACCCAGCATTTGAGAAGCAGAGACAGGTGGATACTTGTGATTTCAAGGCTAGTCTACTCTGCACACTGATTTTCGGGAAAGTCTCCAAAGCTATAGAGAAACCCTGCCTGGAGGAATAAAACAAGGAAAATGTGCTTGTGAATTTATTGATTATCTGATCTAACACTGGACATATTAAATTCTATTTACCTAGGGTGGATTAAGGTAAGGTCTTGACTTCCTTTCTTGCTGAATAGTGACCTGTGAGCCATATAAACCCTTTCCTCCTCAGGTTAGTTCTGGCCCATGTTTCTTATACTAACAGGAATCGAACTTTAAAGGAAGCACTGATAAACACTGATGCATATACATGGTCCTTTAAAAAAGCCTACCTGGCATAGGAGGGAATGGTGGGCCTGGGAAGTCCCTTGGTGGATCATACTGTGGAGATTCTCCATAGATGTTACCTGGAGGCAGAACATGTCAACCCTGGGAAGGCAGGGCCTCTGGGGCATCTGACCACAGGAACCTGTGGAACATTCAAGTCTTGTCCAGAAGCTTTGTATTCAGCATAGCCAGAAATGGGCAAAGTTGATTTCTGTAACAGAGTGGCAATCAACAGTAAGTGAAATTGTTTGATTCACAGCTCCTTTACTGGAAGTGAAAGGAATAAAAGAAAGTAGTACATGGAACTCCAGAAAGCATGAGAACAGGCAGTTTTCCACAGAAGTGTAGGAGCCTCTTATTTATTATCCTAAGTATTTTAAATAACTCAAGAGAAATCTTTAAGCATGATAGGTAGTAACACTATATTTAGCTCATCCTAAAATGCAAGTACACTTCAAAAAGACACTCTAAAAATAGAAATGTATCATGGGGTGGTAGCACATGTTTTAAATAACAGAACTCAGAAAGCAAAGGTAGGTGGATGTCTGCCTGTTTGAGGCCAGTCTGGTGAAAAGTGTGAGTTCTGAGTTCGAGGACATGCTCCTTAGCTTCTGGAAAACCCTATCTCCAGGGGGGGGGGGAAACGTAAAAATAAAAGAAACTTTTACAAAACACACCAATAAAAGGAAAATGGTAAAGATGTTGATTTTTCAAAAGGGCCAAAATTAATGCTATATTTGAAAACTAAAATAAACTTTAAGATTCAAATAATTTATCAAGGAAGAAATATTTAAAATACTGTACAGCATGTAAAAAAATTTGAAATTCATCTAAACGTTGAACTTTTTAAAGTATTAGGAACCTTATATTATTTTTCTTTTAAATTTCACATGAATTGGTATATTGCCATCATGTATATGTGCATACTACACACATCCAGTGTTCTGGAAGGATAGACTAGTGATTCAGATCCCTTGAAACAGGAGTTAACTATTGGGAGCCATCACTCAGGTGCTTGGAGTCAAACCCAGGTCCACTAGGGGAATTGGCAGGGCTCTTAACCTGTAAGCCATTTCTCCAGGGTATGTAGTTTTTGAGACAAGATCTGCTTATACAACACAAACTGGTTTTCAAATTACCATTCTCCTGCCAAAATGCTAGGATTACATGGACCATCAATACCTGGCCTGTGATCTGTGCAATTTCCCAGGTTATAAGCCAACAATGAAAGGGTTAATGCTCAGTTCAGGTATATTTCATAAATATGGAGATATCATACCGTAAAAGAGCTCTGTCTTGTTCTAATCAAACCAAGAAACTCCTTGTGGATCCACGGGTAGATTTAAATGTCCAATACTTACTTACCCCAGGGTTATGTTTGCTGGCACATTCCAAAGTAGAGGACACTGGCCTATCTAGACAGGAAAATTAAACCAGGAAAACTTGATGAGTTTTATTTTATTCCTAGGCTATTTTCAGATCCAAATGACACTGATATGTTCCACTCCCCTTGCCAGGGAAGAGAATAAATTGACACAAATACAATAGTGTTCCTCATTAGGATTCTCAAAGCAGATGGAGACAGAACAGATATTCTTTTGTCATGTGCTGCTGACCTTTCCAGCTGGACCCTAAGCAATTTGTAGATTGTGTGGGAAAATGTCAGGGATGAACAAGAAATCTAGTGCAATAGAATCTCCCAGGAAACTACAAGGCTGACCACAGTTAAGGATCCAGATCCTGTACCAGCCATTTTCTATAATCAGGTGGGGCTTCAAATGGAGGGACAGAGAGACCAACTCAGCAACAAAACCTTAACCTTACTAGTAGTCTTGCATACAAAAAGAGGCGGAGGAAATGTCTCACAATCTGTGTGAGAGGCCAACTGTGGTGGGTTGGGAAAAAATGGCTCCCAAAAGGAGTGGTACTATTAGGAGGTATGGCCTTATTGGTGTAAGTGCGTCATTGTGCAGATGGAGAGTGAGAAGAATATGTTGATTCTATGTGAAATGAAAAAAAAAATTTAAAAATATGTTCATGGATCTATATAGATATATAATATGCTGTCAATATAAGAATCTATATAAAAAAGGCAGTTGAAGGACGAAAGCCATATGGCAGCATCCTCTGAAGAGTTGTTAACATTGCTTCTGAACAGATTGCTTTCCATTGTATCTACCATTGTCTCACTTTCTAAGGATTATATATTGCTTTTATGTTTTGTTTTTAAAGGCAGATGAAGCATAGAATGTTACTCATGTAACCTATGATTATACATTTGTATTGGTCAAAAAAAATGCACAGTTCAATTTCTTGAGCTTTCACCCTTCCCATTATTACTTAAATTACTCAAAGTGTAAGGGAAACTAAATGTGTTTGCAGGCTCTTGTCTTGATGCTAAGAGCAAATGATGACATAGCATAAAACTTAGTCTCTAGGATGCACAGAGAAAGGGACTGAAATTTAGTATGTGATTACTTCAGGCCAGAATTAGCCCTTAAATCATGAGTTCGATTTCTTGAATTGTAAATTTTAGGTCAGATATAGAACAATTATGCATGCTTTTATGCACGGTAAAGTTAATAGTATTTTGGGAATAGAAATAGCTAACAGGCGGTAAAATAGTGGTCCAGGAAGAGAAAGAAGCAAAACGGGTTAAAACAGAGATTTAATGATGTCAAGATTACAAAAGTTTCAATATAAAACTTTAATGTAAATAAATACCAGTCGTAAGTTCTTGTAAATCTGCTCAATGAAGAATAAAATGGGAATGATGAGGTAGAAATACATTTTGTAAAAATGTAGAAACAGAACAGGGGGAAACCGTGTGTTCAACACAAAGCTTTGCTTTCTGTCTGGAGCAGAAACACCTCCTGACCACTGACTTTCCCCAATGACACTAGGGAACCATTCTAGTCACTATCACACCTCTGTGCAAGAGAATGACTTCTTATGCTGTACCTTGACACATAAGCAAAATCCAACTGAATAGAGAAAAATCACTGATTCAACCCACTGATGGGAAATTCATTAGTTAGGTCTCACCCTACTTTCCTATCAGTATGCAAGACCAAGAACATGAACACCAGTCTGAAGACACTTCAACTCCCTACCTCAGAAAGAGGTGCCTAATGACAGTTAAATGGTGTCAGCTCTCTCAACCCAACCCATAGAAAACAATCAACATTTCACACATTAAGAATGAAACGAAAGATGTAGAGATTCATGCCCTTAATTCCAGCACTCCATGGGCAGAAATAGGAATGGCTCCAAATTCAAGGCAAACATGGCCAACACAGGAAGTTCCTGGACAAGCAAAGCTACAC
This sequence comes from Phodopus roborovskii, assembly GCF_943737965.1. Classification (NCBI taxonomy): domain Eukaryota; kingdom Metazoa; phylum Chordata; class Mammalia; order Rodentia; family Cricetidae; genus Phodopus; species Phodopus roborovskii. Next base: position 14,689,308 of record NW_026125489.1, read on the forward strand.
ACACAAAAACCCTGTCTCTAAGAAACAAACAAATCAATAACTAGATAGTCAAAATGAGATAACCAGAAATTATATAAGAAACCAGTCAGTAGAACTTCCAGGATATAGGGGAATTACTCACTGTGTCAGCCTTAGACCCTGAGCTCTCTAAATAACCTACTGTAGAAAAATTATATTACAGCTGTTAACTAATCATCATACATTCAGCACAAAATTGGGTGTGCCTGTGTCTGATTGTGCATGCTCTCTCTCTATATATATATCTGTCTCTCAAACACATACATCACACACACACACACACACACACACACACACACACACACACACACACGTTGGTTTTGAACCTTAAAATTAGTCAGTGGACAAAAGAAAGTCCTGAAATTCATCATTAGACAATATCCTGTCTTTCTTTCAAGTATAAAACATATTTAAGGTTTTAAAAATGTATTGCTTTATTTTGGGTCATTTATATCTAACTAAAAGTAGTAGGGTGCATACTTTGTAAGATACTAAAATCAGAAAATCCACAAATGTTGGCTAAGCAGTGGTGGTGCATGCCTGTAATCCCTGACTTGGGAGGCAGAGGCAGGCAGATTAAATGAGCTTGAGACCAGCTTTATGAGCAAGAGCTAGTTCCAGGACAGCCTCCAAAGCCAAAGAAAAACCCTGTACCATGTCTCAAAATAAATAATTAAATAAATAAATAGAAAGAAAAAAAAGAAAAATGTGCTCTCCGGGCTTGAGCTTAGGTTCCAGCTACATGTCTAAACACGCCAAGATGGTCGGGATCATCGGGAAATACGGGACCTGCTATGGTGCCTCCCTCCGGAAAATGGTGAAGAAAATTGAAATCAGCCAGCACGCCAAGTACACTTGCTCCTTCTGTGGCAAGACCAAGATGAAGAGATGAGCAGTTGGCATCTGGCACTGTGGTTCCTGCATGAATACAGTGGCAGGTGGGGCCTGGATGTACAACACTACTTCTGCAGTCACAGTGAAGTCTGCCATCACAAGACTGAAGGAACTGAAAGACCAGTAGAAATGCCATTGCTTGAGAACTCCTGCTTCTAATAAATGGGTTAATTTACGTAAAAAAAAAGAAAAAGAAAAATATTTTATGTTATTTTATGTTGTTTTGTTAGTTTTTTTTCTGTAATATATGTATGCAAGTATTTTGTGTACTTGCATGCCTCTGGACTATATACTCACAACCATGAACTACATACATGTATAGAGCATTACATACATGCTGGTGCATATCATGCATGCTGTATAACATGGGCAAGCATATTGTACATAGCATTGCATGCATCCCTGTGCTCTACATGCATGCTTAGTGCACTACGTGTATGCCTTTTGCAACAATGAATGCCTGGTACACTACAGGCATGCCTGGTGTACTTCATGAATATCTGTGCAGTACATGTATGGGTAAGCACCACATACACACATTGTGAAATTGTAGGAAAAAAGAGGCCATTGTATTTCCTGGGGTTGGAACTGCCATGTGGATGTTAGGAACCAAGACCATATCCTCTTATCTGCACTAGATTCCAGTCTTAACTAATGAGTAACCATCAGTCCAGCCCCACAAACTTCTCTTTTGAAGGACTAATTTTTTGCACAGGTGAAAAGACTAATTTATTGGAAAACGTTTATGGGAAACTGGCTGGTTTCAGTAATACCAAAGATAAAAAATGCCTTAAATCAATTAAAATTCATTTGATTAAACACACAGTTACCTTTCCTTTTGCCTAAAATCCTGGTGAACACATTTCTGGTATAAAAAAACAGCTTTTTGAGTTTAAGATACATCAATTATGAGATTGCCTGTATAAAACTTCCACAATTATGGATGACACAATCAAAGTAAAATACATTATGCAGAATAAAATGAAGTGGAAATAATTCACTCATAAGATTCATATTTAAATCATCTTTTCTACAAACTAGTATCCTGACAATATGTTTCCATTAAGCTACAATTTGAGCAACAATATAATCACATAAATAAGAAAAGTGATCTTGAACTGAAAATGAGAAGAAATGACCGCCATAGAAATGGTCAGGTCTCCAGTGTTTGTGGAGGTTCTGGGGCAGATTGTTTGGAAGGAAGAATCAAGTCTGGAGAGAGTTCATTTCTTTTTCTCAAAAGAGAGGGTGGGGAGAAGAACCCAGAAGTTGGGAGAAGGGAAAGTGGAAAGCCCCAAAGTTTGTACACATTCTACCTTGTTGCAAGAGATGAGTAAGGGAGAGTGGAGGTTGAAATCCTGTACGGCACACATGGTAAACCACAAACTACAGCCCATACTGGTAAACAAAACTCACACCACAATATTTGTTCTTACAAATAATCTTGATATTTAAAGTGGACTTCTTACCTACATGGGATTCATAAGAACACCACCAACAATTTCAGGTGTCTTTGTGCTGTCTTAGCAGCTACTCTTGATCTCAATACACTCAAGACATATTGTAGAACAGATTTCAATGTAGTAAAACTTTCAAGAGTAACATTGAAATCAGTGATCCTGGCATGATATCCTAAATACATTTTCTGTAATGACAAGGACAATTACAAAACTTCCAAAAGAAAATACATGTCATACTCTTGGAAGGTTAAGAATAGATATGAGGGAAGTGAACAGGCACGGATAACTAAGCTGGTTCTTCTCTATTACTTTAAAACATGATTTATTGTGTAGAAACTTCTGATTACAAAGGGGAAAGTATGCTGTAAAAGCAATAAATAACTTTTATTTTTAAATGTAAGTTTAAGAAGAAATTTCAATGAATTCAGCAAATAATTAATATGATCTTAGATTTTAAATATGATAATGTGGGAAGAACTACCTAGAAGAAATACTTTTAAATACTTTAGCCAGTAATCTTAAGACAAAATATAAATAATGTAAATATTAGCCTCAGTACACATTTCTATAAAATGGTATATGCGTAATTTTGGCCTGAAACCTGCTTGTAGTTAGGTATTGGTGGCACAGGCATTTAATCCCAAAATTGGAAAGCAGAGTCAGGTGGATCTCTGTGAGTTCAAGCTTAGCCTGGTCTACAGAGTGAATTCCAGGAAGGCTCAAAAGCTATAGAAAAACCCTGCCTTGAGGAGAAAAAAAGTGCTTGTAAATTTGCTGATCTTCTGAACTATCACAGTACATTTAAAATTCAAAATTCCCTAAGGTAGTTCAAGGTGAAACCTTGACTTCTTTGCTGCTGGACTGTTACCTGTGAGCCATGACAACCCTTTCTCCCTCAAGTTGTTTCTGGCCAGTGTTTCTCATCGTAACAGGAACCAAACTTGAAGGAACACACAGATACATATTTATTCATATAAGGGTCTTTTAAAAAACCTACCTGACTTTGGAGGAAAACTTGGGCCTGCACATCCCTTTGATGGAACATACTTTCGAGCATGTGGAGGAGGTGGTGGTGGTTTCTGGCCTCTTGGATTCTGTGGAATGGCAGGGCGTCCATGATCTCTAGGGCCTGAAATCTTGGCCACCAATGGAGAAGTCAAGCCATGGACAGCCACTTTGCATTTAGCAGGGCCAGTGTAGGGAAAGGTTGCTTTCTGTAACAGAGTCACAATCATTAGTCTGTGCAGTGGCTTGATTCACAGCTCCTTTCCTGGGAGTGGCAGGCAAAGAAGAAAGCATTCCATGATGTTGAAGCAAGAATGGTAACAGGCTCAGTTTTCCACATGGGTTGAGGAGGTCCTTGTTTTCTGTCCTAAGTAATTTTACGAACTCAACAGAAATCTTTAAGCATGGTAGTAAAACAGCTAGCTCACTCTCAAACACAATTATAGTTCATGAAGATCAAAACAGATACTTTTTAAACTAGATATACAACAGGAAGTTGAGGTAGAGGGATTGAATCCCAGAACTTGGGTGCTAGAGGAAGGTGGATCTCTGTCTATTCGAGGCTAGCCTTGTCAGTAGAGTGACTTCCATGACTGGAACCATTGCTACTTTGAAACCCTATCGTTAAGAAAAAAGGAAAAAAATAACCATACACATTTATCAAACACACAGGAAATGAAAATGGTTAAGATGCTGTTTGGTCTCCCAGAGCACAGGGGAAGTAGCAGTAATGGGGGCAGTGAATGGACAGAGAAGTAGGAGAAAACGTGGGGGAGGAAAGGAAAACACGTGTGACCAGGAAGATATAGCCTGGTTAAGAATAGAAGACAAGAGAGAGAGAGAGAGAGAGAGAGAGAGAGAGAGAGAGAGAGAGAGAGAGAGAATAAAAGAGGGAGCCAATATTGGTTTGAAGAGAAAATTGAACACAAAGAAAGGCCTAGAGAACTACAAGTCTGCCACCAACTAACGATATGAGCATCCATGGAAAGGCTACCATAAATGCCCATCCTGGAGAGTGTGATCAACAACTTTTCCATGGAGCCCTCATGGAATACTTGTTGGAAACAGGAGCAAACACCCATACATAAATACTGAGTCGAACTAGAACCCAGATGCAGATGGAGAGGACAAGACCAGGCGGCAGAAACACATACAGACAGCTTACCTGAACAAGGAGGAGCTAACAGCCACTACACTGATATCTGGGAAGCCAGAATGGGACTGACTCAGGCCCCCCTGAATATGGGTCTCAGCCAGAAAGACTGAACAGTCTAAGGGACCTCAGACAGTGGAGCCAGGATGTATCCCTGGTGCAACATAGGACCTTGCAAACACATTCCCCATGGAGGGATAACTGCCTTAACCCAGAGACAGGAGAGAACCCCTAGTCCCTACTTCACATAACCTGTCAGATCTACATGACCCCAACTGGATGGCATTCCCCTTCATATGGAATTGGGGTGGGGGGTGGGAGGGAAGCGTGGTTAGGGTGCAAGTGAGAGGGCAGAGAGGGTAAAACGAAGGGAGGTTGGAAGTGAAGGAGGGAGGAAGGAAGGGAGAGAGGGAGGGAGAGAGGGAGAGAGGGAGAGGGAACTGGGACGGACATGTAAAATAATAAATTAAATAAAAAAATGCTTTGGCTCCAAAATTTAAGTTCAAGGACAAGTTACTGAGGAGTAGGATTTCTATTTTTGTTTCCACAGAAAATGAATATATGTGGATTCCTTCCAGACTAATGTGGTTTGATAAAGCCAGACTGCCTGAAACAGAGTACCAGGTGATCCTACATTGAAAACAGCTGGACAAAGCATCCTTACAGACTACAGCCAGGAATTCTGCATCTTCTTAGAATCCCTCATGACAGTGCCCCTTACCAGCAAGAAGTAGTTTGGATACAACGACGCCCAAATTCGCAAATATTGTCAATAAATATTTGTTTTCATTTAAATGGACTTGGTTATATAAAATAAATAAAAAAGAAAGAAAAATTTTTAAGGTGTTTATAATTTCTAATTGACCCAAATTAATGCTATATTTAAAAATCTAGAGTTTCCAGTGAGATCCTACTATCCTGCAAAACCTTCTCAAGTTCCAGCTCAGCCCTTGTCCTCTTCCGCCGGCTATGGGCCAGAGGTGAGTCTGGGCCTGATCTGGGCTGCCTGTCCCCGACAATCTCTTTTCCCCCCTCCCCCACTTGAACTCCCTGGTTTGGCCCCTAATCCTGCTGCTCCTGTCTCCAGTCCACAATGAGAGAGCTCTGATACACACCCACCCATTCCCACCGCCAGCCTACCCCCCCTACCCTGTGCCCTACCCCATCCATGGTTCTGCTGCTCTGGTTGAGCACTGGGACAGAGGGTGGAGCCAACAGTCCACCCTAATTCGGAGACTTCTCTGAGCAACTCTGAAAAAAGGAGACCTGACTATCCACGTGGGAACACCCATAATTTCCACCAGCTTGGTCTCTGACCCCACCTCCAGTCCTCTGTGGAGTTCTGAGCCCCTCCCAGAGATACGCCTATCTCTGCCGGTCCACATTGAGTTCCTGTAGGCAAGATCCGTGACCCCCAAATCCTGGCCTCTGCCAAAGAACTAGGTCTCAGCTGGAGAGCGCCAGTTTCCAGTGAGATCCGACTATCCTACAAAACCTTCTCAAGTTCCAGCTCAGCCCTTGTCCTCTTCTGCCAGCTATTGGCCAGAGCTATTGGCCAGAGATATTGGCCAGAGCTATTGGCCAGAGCTATTGGCCAGAGGACCCCTGTGAGTACCTGCTGGCATCTTCTTCTGGATCCTCATCCTTGACCCCACCCCTGGATCCCTGTCTGCAGAGAAACCTCCTAGAAAGCTTGGACCACACAGAGCTACAGATATTGAGTCTCAGACCCACATAAGCCCATCAGGGAAGTACCATAGAAAGAGGGGGAGACACCACCAACACCTACTGGAAGAAGCTAGGGGAAGAAGTCAATAAAAGAGAACACCTAGTAACAGAAAGACAAGCATGACACCACCAGAATCTAGGGAATCTACACCAACTAGAATGGAACACAACAACAAAGCAGAGGAAGCAGAAGGGTACTACTTAAAAATCACCATCATAAAAATGATAGAGGCCCTCAAAGAAGATGTGAAAAAATCCCTTAAAGAAATGGAGGAAAAAACAAACAAAAAAGTGGAAGAAATGAACAAATTCTTTAAAGAAAGTTCAGAAAGACAAGAAAAAGCAATTATGCAGGTGATGGAAACAGTTCAAGGCTTGAAAACTGATATAGAGAAAATAAAGGCAACACGAACGGAAGGAATGCTGGAAATTGAAAAGCTGGGCAAAAAATCAGCAACTACAGACACAAGCATACCCAATAGAACTCAAGAGATGGAAGAGAGAATCTCGGGAACTGAAGATAAACTAGAAGAAATAGATTCATCGACCAAAGAAAATCATAAATCCAAAAAATCCTTAACACAAATCATCCAGGAAAGGTGGGACACCATGAAAAGGCCAAACCTAAGAATAATATGCATAGAGCCCAGCTCAAAGGTAAAAAAAAAAACATATTCAACAAAATCATCGAGGAAAACTTTCCAAATCTGAAGAAGGTCATGCCCATGAAATTACAAGAAGCATACTGAACCCCAAATAGGCTGGACCAAAGAAAAAAGACCCCTCGACATATAATAATCAAAACACCTAGCATACAGAATAAAGAAAGAATATTAAGAGCAGCAAAGGAAAAAGGACAGGTAACATATAAAGGCAGACCTATCAAAATTACACCTGACTTCTCCATGGAAACCCTCAAGGCCAGAAGGTCCTGGATAGATGTTCTAAAAGTATTAAGAGAACACGGATGCCAGCCTAGGCTACTATATCCAGCAAAACTCTCAATCACTATACATGGAGAAAACAAGATATTTAATGACAAAACTAGATTTTCCCAATACATATCTACAAATCCAGCCCTACAGAAATTATTGGAAGTAAAACGCCAACGCAAGGAAGGTAACTACGCCCACAAAAATGGAGGCAACAGATAATCCAACTACACCAGAAACCAAGGGTGAAGCATAACTAATATATTCACAATACCACTGCCAACAAGAAACCTATATCAAACAAGCATCAACAATCAATGTTCCTTACCATCAACATTAATAGATACGAAGATAGAATCCATCCTTCTGCTGCATACAAGAAACACACCTAAGCTTCAAAAATAGACATTACCTCAGGGTAAAGGGTTGGGAAAAGATTTTCCAATCAAATGGAAATAAGTTGCAAGCAAGCATAGCTATCCTAATATCTAAAAATTTAGTCTTCAAATAAAAATTAGTCAAAAGAGATGAAGAAGGTCAATTTCATATTCATCTAAGGAGAAATCCATCAACACAAAGTCTCAGTTCTGAACATCTATGCCCCTAATACAAAGTCGCCCACATTCGTAAAAGAAACACTACTAAAACTCAAAGCTCATATAAAACCTCACACACTTATAGTGGGAGACTTTAATACACCACTTTCACCACTAGACAGGACCACAAATCAGAAACTCAACAAAGAAACAAAAGAATTAACAGAAGTTATGTCTCAACTGGGGTTAACAGACATCTATAGAACATTCCATCCAAAGACAAAAGAATATACCTTCTGATCTGCTCCACATGGACACTTCTCTAAAATCAACGACATACTAGGTGGCATAACAAACCTCAACAGATACAAGAGAATAGGAAAAGTCGCTTGCATCTTATCAGACCATGCTTTAAAATTAGAATTCAACAACAACACAAATAGCAGAAAACCTGCAAACTCAGGGAAACTGTACAATGCAATTGCACCACTCCTGGGACAAAGAAGAAATAAAGAAAGAAATTAAAGACGTTCTAATATTCAACGAGAAAGAGGATACTACATACCCAAACTTATAGGACACCTTGAAAGCAGTGCTACGAGGGAAGTTCATTGCAATAATTACCCATATGAAGAAAACAGAGGATAGTCACATAAGAGAATTAACAGCCCAACTGAAAACCTTAGAACAGAGAGAAGCAAATTCATCCCACAGGAGTAGACACCAGGAAATAATCAACTTGAGGGCTGAAATCAACGAAATAGAAACCAGGAAAACAATAGAAAAAATCAATGCAACGAAGAGTTGGATATTGAGAAAATCAACAAGATAGACAAACCTTTATCCAAATTGAAGAAAAAGCAGAGGCAGAACATTCAAATTAACAGAATCACAAACAAAACTGGGAACATAATAACAGACACAGTGGAAATCCAGACAATTTTCAGGTCATACTTTGAAAATCTGTATTCCACAAAAATTGAAAATTCAAAGGAAATGGACAAGTTTCTGGATAACTATCACTTACCAAAATTAAATCAAGAACAGTCAAACAACTTAAATAGACTTATAACCTGCAATGAAATAGAAACAGTCATGAAAAGCATTCCAACCAAAAAAAGTCCAGGGCCAGATGGATTCAACGCAGAATTCTACCAGACATTCAAGGAAGAAATACTGCCAATACTGCTCAAACTGTTCAACAAGATAGAAACAGAAGGTTCATTGCCAATCTCTTTATGAGGCCACAATAACTTTGGTACCCAAACCTCACAAAGACACAAATAAGAAAGAAAATTACAGACCAATATCCCTGATGAACATCGATGCAAAAATACTCAATAAAATACTGGCAAACTGAATTTAAGAATACAACAGAGAAATCATCCAACATGACCAAGTAGGCTTCAAACCTGGAATGCAGGGATGGTTTAACATACGAAATCTGTCAATGTGATATACCATATAAACAAACAGAAAAAGAGAAACGATATGATTATCTCCCTAGATGCAGAAAAACCCTTCGACAAAATTCAACTCCCTTTCATGATAAAGGTCTTGGAGAGGTCAGGGATAACAGGAACATACATAACATAATAAGAGCAATATACAGCAAACCAACTGCCAACATAAAAGTGAATGGAGAGAAACTTAAGCCAATTCCTCTAAAATCAGGAACAAGACAAGGCTACCCTCTGTCTCCATATCTGCTCAATATCGTACTAGAAGTTCTAGCTAATGCCATAAGACAACAAAAAGAGATCAAGGGGATCCAAATTCAAAATGAAGAAGTCAAACTGTCTCTATTTGCAGATGATATGATAGTTTACATAAGCGACCCAATAAACTCTACCAGGGAACTCCTACAGCTGATAAACTCCTTCAGCAAACAAGCAGGATACAAGATAAACTCAAAAAAAAATCAGTAGCCCTACTTTTTTCAGACAACAAAGAGACAGCGAAAGAAATCAGAGAAACATCACACTTTACAATAGCCACAAGCACCATAAAGTATCTTGGCGTAACGCTTACCAAACAAGTAAAAGACCTATATAATAAGAACTTTGTGACTAAAGAAAGAAATAAAAGAAGATACCAGAAAATGGAAAGATCTTCCATGCCCATGGATAGGTAGGATAAACATAGTAAAAATGGCAATCTTACCAAAAGCAATCTACAGATTCAATGCAATCCCCATTAAAATCCCACCACCATTCTTCACCGACCTTGAAAGGATAATAATCAACTTTATATGGAAAAACAAAAGACCCAGGATAGCCAAAATAACCCTATACTATGAAAGAACTAAAGGAGGCATCATCATTCCTGACTTTATGCTCTACTACAGAGCTATAGTTCTGAAAACAGCCTGGTATTGGCATAAAAATAGACAGGTAGACCAATGGAATTGAATTGAAAATCCTCATATTAACCCCCATAATTTGAACACATGATTTTCGACAAAACGCCTAAAATTATACAATGGGGTGAGGACAGCATCTTCAACAAATGGTGCTGGCACAATTGGATGAGGGTTTGTAGAAGACTTCAGATAGACCAATGTCTGTCACCATGCACAAAACTCAAGTCCAAATGGATCAAAGACCTCAACATCAATCCAGCCACATTGAACCTCTTAGAAGCGAAAGTAGTAAGTACCCTTGAACAAATTGGTATTGGAGACCACTTCCTGAACATAATTCCAGGGGCACAGACACTGAGACAAACAATTAATAAATGGGACCTCTTCAAACTTAGAAGCTTCTGTAAGGCAAAGGACACAGTGGACAAGACTAAACGGCTGCCCACAGATGGGGTAAAGATTTTCACCAATCCTATATCCGACAAAGGGCAGATCTCCAAAATATACAAAGAACTCAAGAAACTAGTCAACACAACACCAAAGAACCATATTAAGAAATGGGATACAGAACTGAAGAACGAATTCTCAACAGAGGAAATCAAAAAGGCTGAAAGACACTTAAGAAAGTGCTCAACATCCTTAGCTATCAGGGAAATGCAATTCAAAACAACTTTGAGATGCCATCTTACCCCTGCCAGAATGGCTGAAATTAGTAACACCAGTGATGACTTATGTTGGAGACGATGTGGATAAAGTGGAACACTCCTCCACTGCTGGTGGAAGTGCATACTCATACAGCCATTTTGGATAAGTATGGCGGTTCCTCAGGAAAAAGGGAATTGTTTTACCACAGGACCCGGCAATCCCCCTCTTAGGCATATACCCAAAGGATTCACAACCATGCAACAAAGACTTCTGTTCACCTATGTTCATAGCAGCACTATTTGTAATAGCAAGAACCTGGAAGCAACATAGATGCCCCTCAATTGAACAATAGTTAATGGAGATTTGGCACATCTACATAATGGAATACTACTCTGCAGAAAAAAATAATGGTATCTTGAAATTTGCAGGCAAGTGGATGGCAATTGAAGAAACCATCCTGAATGAGGTAACCTAGTCACAAAAAGAGGAACACAGTATGTACTCACTCATATATGGTTTTAGACCTAGATCAAATGATCACCAGCCTGTAATTCACATCAACAGAGGAACTAGGATACAAGGTGTATTCTAAGAGATTCATATAAAGTCCCTCACAAAACTGGGAAGGGACAAGTCCCCCAGAGCCTAGGTGAAGTTGGGGGGCAGTGAATGGAGAGAGAAGTAGGAGAAAATGAGGGGGAGGAAAGGAAAACATGTGCGACCAGGATGATTGAGCCTAGTTAGGAATATAAGATAGGAAAGAGATAGACAGAGACAGAGACAGAGAGTGAGATAATAAAAGCGGGAGCCAATATTGGTTTGAAGATAAAATTGAACACAAAGAAAGGTCTAGAAAACTACAAGGCTGCCACCAACTAACAATTTTAGCTTCCGTGGAAAGGCTATCTCCTTCCCGGAGTGTGAGATCAACAACTACCTTCTCCATGGAGCCCTCAACTAATGCCTGTTGAAAAGAGGATGAAACACCCATACATAAACACTGAGTCGAACTTGAACCCTGATGCAGATGGAGAGGACAAGACCATGAGGCAGAAACACATACAGACAGCTTACCTGAACAAGGAGGAGCTAACGGCCACTACACTGATAGCTGGGAAGCCAGCATGGGACTGACTCAGGCCCCCCTGAATATGGGTCTCAGCCATAAGGACTGAGCAGTCTGAGATCTCAGACAGTGGAGCCAGAGTGTATCCCTGGTGCACAAAAGGACTTTGCGAACATATCACCCATGGAGCGAAAACTCCCTTAATCTAGAGACAGGAGAGAAGCCCTAGTTCCTACTTCACATGACCTGTCAGATCTACATGACACCAACTGGATGGCATTCCCCTACATATGGAATTGGGGTGGCGGTTTGGGAGGTGAGTGTGGTTCAAGTGCATGTGAGAAGGAAGAGAGTGTAAAAGGGAGAGAAGGAGGGAGGGAGAGATGGAGGGAGGGAGGGAGGAAAAGGGAACTTGGATCAACATGTAAAATAACAAATTAAATTAACAAAATGCTTTGACTCCAAAATTTAAGTTGAAGGACAAGTTACTGGGGAAAAGGATTTGTATTTTTGTTTCCACAGAAAATGAAAAGATGTGGATTTCTTCCAGACTAATGTGTTTTGACCATGCCAGACCGCCTGAAACAGAATACAAGGTGATCCTACATTCAAAACAGCTGGACAAAACAGCCCTACAGACTACAGCCAGGATTTCTGAATCTTCTTCGGATCCCCCATGACAACGCCCCTTAACAGCAGGAAGTAGTTTTGAAAGAACAATGCCCACATTCCCAAATATTGTGTATAAATATTTGTTTTCATTTAAATGGAGTTTGTTATATAAAATAAAATGAAATAAAAAAGGTAAAAAAAGTCTAAAATACTTTTTAAGGTTCAAATAATATTAGAATTCAGAAAATATGAAATAGTGCAAAGAATGTACTGAAAGTTGATGTCCATTTAAAAGTTGTACTTATTTAAATCAGACATATATGATCTTTTTCTTTTAGTTCCCCTCCTCCAAGGAATGGGTGTTTTGCATGCACATACGTCTGTATGCATACTACAAACTCTCAGGGTTCTGGAAGAATAGAATTGGGATACAGATCACTTGAAATTGGAGTGAAGAAGTGTTGTGATCCATCACTAAGTACTAGGAATGAAAGTGAGTTTCTCTAGGAGAACAGCCAGTACTCTTAACTTATAAGCCATTTTGTCAGCCTATGTGGTTTATTGAGACAAGTTCTTCTTAGATAGAGCACAGTGGCCTTGACATTACCTTCCTCCTGCCTCACCATGCCCAAATGCTGGGATTGCAGTTAAAAAAAAATCAAAACTTGGCTAGTGATTTATACTATTTCCAGAACATTACAACATAAGGATGAAAATGTTAACAAAAATTACACGTATATTGTGTTAATATTTTGATATCACCAAGTTGCTCTAGCATTATTCTAATAAAACCAAGAAATTAGTTATGGAACCATGGGTAGAATTCAATTTCCCATTCTCAACACAGAGCCTTGTTTGGTGGCACTCTTCCTGAATTCCAACTTGGAGGATACTTGCCCATCTAGACGGAAAAATTAAAAAAAGGAAAACTTCATTATTTCTCACTAATTTCCAGTTTTCACTAATTTCCAAACCATTTCCAGATCCAAATGCCATTCACATTTTCCACTCTCCTGGCAGGGACAGGGAAGAACTCATCAGGAATACAATAGTACTCCACATTAGGATCCCCCAAATAGCCTGACACCTATGGAAATTTCACCAGAACTGATATCTTTCTGCAGTGTGCTGCTGACCTTTCCAGCTGGCTTTTAGGCAAACTTGCCCTTTCAGGCAACTCAGGATGCAGCAACCACTACCTGTTTTCTACATGTACCAAACATTCCATAATTTCACATCATATACTCTTTGAGAAAAGTACACTTATAGATAACTCAAGAAATACACATGAATATTTAAATTTCTGAATTTTATTCTTTCTTAATGTAATTTCATTTAATTCCTACAGTAGATACACATCTTTCCCAGCTTCTCTGTGTAGTGAGTGATAACTGAAGAGTTCCTGACAGATACAATCTACTAAATATGAAATGATTAAATCACATAACTAATTAAGAAGTACCCAATTATTTTACTGGTAGGCTTTAACAAATCCATTGACATTTGCCTGCATAATAGCCATTACAGAAAAACACATTATATGTAAATGGATTAAGAACAATGAGATGATAGCTGTGGAAGAGAGTAAAGTTTTTCTTATGGCAAGATATAGGAAACACTTACTAAGGCACCAAAGCTAACCTTCAATACATATATTAGTTGGCATGCTTAAAATTTTTCACAAGAAAGGGCTAGAGAGATGGGTTCAATGTTAAAGGTCCAGTTGGCTCTTCCATAGGACCTGTGCTTAATTCCCAGCAACTACACAGCAGCTCACAGCCATCTGTAACTGCACTTCTAGGGTATCTGATGCCTTGTTCTAACCTTTTCCGGCATCAGTCATGCATGTGATACACAGAAACGTGATGGTAGAGATGACAGAGTCATGGAATATCTGCTAAGGTGAGCTGCCAACAGGGAGTGTATCCAGCCCAATAGAAAGAAGTGGCTTGCAGTCAACAAAGCTGAATAGAGTTGGAGATCTAAGAGGATTTTGGCATCACATGGAGATGGAAAGTTTGGAGTTTGCCCATTCATTTGTTAGTCTTCCTTGGCCCAGTATTTCCTCACTCTTCTCTTTATTTGGAATGTTGATGTATACCATGTGCCATTATATGTTAGAAATATATGATCTGCTTTTTGATTTTGATTTTCATGGGTGATTACAATTAAGAGATTGCAGGATTCTCAGAAGCAACATTGAACTTTCTAACATTGTTGAGACACTGTGATAGACTTTGGGGGCTTCTAGAGTTGAGAAAATGCATTTTGCAATGATATTATTATAAACTTCTAGTGCTAGTGAGTGACAGTTTAAATGTAGCTGGCCCACATACTTTCACAGGGAGTGCCACTGATAGGAGGGTTGTCTTTCTTGGATTTGGGGTGGGCATGGTCATTTGGAGCGAGGGTGACACAGTTTTGGCAGTCTTAGAGGTTTCCTATGCTCATAAAAACCACCCAGAATTTCAATAGACTTCCTATTGCCTACAGAATGTAGGATTCTCAGCTCTTTCTCCAGACCCACAACTACCTGTACGCCAGCATTTTATATGCCATGATGAAAATGGACTGCATCTCTGAAACTATAAGTGAGCCACTTCAAATAAATGATTCATTTATGCTCTCTCTCTCTCTCTCTCATGCTTTCTCACACTCTTTCTTTTCTCTTCTCTTACCCTCCCCAGGCTAAATCATCCTAGTCCCACGTGATTTTCTCTCCTCCCCTACTCTTTATTCTGGCCTCCCCTCAACTCACAACCCCCCACGCTCCCAATATGCTAAGAAGACTTAGTTCTTTTTCCCTTCTATGAAGGAACTTGTATGAATCTCTTAGAATCCTCCTTGTATTCTAGTTTCTCTGGCATTATGAAATATAGGCTGGTGATCCTTTGCTCTATGTTGAAAATATATATGTGTGTGAATACATACCATGTTCTTATTTTGTTGACTGGGTTACCT
The DNA here is from genome assembly GCF_943737965.1 of Phodopus roborovskii. Taxonomy (NCBI): domain Eukaryota; kingdom Metazoa; phylum Chordata; class Mammalia; order Rodentia; family Cricetidae; genus Phodopus; species Phodopus roborovskii. The sequence goes on from NW_026125489.1 coordinate 14,704,680, forward strand.
CATTCAGGAGGTTTCCTTAAAGTTCCATACATTTGTCTGTGATTTTCAAGATTCCATTGTTATTTTTTTGCCACAGAGCAGTATTCCATTGTGTAAATGTCCCACATCTTCTTCATCCATTCTTCATTGGAGGGACATCTAGGAACCTTCCAGGTTCTTGCTATGAACATAGTTAAACACATTTTTTTTTGTTGCATGGATATGGATCATTTGGGTATATGCATAAGAGTAAGATTGCCAGGTCCTGTGGTAGACCAATTCCCATTTTACTGAGGAACTGCGATGAAGATCTCCAAAATGGCTGTATAAGTTTGCAATCCCAACAGCAATGTAGGAGTACTCCCCTTTCTCCACATCCTCTCCAGCATAAGTTCGCATTTTAGCCATTTAGTCCTGATTTAAGCCATTCTTGTAGGAGAAAGATGGTATCTCAGAGTTGTTTTGATTTGCATTTCACTAATAGCTAAGGATGTTGAGCACTTGCTTAAGTGTCTTGCAGGCTTTTTGATTTCCTCTATTGAGAATTCTCTCTTCAGTTCTATACTCCATTTTAATAGAGTTATTTGGTGTTAGGGTGACTAGTTTCTTGAGTTATTTGTATATTTTGGAGATGAGCCCTATGTCAGATGTAAGGTTGGTGAACATCTTTCCCCACAGTGTGGGCTGCCTTTTGGTCTTGTCAACTGTGTCCTTTGCCTTACAGAAGCTTCTCAGCTTGAGGAAATCCCATTTATTAATTGTTAATCTCCGAGTCTGTGCTACTAGATTTATGTTCAGGAATGAATCTACTGTGCCAGTTTCTTTAAGGGTACTTACCATTTTCTCTTCGAAGATATTCAGTGAGGATGGATTTATGTTGATGTCATTGATCCATTTGGATTTGAGTTTTGTGCAAGGCTATAGATATGGGTCTATCTGCAGTCTTCTACACACTATCATCCAGTTGTTCCAGCACTATTTGTTGAAGATGCTTTCCTGCTCTCATTGAATACTTTTAGCTGTTTTGTCAAAAATCATGTGTTCATAGGTGTGTGGGTTAATACCAGGATTTTTGATTTGATTACTTTGATCTACTTGTATATTTTTCTGCCAGTACTAGGCTGTTTTCACGAATATAGCTCTAGTCAGGGATTAAAGTCAGGGATGTTGATGCCGCCTAAAGTTCTTTTGTTGTACAGGGTTGTTTGGCTATCCTGGGTATTTTGTTTTTCTATATAAATTTGATTATTATCCTTTCATGGTCTGTGAAGAATTGTGCAGATATTGATGGTGATTGCATTCAATCTGTAGATTGCTTTTAGTAAGATTTCCATTTTTACTATGCTTATCCTACCTATCCAAGAGCATGGGAGATCTTTCCATTTTGTGGTATCTACTTAAATTTCTTGTTTTAAATTAACAGTTCTTGATATTTAGGTATTTCACTTGTTTGTTAAGCATTACCCCAAGATAGTTTATGTTGTTTATGTTTATGGTAAAGGGTGATGTTTCTCTGTTTTCTATGTCTGTCCCATTGTCTTCTGTATATAGTACGGCAACAGATTTTTTTGAGTTGATCTTGTATAGTGGTAGTTTGCTGAAGGTGTTTATTAGCTGTAGGAGTTCCCTGATAGAAATTTTTGGGTTGCTTATGTATACTGTCATATATTTTCAAATAGTGAAAGTTTGGCTTATTCCTTTCCAATTTGTATCCCCTTGATCTCATTTTTCGTCTTATTCCTTTAGCTAGAACTTCAAGTAATATGGAGATAGAGGGTAGCCTTGTGTTGTTCCTGGTTTTAGAGGAATTGCATTAAGTTTCTATCCATTCAGTTTCATGTTGTCTGTTGATTTAATATATATGTTTTTATCATGTATAGGTATGTTCCTGGTATCCTTGATCTCTCCAAGCACTTTATCATGTGAGTGTATTGGAATGTGAAAAAGGCTTTTTCAGTAAACCCTGTTTTTTTTTTCAGTTTGTTTATATGGTGGATTACATCAATCGACTTTTGTATGTTCACCCATCCCTGCATGACAAGGATGAAGCCTATTTGGTCATGTTGGATAATTTCTCTGATGTGTGCTTGGATTTGATTTGACAGTATTTTATTGAGTATTTTTGCATCTATGTTCATTAGGGATATTGGTCTATCCTTCTCTGTCTTAGTTGTGTCTTTGTGTGTCTATGGTACCAATTTAATCGTGGCCTTGAAAAAAATGTTTGGTAATGAACATTTTGTCTCTATTGTGTGAAACAATTTGAGGAGTATTGGTATTAGTTCCTTTTTGATTTGCTGGTAGAATTCTGCACAAATACCAACAGGCCCTCGGTCTTATTTTGTTGGGAGGCTTTCGTTGACTGCCTAAATTTCACTGATGGTATAGGTCAGTTTAAGTTGCTCATCTGTTCTTGATTTCCTTTTGGTAAGTGATAGTTATACAGAAATTTCTCCATTTCCAATGAATTTTCAAATTCTGTGGAGTACAGGTTTTTAAAGTACAACCTGAAAATTGTCTTGACTTCCTCAGTGTCTGTTATATTGTCCACCTTTTTGTTTCTGATTTTGTTAATTTGTGTGTTCTCTCTCTGCTTTTCGGGTTAGTTTGGGTAAAGGTTTGTCTATCTGGTTGAGTTTCTTAAAAAACAACTCTGTTGCATTGATGTTTTGTATCATTTTCCTTGTGTCTATTGATTTGTGCTCTCGAATGGATTATTCCCTGGCATCTACTCTGGGGTGAGTTTGCTTCTTTTTGTTCTAAGTCTGTTAGCTGTGCTATTAATTCTCTAATGTGACTATCCTCAGTTTTCTTCATATGGGCTCTTATGAAATGAAATTCCATCCTTCATAGAAATCTTTTCAATGTTTAACATAAGTTGATGTATGTTGTGTACTCATTGTCATTGAATTCTAAGAAGTCATCCATTTCTTTCTTTATATCTTCTTGACCAGGAATGGTCCAATTGGACATTGTTCAGTTGCCATGAGTTTGTAGGGTTTCTTCGAGATTTGTGTTGTGGATGAATTCTAGGTTTAAATCATGGTGGTCTGATAAGATACATAGGAATATTCCAATTTCTTTTTTTAATCTGGTGAGGTTTTTTTCTGTGGCCTAGTATGTGGTTGATTTTAGAGATGGTTCAATATGGACTTGAGAAGAAGGTATATTATTTGTGTTTGGTTGTAATGTTCTGTAGATGTCTCTTAAGCCCAATGTAGACATAGCTTTTGTTAGTTCTTGTTTATTTATCAAATTTTTGTATGGTGGTCCTGTCTAGTGGTATGAGTGGTGTACTGAAGTGTCCCACTAGGAGTGGATGAGGTTTTACATGAGCTTCAAGATTTAGTAGAGTTTCTTTTACGAATGTGGGTGCCTTTGTATTTGGGGCATAGATGTTCAGAATTGAGAATTTGTCCTGATGGATTTATTCTATGATGAAAATGAAATGACTATTTTAATCTCATTTGATTGATTTTGGTGTGATGTGTAACATGTTAGATATTAGGATAGCTATACCTGCTAGCTTCTTGGGTCCACTTCATTGGAAGATCTTCTCCCAACCCTTTACCCTGAGGGAATGTCTGTCTTTGAAAATTAGATGTGTTTTTTGTATGCAGCAAAACCATCAATTCTGTCTTTGTATCCATTCTTTTATCCTGTGAATTTTCATAAGTGAGCTAAGACCATTAATGGTGAGGGATAGTAAGGACCACTGATTGTTAATGCTTGTTTGTTTTAGACTTTTTTTTGTATGTGGTAGTATTGTGAATATATTATCCATGCTTTAACCTTGGTTTTGGTGAATTGGGATTATCTGTTACTTATGTCTTTGTGAGCATAGTTAACTTCCTTGGGTTGGAGTTTTCCTTCAAGAAATTTCTATAAGGCTGGGTTTTTAGATATCATTGTGAAAATCCAACTATGTCATTAAATATGTTGTTACCTCCGTCTATAATGATTGAGAGTTTTGCTGGATATAGTAGCCTTGTCAGGCATCTGTGGACTCTCATATTTGTAGAACATCTACCAAGGACGTTCTGATCTTGAGAATTTCCAAGGAGAATTTAAGTGTAATTTTGATCAGTTTACCTTTATATGTTATCTGAAATTTTTCTCCTGCTGCTCTTAATAGTCTTTCTTTTTTTCTGTATGTTAGGTGCATTGATTGCTATGTGTTGTGGGGTCTTTATTCTTTGGTCCAGTCTATTTGGTGTTGGGTTTCCTTCTTGTGCTTTTATGGGCAAGTCCTTACTCAGATTGTGAAATTATTCTTCAACGATTTTGTTGAACATGTTTTCCACACCTTTGAGCTGGGCTTCTTCACCTTCTTCTACACCTATTATTCTTAGGTTTTTCTTTACCCAGTGTCCCACATTTCCTGGATGTTTTGTGTTAAGGATTTATTGGACTTATGATTTTCTTTGGTCGATGTATCTATTTTCTCTACTTTATCTTCAGCCCCTGAGATTTTCTCTTCATTCTCTTGTATTCTGTTGGTTTTTATTGAGTCTGTACTTCCTGTTAATTTTCCCAGTTTTTTTATTTCCAGCATTCCTTCAGTTTGTGTTTTCTTTATTGTCTCTATTTCAGTTTTCATGTCTTGAACTGTTCCTTCAACTCTTTGATTTTTTCTTGGTTTTCCTTGCTTTCTTTAAGCACTCACAAAATTGCCCCACACAAATTATATTTCTACATCCGATCTTGCTTCTTCAAGCAATAATGCTGGTTACATTGCTCTATCTTATATATTCTTTAAAGGTTTTATGTAGTATAACTCCTTGTTATCCAGTCTAGGTTGAGTATTTCTTATTGGAAGTGCCTGGCACTGTGTTTGCAATTTTATATGATCTGGGAAGTCCTTCTGTATATATTTTGTCTTATTGGTTGATGAATAAAATAATGATTGATTGATTGATTGATTGATTGGCCAGCCAGAAAATATAGGCAGAACTACGAGATGAGAATGCTGTGAAACACAGGTGGAGGGGTCGTGATTTAGTGCACCAAAGAAGTAACAGGATGGAGAATTCTCCCATAAGCCAAAACCAGGTGGAAATACATGATTAAAGAAATGGGTTAATAATTAAGAAAGAGATAGCCAATAAGAAGCTCAACCACCAGCCAACTGTTGTACACCTAATATACCATCTGTGTATTCACTTAGGACTAAAGGTTGGCAGAGTCAAACAGGATGAAGAACATATATATATATATGTATATATATATATATATATATATATATATATATAGAGAGAGAGAGAGAGAGAGAGAGAGAGAATGTCTGTCTATAGACCTTAACTATTGAACATCAAAAATTTAAAATTTGCTCTATGAAATGCTTCAAAATTCACAAAGTTTTGAGTGCTACATACACCCAAAGTGTCATTGAGAGCACTCTGGATTCCTGAATTTCCATAGTTCGGGTGGACACTTGCCTTAAACTGTGTGGAAGCAGAATACAGATCAGAACAAGGAGCTACAAAGGATTTTGCTGTTTGGTTGTTTTTGAGGTAGAGTCTTACTAAGCAATTCTCAGAATGGCCTGGAACTCACTCTGTAGATGAGGCTGGCCTCACACTCACAGAGATCCTCCTGCTTCTGCACTCCAATTGCTAGAATTAAAGGGATGTGCTACTATATCTGGGCTAACATTATTTACCCGGTTAAAAAAAAATAAGTAAGTCTATAATTACAAGCAGTTATGTTATTTACCCAAAATTTTTTCTCTAGAAATATAAGTAAAAGCAGTGCCTATACTTCACAAATGTCTACTCACAGAATATTTTAAAGGTAAAGTGAGATGAAAAGATAACATAAGGGCGATGTTACAGTAATGAAAATGTTTAAATACTATGCTTCTTCCTCCTCCCCCCGGAAGGAAAGGTGAGGTTCAGAATAGACCCTCCAACACAGTTGGAGGAGAGAGAATAGCTCCTTTCAGTAAAGTCAGCACAGTATATAGGGACCATATGGGGAGTGCTTTGGAATAATTAAAATAGCAGTTGTATGTACAAGGTCCTTTTGTGCACCAGGAATACATCCTGGTTCCACTGCCTGAGGTCCCTTAGACTGTGCAGTCCTTCTTGCTGAGACCCATATTCCCATGGAGGGCACTCCCTAAACCTAGAGACAGGAAAGAAGTCCTAGTCTCTACTTCAAATGACTTGACAGATTTACATGACCCCACCTGGATGGCATTGCCCTACATGTGGAATTGGGGTGGGGTGGATGGGAGGGGAGGGTGGTCAGGGTACATGTGAACACGGAGAGAGTTTAAGAGGTAGGGAGAGAGGGAGGGAGAGGGAGGGAACTGGGATAGACATCTAACAGAAAATAATAATAATATTAATAATAATAATAATAACAGTGACAATGATAATAACAGCAGTCTTAAATGCAGATCCAATTAGCTGAACCATAAGTCAGAATCACATTCAACAGCTCTCATCGTGTTATCCTACTGTCTGTCATCTTATGTCTAATATGTGCCCTGAACATTACTCAGATTTCAACAGAGCATGGTGTTTTTGAAGCTTTTCAACAAATTAGATGTTTATTAAAATAACAGCATGAGGTGCATATATAAATATTCACACCTTGAATTCCCTCAGCTTTACACCTATGTAAAGAATTCTGATATTTTCAAGGTTTTCTTTTTAAATTGGCGTGTGTGTGTGTGTGTGTGTGTGTGTCTTTCTTTCTTTCTTCCTCTTATTCTTTCTTTCTACCTTTCTATCAACATGGGGGTCATGTCCATGCAAGGTACAGTGGCCAATGAGGCCAGAGGAATTGGATCCTTTAAAGATGAAGTTTACATGGACCTTGAGCTATTCAATATGTGTGATAGAAACTGAACTCAGCACAGCAATATGTGCTTTTAAAAGCTGAGTCACCTGTTCATCCCAAAAGCAGTTCTGATTTTTAAAATATGAAGGTCATAAGTTTGAGTGGAATGGTGCTTATTTTTATATGTGCAATGTGGAAAGCAGGCTACATGCTCTACAGAAATTTTACCTGGGTAAATAACACAACTATCAAGATGTATTTTACATAAAACCCAAACAAAAAAACAACAGAACCACACAATGCCAAACTATTATCTACTGTATATAGCCACACAAGTTAAGCAAAGGATGCCGGTGCTATTTAGGAGTCACTGTAGGATTGACGGAGGATGATGTGCATATGCTTTTTGTGTTTCTTTGTTAGCTTGTCATTTTTTTTGTGTGTGTTGCATTTTATTTTGTTTTCTGAAATGGTTTCATTATGTACCCCTAGCTGGCCTGGAAGTGGGTATGCATACCCAATTGCCTGAAAATGAAAATGATTGTCCTGTTTGACTCAGAGTACGATTCAAATGTGCCTGACACCATATACAGACATTTTTGGAAATTTGTGACCATATACTTCCCAATAATCCAACTTTGAAGGTGATCGGAGATGTCACTCTGTAAATATGTTTCTCATACTGGTTAATGAATAAAGTATTGTTGGTCAATAGGAAAGCAAGACAGGCAGTACTAGGAGACATGGAAGATTCCAGGAAGGAGTAAGGAGGAGTCAGCATGGAGAGACTGGGGAGACCAGATGCTGGCCCCTTTCCCCGGTAAGATGAAACCACTTGGAAATACTTAGAATAACAGTAATGGGTTAATACTTAAGACAGAGATAGCCAATAAGAAACTAGTATCTGGCCAACAGCATTATATCAAATATAGAGTTTCTGTGTGTTATTTGGAGCTAGCATGGTGATGGGCCCAGGCGCTGGGGGCTTGGGGGAACTACTACATACATGAAGGTTTGCAACGTGAAAGTGATTGATTTAAGTCAGAGCCACATAGGTCATGGCCAACCATGAAAGGTTCTAGTCATAGTTTGGGAGGTTTTATTTTGTTTTGCTTTTTAGTTTTTTGAAAGAGCATCTCTCTGTGTGTAGCTCTGGCTATCCTGGAAATCACTCTGTAGACCAGGCTAGACACAAAATCAGAGATCTACATGTCTTTGCCTACCAAGTGCTAGGACTAAAGCCATACACCAACACTGCCCAACTAAAAGTCAGATTATAAAAGTAAACAAATTCATAAAATACTGTGAAGAATCAGAAATTACTTTTGAATTCTTCAAGTTAAAGACTCAAATATTACCATGCATTCAATATGTAATCCAGATGACTGAGAACCCTATCATTTTACAAATTAATCATTCCCAATTGTGATTATGGTTCCAAAGGTAAAAAAAAAAATCACCAAAATCAGCAACAAGTGGAACTTAAACACCAGGGAATTCCTGTTTCAATTACAGTAAATCTTATAGAGTGTGTACCATCCCAACAAATGGTCTACAGAGACGATCAAAGCATGGTTGACCCATCATAGTGGCATCATCTATATATTTGTCCCACTCCAAGCATTGTTACTACTTGAAGTCTTCAATATTTGCAGTGTAAGATATATTTACATTTTAGTGAAATATGACTCTCAAAATGATTGCTGACATCCATAGGTAGTTGGAGGTATATACTACCCATGAAGATTTCTCTTTAATTCCACTTCAACTGGAAAGCACAATGCAAATGATTATCTCTTTGGAAGTCATTAAAATGCTAACTTAGTAAATCACCAGCAGAGGTACTAAATACATCTTTGAAGGGCTAAGCTCCCTGAGATTATTACAGTCATCAAACTCTAGACCTTGTCTTAACTTTTAAATCAATACTTTGAAATTTGCTTCATAATTAAAATAACCATTCAAAAATTCTGAAAGTATTGTTAATATGTAGTCACAATGCTATTCCACTTAAATACATCTCATTCATTCTCCCCAAAAATAACTAATGGTAACTTATTAATAGCACTGTGCCTTTAAAGGACCTGTCATGACATTTCACTGAGAAAGTGAGATATCAGTCATTTTCATTAATGCTAATAAGCCAAAACCCAGAGTTAATGAAACAATTTCAAATAAAATCATCACTACAAAATCCTAAATACTGTTGGGTGAAAATGTTAATTTAAACTAAACTAAACTATTATATACAATATATATGGATACATGATATGTATTTAAAATATGGGTTAAAAAAACACTACCTCTGGCAAATGCTGTCTTTATAAAATCAGGTGAATATCCTGCTTTAGTTAGTCTGCAAACAAAGAACAAATATATCTATGTTACTCATCAGAAAGAAACACCACACTTTAGGCAAAGGCCAATTCCAAAGCAGTTCCATGCTCAAAATCTGTTGAAAAAAAAACACTGATCTGCCCAGATCCATTTATACAGTTCCACACTTCTTATGGAGGTCTGGCTTCTTCTTAGAGGTGTTCATGTTTACAACTGAATGTTTCTATAAATTGTACTTGATTGAGTGCTATCTTACAGAGAATACATACATTCATGAAGTAGAACATACTAGATAAACTAGTAGAATGGTGTAATTTTATGACTAAGGAAACTGAGGCAGGGGATTTAACTGACTCTGAAAGGAAAAGAACTGCTCTGAGTTACCCACACTTCCCCTTGTAAAACTTAAAATTCCACTAAATGATGAGACTATTGCATTTCTAAAGTTTGTATCTTTAAGTGTAACATTTTTAAACAAGTGCTACTTAATTCCTGTTTCTTAGACTTGAAATAGAACAGCTTTATTTATTAGGAATAAAGTACTCTAAGAAAGCATCACAGTGTCAGAAAGGCATCCTTTCTTTTGCCCACTCTTGTTTTTTTCTACACTCATCATTCTGTAATGTTTTTACCTGACACTTTTAATAGTGTGACTTGTAAAAGCATCTTGAAGTGTCCCTGAAATAACCAAAGAAAAGTATTTCACACAAATTAAAATTCATAGTACTAAAACTGAACAGATATTTTATAACATTATGAAATTTACTACATTTTTTTTAAAAAAAATATTTATACAAGCATTTCACAATGAAGAAACTATTTCAAATAATGTGTTCTTATGAATACTTACTTTTGTATCATCAGAGCATTGTTTCTCTTTAATTCATTGACGTTTCTTTCCAAAGCACGAGCTTCCAGCTTGAAGAAAATACTAGATTTTGAAACTATATCTATAAAATCTCAAATGTCTAGAGCATGATAGCATATAAATTCACAACTAAAAACAGGTTAAGAATCTGCACTTATCTTTTATCACCCCCATCACGATGCCTCTTCCAGTGACCCCCATCTCCTGACCTCTGCTGGAGTGCCAGGCCTCTCCTAGAATGTCTATCCATGCAGGACCACACTGAATCCCTGCCTACCTGATCTTTGTCCCCCATCACCGGGACTCTGTTGGAGGTGAATCTGGGACCAGTTCAGGTTCAATCCCTCCCATACACTTCCCTGGAAACTTCCAGGGTAGCCCTGAATGTAGCTCCCACCTACATCCAGTAGCCATCGAGAACACTCCTAGAACTCTGATCCACAAAACCACCCACCCAGAATCTGCCCTCACCCCAACCTGTGCCCTAACTAGGCCACTGTCCCACTGCTCTTATTGAGCACTGGACCACAGAGCAGGACCAACAATCCCGCCACCTTCAGGGAACTTCCTGGATCTATTCTGAGCACACTAAACCACATCAAGTCCCCTCCTGCATAATCTTTGAACCCCATCGCCTGGCCTCTGCCTGATACCTAAGTAGCCAGGCCTCTGCTGGAGACCAGACTATCCATGATGGACAACTGAGTCCCTGCCTACCTGATCATTGACCCCAATTGCCAGGACCCTGCCTGAGAGGTAAGCTCCTAGAGAGTTTGGACCACCCAGAGATACAGACATCGTACTCCTGACACACTTAAGCCCACTGGGGGAGTAGCATAAACAGGAGAGAAATCCCACATGTACCCATTGGAAGAAGTGAACGTAAGGTGACAATACAAGAAAACACCTAACAATAGAAAGACAAGAAGGAAGTCATCAGAATCTAGGGAATCTACACCAACTACTAGACCTGAAGACATGAAAGCAGATGAAGCAGAAGAGGAGGACTTAGAAAATATCGTCATAAAAATGACAGAGGCACTCAGAGACTGTACGAGAAAATCTCTTAGAGAAATGAAAGGAAAAACATACAAAAAAGATGGAAAAAATGAACAAATTTCTTAAAGCAAGTAAGAAAAGGCAAGAAAAAAACAAACAGATGAAGGAAATAATTCCAACACTTCAAAACCTGAAAACTGAAATAGAGACAATCAAAACAAAACTAAGGGAATGCTGGAAATAGAAAAATTACACAAATGATAAGAACTATAGATGCAAGCATAACTAACAAAAACCAAGAGATATAAGAGAGAATCTCGGGCACTGAAGATAAACAGGAGGAAATGATTCATTGACCAAAGAAAATCTTAACTCCAACAACTCCTTAACAGAAAACACCCAAGAAATGTTGGACACTGTGAAAAGGCCAACCCTACCAATAATATGTATAGAAGAACTTGAAAAAGCCCAGCTCAAAGGGGCAGAAATCATGTTCAACAAAATCATTGAAGAAAACTTACCCAAGTTGCAAAGGATATGTCCATGAAAATACAAGAAGCATATCGAACAACAAACTGCACCAAGGAAAAAGAACCCCTCGACACATATAATCAAACATATGAATGAAGAAAGAATTTTAAGAGCAGCAAAGAAAAAGACCAGGTAACATATAAAGGCAGACCAGTCAAAATTACACCGGACTTTTCCATGGAAACTCTCAAGGACCGTAGGTCCTGGATATGTGGTTCTAAAAGTGCTAAAAGTCCATGGATGCCACCCTAGGATACTATGCCAGCAAAACTCCCAATCACTATAGACAGAAAAAAAGATCCTGCCAGATTTTCACAATACATATCTACATATCCAGTCCTATAGAAACTTCTGTAAAGAAAACTCCAGCACAAAGAAGTTATCTAGGCTCATGAAGTCATAGGAAATAGATGATCCCAATTCATCAGAGCCCAACTTAAAAACAGGGCAATTATATTCTGATTACCACGGCCAAAAAAATATCTAAAGCAAACAAGCATTAACAATCAATGGTCCTTACTTTCCCTCAACATGAATGGTCTTAAATAACATATAAAATGACACAGGCTAAAAGAATGGATAGCAGGACAGAATCCATCCTTCTGCTGAATACAAGAAACACAGATAAGCTTCAAAAGCAAACATTAACCTATAACAAAGCGTAGTGAAAAGAACTTCCAATCACATGGAACCAAGAAGCAAGCAGGTGTGGCTCTCCTAATATCTAATAAGTTAGACTTTTAATCAAAATCAATCAAAACAGATGAAGAAAGTCAGTTCTTATTCATCGTAAAGAAACTCATCGTAGAGAAACCCAACTCAATACTGGACATATATGTCCCAAATACAAAGGCACCCACATTTGTAAGAGAAGCACTACTAAAACTCAAAGTTTACATAAAACCTCACATACTCACAGTGTGAGAATTCAACACCCCAATCTCACCACTAGACATTTCCACCAGACACAAACGTAACAAATAAACAAAAGAACTAACAGAAGTTATGTCTCAATTGGGTTTAGCAGTCATCTATAGAACATTCCAACCAAACACAAAATAATGTACCTTCCTCTCTTCTCCACATGGAACCTTCCCTAAAATTGACCACATACTCGGCAGCATAACAACCTCAAAAGATACAAAAAATTGGAATAGTCCCCTGTATTTTATCAGACCACCATGCTTTCAAGCTGGAATTCAACAACACACCTCACAGAAATCCTACAAATTCACAGAAACTGAACAATGCACAATTGCACCTGGATCACAGAAGAAATAAGGAAAGAAATGGTGAACTTCCTAGAATTCAACAAGAATGAGGACACAACATATACAAAACTTATCGGACACCTTGAAAGAGTGCTATGAGGGAAGTTCATTGCACTAAGTGCCCATATGAAGAAAACTGAGAATAGTCACATTAGAGAATAAACAGCAAAACTGAAAGCCCTAGAACAAAAAGAAGCAAACTCACCCCAGAGGTATAGTAGCAAGGAAATAATTTGAGGGCTGAAATCAATAAAGTAGAATCCTGGAAAACAATACAAAAATCAATGCAATAAAGAGTTCACTTTTTGAGGAAATGAACAAAATAGACAAATCTTTATCCAAACTAACAAAAAAGCAGAGAGAGAATACACAAAATAACAAAATCAGAAACAAGAAAGGAGACATAACAACTGACAATGGGGAAATCCAGACAATTTTCAGGTCATACTTTGAAGCCCAATGCTCCATAAAATTTAAAAACTCAAAGTAAATGGACAAATTTCTCAATAACTATCACTAACTAAAATTAAATCAAGAACAGATGAGCACCTTAAAAATACCTATAATCCCTACTGAAATAGAGTCAGTCATTGGAAGCCTCCCAACCAAAAAAGTCCAGGGCCAGATGGCGTCAGTGCTGAATTCTACCATAAATTCCAGCTAAAGCTAATAACATAACTCCACAAATTGTTTCACAGAATAGAAGTAGAATGTCCATTAACAAGCTCCTTTTACAAGGCCACAATTACCTTGGTAGCTAAGCCAAGAGAAGACACAACAAAAAAGAGAAGTACAGACCAATATCCATCATGAATATTGATGTAAAAATACTCAATAAAGCACTGGAAAATGGAATCCAAGAACATATCAGAGAAATCATCCAACATGACTAAATAGGCTTCATCCCTGGGTTATAGGGACAGGACAACATATGAAAATCTATCAATGTGATCTACCATATAAACAAACTGAAAAAGAAAAACAATGTAATCATCTCACTGGATGCTGAAAAAGCCTTTGAGAAAATCCAATACCTTTCATGATAGAGGTCTTGGAGAGATCAGGGATAACAGGAACATACCTAAATGAATAAAAGCAATATACAGTATACCAACAGCCAACATCAAACAGAGTGGAGAGGAGATGAAGGCAATTCCTGTAAATCATGAACAAGACAAAGCTGCCCTCTTACTCTCAATATCACTTCAATAATGTAGTTGAAGTTCTAGTTAAAGCAATAAGAGAACAAAAGGAGATTAAGAGGATAAAATTGGAAAAGAACAAGTCAATCTGTCATTATTTGCAGATAATATGATAGTTTACATAAGTGACCCAAAATAACTCTACCAGGAAATTCCTACCACTGATAAACACCTTCAGCAAACTAGCAGGTTACAAGATAAACTCAAAAAAAATCAGTAGCCCTAATTTATTTAGACGACAAAGAGGTAGAGAAGGAAATCAGAGAAACATCACCCTTTACAATAGCCACAAGCAACATAAAGTATCTTGGTGTAACACTTACAAAACAAATAAAAGACCTATATATTAAGAACTTTGTGGCTCTAAAGAAAGAAATTAAAGAAGATACCAGAAAATGGAAAGACAGCCCACAGACTGGGAAAAGATCTTCAACAATCATACATCTGAGAGAGGGTCGATCTCCAAAATATACAAAGAACTCAAGAAACTAGTCACCAAACACCAAATAACCCTATTAAAAATGGTGCACAGAACTGAAGAGAGAAATCTCAATTATGAAAATCAAAAAGGCTTCAAGACTCTTAAGAAAGTACTCAATATCCTTAGCTACCAAGGAAATGCAAATCAAAACAATTTTGAGATACCATCTTACCAGAAATACTAAAATTAGGAACACCATGACAACTTATGCTGGCGGGAGAGGAAAAAACGTGCAGCCATTTTGTAGATCATTATGGTGATTCTAAGGAAAAATGGGAATCAGTCTATCACAGGATCCAGCAATCCCATACTTAGGCATATACCCAAATGATCCACATCCATGCAAAAAAAGATATCTGTTTACTATATTCATAGCATCATTATTTGTAATTGCCAGAATCTAGAAGCAACCTAGATGCCCCTCAACAGAAGAATAGATAATGAGTATGTTGCACATTTACAAAATGGATTACTACTCTGCCAGAAAGAAACAATGGAATATTGAACTTTGCAGGCAAGTGGATAGAACTTGAAGAAACCATCCTGAATGAGGTAACCCAGTAACAAAAAGAGGGACATGATACGTATTCAAGTATATGGATTTTAGACATATAGCAAAGGATCACTGGCTTATAATTTACAGTGCCAGTGACGAGACTAGGATACAAGACGTTTCTAAGAGATTCATACATGATCTCTCACGGGAGGGGGGATGGAGGAACAAGATCTCCTGAGAATATTCAGAGTGGTGGGGCAGTGAGTACAGAGGGGACTAGGAGAAAGAGAAGGGCAGGAGAGGAAAGCACATGAGACTAGAAAGATTGAGTCAGGGAAGGAATAGATGGGAAAAAGACACAGAGAGAGAAATACCATAAAAGAGGGAACCATTATAGGATTCTATAAAAAATGATTATAGAGAAATATACAGAGACCTACAAGTCTCATCCCATTTTACAATTTGAGCAACATTTGCTAGGCTACTATAAATGTCCTTCCCTGATAAGGAGATTGATGACTAACTTATGTACAATCATTTAGCCCTCATCTTGAAGCTGATAGAAATAGAAGCAGATACACACAGCTAAACACTGAGCCAAACTGGAATCCAGATGCAGAGAGGGAGGACAAAACCAGGCTATAGAAACATATATAGACAACTGACCTAAACAAGGAGGAGCTAATGGGTCCCAGACTGATAGCTAGGAATCCAGCATTTGAACAACTCAGACCCCCTAAACATGGGTATCAGAAGGCATGGCCAGTCTAAGGGACCTCTGACTGTAGAACCAGGATGTATCCCTGGTCCATAATAGGACTTTTGGAGCATGTTCCCCATGGAGGGATACTCCTTGCACCTAGAGGCAAGAGGGAGGGCCTAGTTCCTACTCCAAATGATTTGACAGATTTAGATGACCCATCCAGGAATACATCACCCTACATGTGGAGTGGAGAGATGTTATTTGAGGGTGGTGGTTGGGCATGGGAGGGTAGAAGAAAGGGTGCAGGAAGGGATGGAGCAGGAAGTGGGATTCATATGTAAAATAAGAATAATAAATAAATATAATAATTAAATAAAAGAGAATTGTCACTTATTGTAGTCAATATAAATCATTTTTAATTTCAGGAATTATTTAAAAAGGGAATGAGTTTTATGCCAGCCACATGAATAAATGTAAAGCTGGAGTTTCATTGGTACTTGTCAATTAATGTTGCTGTTTAAATGCAATATCAGTGCCTAAAATCATTTGATGATGAAAATATCCAATCATAAGTGGCTAGCAGACTACCTTAGAGCAAAGTAAATGGGAATGGATGGTCCTTAGGTCCATAATACTGGAAACTACAAATGTCTAAAACAGTTTCAGAGAATGCTATTACAGGTCATTTTTAATAGCTAAATGGAATCTGTACATATCACACAACTATTAAGTATAAGACAATTCACAAACACAATTGCAGCACTTATTATTTGTATCTGTGCATTTGTTGGTAGTGTGCAGCACCATGCCCAGCTTAGTTATAATAAATACCAAGAACCTGCAATACTCTCAAATAATCATTAACAAAAGTCAAACATCTGTTATTCTACATGCTTCCCAGCCAATCTGTTGACTCTACAGATCAGATACAGAATATAGAATACATTAGATCAAT
The DNA here is from genome assembly GCF_943737965.1 of Phodopus roborovskii. Classification (NCBI taxonomy): domain Eukaryota; kingdom Metazoa; phylum Chordata; class Mammalia; order Rodentia; family Cricetidae; genus Phodopus; species Phodopus roborovskii. The sequence continues at coordinate 14,721,291 of NW_026125489.1, forward strand.
TCAAAATGTAAGCTTACCATTTATAAGTAGCAAACACTAACACTCTTCAAATTAAAGGGACTCTACAGTCAATAACTTTGCAATATAGATGAGAATTGACTTTAGCCAATGAATGCACTTAACATCCACCGTAAATATGGCTTAAATATATTTTACTACTATCAATTTTTTTTGGTGCACAACTTTAATCCCAGTACAAAGGAGGTAGAGGCAGGTGCATCACTAAGGCCACCTTGTTCTACAGACATAATTCCAGGATTGCCATTAATACACAAAGAAACCTTGCCTCAAACCCCTGCTCCAAAAAGGATGTTTCTCTGTGTGTAATTATTTTCCAATTGTAATCATAAAATCAATTTTAAACAAAAAGGAATTCAGTACAATACTCTGAGCTAGTAAAATGTTACAATTCACTTAACTGTTTTAAAATTTCACTTAGTTTTATGTACATAAGTGTTTGTCCTGACTCTGATATACCTGGACTTACAAGGTTCTCAGTGTATGACACATAAATATGAAGATGTGTGCACATGTTATGTGTGTGTCCATGCACACACAAGTGTGCTGTGTCTTAAGAGGACAGAAGAGGGTCTAAATTCACCTGGAAGTAGAATGACAGGCAAATGTGAGCCATCTGACTTGCTCAGAACCAAACACAGCTCAGGTCTTCTGGAAGAGCAGCAAGTGCTGAGCTGAAATACTGAGCTCTCACTCCAACCCCCAAAGCTCCTTCTCAAGTCTTTGTGATTTTAAAACTAATTATATTCAGAGGGAAATGTACAAGTAAAGCACAAAATAAAAGATTAATTCTCAGTGCTTCCTATGGTCTGGCCTGTAATATGATTTCAATACTGGTAAAATTAATAAAATCCATAGAAAGTGATTATTTTTAAATATCATCTATACCATTACCTAATATAAAATGAATATTATATGTTACTGGACTTAAAAACTTACCCAATAGTCATGTGCCTTTTGTTCATGAGCAATAACCTAAAATCAGTTGTTACAATTATTCGTAAATAAAAAACATTCATTGCCAACACTAAAATTCATGGCCCAAACCATAATTTCCACTGCCTAGGCATCTCTGAAGCACTATAACTATTTTGAAAGCATAATTTCACATATACAGATTATTTTCTCTCCTGAAATTTTTAACAAACCTGAACATAAGTGTTTTTAATGCCAACAAACTGCAGAAGATGATCAACTACTAGAGTTTCCAAAGAACAGATAACAAGCCCAACATGGGACTGCGATGGTGACAGACATTGCTGTGCTGTATAATACTCATTCCAAAAGAATGGGAAGTTGCAGAAGTTTTTTTTTTTTTTTTTTTTTTTTTTTTTTAATTTCAGGATCGTTGGCTCCCTGTGTATATTTCAGTTTCACAAAACACCTCAGGAGTGATGAAAGCTACAGTCCTGCACTAGTTCTATCCAGTCAGAGTGCTCAAACTGCATATACACCTGTCACTTGACACACATACCTGCCCTTGATAGGAGCAAATTGTTCTCTCCAATTCTTCTTCGATATCCTTGGCACGCCGTCTACATGGAACAAATAGTTACTCCACTGTGCTGATATATAATAAAGAATAACAGCACGTGGCTACAAGAATAATACTGAGTGTTCTTCCTTATTTAATTATAACCTCAAGATTCCTCTTTTGAGAGATGCTGACAGGTATTAAAGACCATCTTCTCCTCCCCTAGGTCTAATGTCAATTAACTATGTGAGTACTACTACTTGGATGTGCCTAACACAATGTCACAAAAATTCAAACAGTACAGAAGGTCTCAAGCAGCCTGTTCAGGGGCTCAATTACAATCTTACCACGCCCCCATCCTAAGTACAAAAGTCTCAGGCACATGCAGGCATGCCTGATCATCTGGATTTCATTTTCAGGATTCAAAATCATGAAAGATTAACTCAGATCCTATAAAATTAACAGATTCCCAGAAAAGGAAATAATTTTTGTTTGTTTTGTTTTGTTTGTTTTTTACTTCAAGACAGGGTTTCTCTGTAGCCCTAACAGTTCTAGAACTGGCTCTGTAGACCAGGCTGAACTTGAGCTGATAGAGATCCACCTGCCTCTGCCACCAATGCCCAGCTCAGGAGAGGAACTCATAAGAGGTAAAAGTATAACTAACTTACTGTCTTTATGAAACAAAAAAGTAATTTGTCCTTTTAGACAAAGCCCAAACTTACTCTTCCTAAGGTTGATAGAAGTGTCCTATGACTCAAGTTGCTGTGGTGAACTTCTAACTGACATTCTAGTGTTTCCTCAGGTCCACTGAGGACTGAACCAAAGACTAGCTAAGCATTTACTAAAATTCTAAGATTGGCTTGTTCATTTCATGGCAAACTTGCTGAATATTAGTACTGTGTATATTCTTCCCCAGCTGAAAAAATCTTCATGAATGAGCTTGAATTAACTGCTCATCATGTCCTTCTTGAAAACAGGGTCTCATGCAGTCCAAGCTAGTTTCAAACTCACAATGTAGCCAATATTGGTCTTGATCTCGTGACCATTCTTTTCCACCTCCCAGTGCCAACACACAAAACATCCATACCTATTTATAAACTTCTTCATGTTGACATAAAATATGCTTATACTTATATATCACATCCCCAAAAAGAAAATTTTCCTTTTTATATTTTCTGAATATCAACAAAATTCCATGAAGTTCAAATACAAAGTAATGAAACAAAAATATGCCAATTCACTGAGTAGTGGTGTTAAGGCACACAAGCCTTTAGTCCTAGCACTTGGTAGGCAGAGGCAGGCAGATCTTTGAGTTCAAGGCAAGTCTGCTTCCAGAAAGAGTTCCGGATGGGTCAGGGATAAAGAGACCTTGTCTGAGATCAAACAAAACAATAAAGCCATTTTATTTTACTGCTTCCTGATGCCAAGCATCAAAATAAGAAAGAGGATGACTTACCTATAGGTCTCTAGTTCCTTGTTCACATGGCTGGTTCTCTTGTTCACTTTGAAAAGCTCTTCCTCTTTCTCCAATCTACAATTTTCCTCCACTGTTATTTTCCTTAAAAAAAGAGTTTTTCATTCCTTTTAATGTATGTAATCAATATAATCAACTACAATCACAAATGGTGTATCACACAAAGCAATTGTCATACACCACAGCAAAGGCCATGTGCAAAAAAAGTAAAAAGAAAAAAAAATTTGTGTGTCTCTGATATGAAATTTGGCACTGGGCCAAATTGTGGTTCCAACAAACCCTCCACTTCTGTGGAACTTCCTGGCTCTGCTCTGAACCCACTGGAACCACCTATCCACTCAGGAACACCTTGATGCTAAACTGTCCTAATCTTTGAACCCCACCAACTGGCCTCTGCCAGGGGAGAAATCTCCAAGAGAACTTGGATTATCCAGGGTTGCAGACATCGAACTCCTGACCCTCCTACATTCACCACGACAGCATGGTAAAGAGAGACAGAAACTCCAGCTTCACACACTGGAATAAGCGATGGGAAGACAGCAATAGAGGAAAACACCCAACAATAGAAAGAACATAATCTAGGGACTCCACACCAAAAAGAACTAAACATATCAAAACAAATGAAGAAGAGAATGACATAAAAAAATTCTTAAAAACAACACAGGCCTTCAAAGGTGCTATGAGAAAAAAATCCCTTAAAGAAATGGAAGAAATCCAGACTAATGTGGTTTGGTCACACCTCCTGAAACAGAGTACGAGGTGATCCTACATTCAAAACAGCTGGACAAAGCAGCCTTACTGACAACAGCCTGGATTTCTGAATCTTCTTCGAATCCCCCATGACAGCGCCCATTACCAGCAGGAAGTAGTTTTGAAAGAACAACACCCAAATCCCCAAAAATTGTCTATAAATGTTTGTTTTCATTTAAATGGACTTTGTTATATAAAATCAATTAAAACAAGAAATGGAAGAAAAAAACAAACAATAAATTGGAAGAAATAGAGAGAAAGGCCACAGAATATATGAATGAAATGAAAAAAAAATCTCTTAAAGAAAGTAAAGAAAGCAAAGAAAAAACAATAAAACAGATGAAGGAAGCAATTCAAACTGTTCAAGACCTGAAAACTGATATAGAGACAATAAAGAAAACACTAATTGAGGGAATGCTTAAAACAGAAAACCTGGGTAAATGATATGCAGACACAAGCATAACCAACAGAATATAAGAGATTGAAGAGAGAATCTCAGGAGTTCAAGATAAACTACAGGAAACAGATTCATTGACCAAAGAAAATCTTAAATCCAACAAAACATAGTAGAAATGTGGGATACTGTGAAAAGGCCAAACCTAAGAATAATAGGCATAGAAGAAGGTGAAGAACCCTAGCTCAAAGGTGCAGAAAATATATTCAAAAAAATCATAGAAGAAAACTTTCCCAATGTGAAGGGAACTTTTCCAATTTGAAGAAAATGTGCTTATGAAAATTGAAGAAGCATACCCAAAACCAAATAGACAGGACAAAAAAAAAAAAAAAAAAAAAAACTCCCATTGACTCATCATAATCAAAACATCTAACATACAGAATAAATAAAGAATATTAAGGACAAGAACAAAGGCCAGGTAATTTATAATGGCAATCAAAATATCAATCAAAATATCAAAATTGCACCTGAATTCTACATGGTAACTATCAAGGCCAGAATGTCCTGGATAGCTGTTCTACAAGTACTAAGATTTCACAGATTCTAGCAAAGGCTACCATACCCAACAACTCTCAATCACTATAGATGGAGAAAACAAGATATTTAATGACAAAGCCAGATTTTCACAATACATATCCACAAATCCATCCCTGCAGAATGTTCTGGAAGGAAAACTCCAACCCAAGGACGTTAATTACAATAACAAACAACTAGCCAATAGATAATACTCTTTCACCAGAACCCAAAAGTAAAAGCATAGGAAATATACACAACAATACCACTGCCAACAACAACAAAAAGAAATCTAAAACAAATAAGAATTAACAATTAAGGAATGAATGGTCCTTACTTTCCACCAACATTAATGGTCTTAACTTGCATATAAAAAGACACAGTCTAATAGAATTGATCTGAAGACAGAATCTACCCTTTTGGTGTAAACAAGAAACACATCTAAGCTTCAAAGACAGATACTAACCTAGAGAAAAAGGGTTGGGGAAAGAAAATCCAATCATTTGTGTCCAGGAAGCAAGAAGGAGCAGTTGTCCTAATATCTACCAAGTTAGACTTCAAACCAAAATCAACCAAAAGAAGGCCATTTTATACCCATCATAAGAGAAGTCTATCAGTACAAAGTCTCAATTCTGAACATCTATGCTCCACTTAAAAAGGCACCCACATACATAAAAGAAACACTAATAAAACTGAAAGCTCACATAAACCTCACATATTACCAAACTCTTTTTATGGGGCTTGTTACACAAGTCACACAAATGCACAAATAAGAAGGAGAACTACAGACCAACATCACTCATGAACATTGGTCCAAATATACTATATTAAATACTGGTAAAATGAATCCAAATTCACATCAGAGAACTCAACCAACATGACCAAATAGGCTTCATCCCAGAGACGCAGAGATGGTTCCACATACAAAAATCTATCAAGGAGCCCCACAACAAAAACAAACGGAGAAGGAATAACCACATTATAATCCCACTAAGATGCTGAAAAGGCCTTTGAAAAAAATTGAACACCCTTGGAGAGATCAGGGAAAACAAAAACATACCTAAATAAAATAAAAGCAATATATAGTAAACCAACAGCCAACATCATACTGAAAGGAGAGAAGCTTAAGGCAATTCCTCTAAAATGAGGAACATGACAAGTCTGCCCTCTCTCTACATATCTCTTCAATAATGTACTTGAAGTTCTAGCTAAAGCAATAAGAAAACAAAGGGAGAACAAAGGGATACAAATTTGAAAGGAAGAAGTCAAAATGTCAATATTTGCAGATGATATGATAGTTTCCATAAGTGGCCCGATAAACTCTACCAGGGAACTCCTATGGCTGGAAAACATTCAGCAAATTAGCAGGATACAAGGTTAAGGAAAAAAAAAAAAACATTAGGCCTACTATATACAGACAATGATGTGGCAAAGGAAGAATTCACAGAAACATCTAATGGATCAAAGACCTCAACATAAAACCAGCCACACTTAGAAGAGAAAGTGGGAGGTACTCTTAAACAAATTGATACAGGAGACAGCTTCCTGAACATGACACCAGTAGCACAGTCACTGAGATTGGCAATACATAAATGGGACCTCTTCAAATTGAGAAGCTTCTGTAAGGCAAAGTACACAGTCAGCAAGACCAAATGGCAGTGCACAGACTGGGAAAAGTTCTTCACCAACCCCATATTTGACAGAAAGATGATCTCTACAATAGACAAATAACTCAAGAAACTAGTTACCAAAACAACAAATGAAGAGAGAATTCTCAATAGAGGAATCCAAAATGGCTGAAAGAGACTTAAGAAAGTGCTTAACAGTCTTAGCCATCAGGGAAATGCAAATCAAAACAACTGAGTTACCATATTATTCTTGTCAGAATGACTAAACTTAGAAACACCAATGGCAGCTTATGGTGGAAAGAATGTGAGGAAAGTGTAACATTCCTTCACTGCTGGCAGGAGTGCAAATATGTAAAGCCATTTTGGAGATCAGTATTGTGATTCTTCAGGAAAATCGAAATCAATTTACCACAAGCCCTGGCAATTCCACCCTTGCGCATATACACATCCATGTAACGGAGACATCTGATCATCTGTGTTCATGGCAGCATTATTTGAAATAGCAGGAATCTGGAAGCAACCTAGAAGCCCCTCATCTGAAAATTGATAAAGATGTTGTACATTTACACAATGGAATACTACTCTGCTGAAAAAAAACAAAATGGAATCTTGAAATTTGTAGGTACATGGATGGAACTTGAAGAAACCATCCTGATTGAGGTAACCCACTCATAAAAAGAGGAACATGGTATGTACTCACTTATATATGGAATTGAGACATAGAGCAAAGGATTGCCAGCATATAATTCTCACCGTGAGAGAAACTAGTATACAAGGAGGAACCAAAGACAATAATACAAGGTCCCTCACAGAAGGGGAAAGGACAGGATCTCCTGAGCATATTGGGAATGGGTGGGGTCAGTGAGTGTAGTGTCAGGAGAAAGAGAAGGGGAGGAGCGGAGCACATGTGGGACCAGGAAGATTAAATTGGGAGACTAATACATGAGAGAGAAAAAGAAAGATAATATAATAGAGGGAGCCATTATAAGTTTGAAGAGAAAACTGACTCTAGAGAAGTGTTCAGAGACCTACAAGGATAACCCCAATTATCAATCTGAGCAATCGTAGAAAGGCTACCTTAAATTCCCTTCCCTGATAATGAGATAGATAACTAATTTATATGCCATCATTAAGCCCCCATCTAGTAGCTGATGGAAATAGAAGCAGAAACCCACAGCTAAACACTGAGCTGAACTCTTGGAATCCAGTTGCAAAGAGGGATGAGTGATAAGAAAATTGGTCAAGACCAGGCTACTGAAACTAACAGATACAGCTAACCCAATCAAGGGTGAGCTCATGACCCCCAGAATGATAGCTGGGAAACCAGCATTGTACTAAATCATATCCCTGAACTTGGACCTCAGTTAGAAGGCTTGGGCAGTCTAAGGGACCTCTGACAGTTATACCAGGACGTGTCCGTGGTGTATAAAAGGACTTTGGGAGCACATTCCCCGTGGAGGAATACTCCTTTAGCCTAGAAGCAGGAGGGAAGTTCTAGATACTACTCCAAATGATTTGACAGATTTTGATGTCCCCTCTTGGATGGCATCATACTCCCTGTAGAGTTGGGGGGGGGCATGGGAAGTGAAGGTGTGAGCGGGCCATTAGGGAAGGAGGGAATGTGAACTAGGATCAAGTTTTATTATAGTAAGTCATTATGTTTGTTAGTAAGAGGGCCAATAACTATAACTATGGCTTGTGTTGTTTTGTTTGGTTTTTATGACAGTGTCTTATAACGTAGACCTGAAAATCACATTGTAAACCAGATTGGCCTCTAATTCACATAGATCCACCTGTGTTTGCTTCTTGAGTGCTTGAAGTAAAGGTGTGTAGACCCAATATTTTTAATTGGTAGTCAAAAATAATAAGAGAGTGAGCCCAATCCCCACAGAGAGATAGTCTCTTAGCCTAGACACATAGGGGAGGACCTAGGCCTTGTCCCAAATTATGTGACAGACTTTGATGATCCACCATTGAAGGCCTCGCCCTTTCTGTGTAGCAAAAGAAGGATGTGATGGGGTCTTGGGAAGATGGGATGGAGATGGAACTGGGATTGATATCTAAAATGATATTGTTTCTAATTTAAACTTTTAAAAAGGAAAAAAGTAACAAGAGAATAAATAATCACAGCACAAGCACTAGCACTAATCCTGCACTCCTTTTTTTTTTTTTTTTTTTTAACTAATGAGTAACAGGTAACTCATTGAACAGTTACTGTGTACCAGAACTGTTACTAGACTTTTCTGTGGTGAATTAAACTAGTAAACAGCCATACACAACTATTATTTCCATTGCATAAAAATGAAAACAAGGTACATAGAAAGCAATCATATACCATGAAAAAATAAGTCTCTCTGAGAAATGAAGCAACAAGGCATTTCATCACTGTGTGGACATCAGAGTATACTTAAACAAAGATGGCAAAGAATCAATGGGTGGTATTGTCCTATTTGTGGTTCATTTTGTACCAACATGTTATTATATGACACATGATTGTCACCAGAAGTGGGCTTTGGGAGCATATGGCCTCTTCCTGCGTCTAGTTTTATCCATCTTCTTCAACTTTAAGGGGGTTATGATCTCTCCTCTTCTTCCTCTAAGAACATGCTCCCAAACTCCCCTCACTATCATGGGCTCTCCCTTTGGAACTGTGCACCAAAATAAGTTCTCCCATCTACTAGTTGCCTTGACCTGAATAGTTTGGTATTTAGGGGTTTTTGTTTGTTTGTTTGTTTTCTTTTTTGCCATTGTATTTTATCACAGCAATAGAAAAGTAACTAATACAGCCTAAATGTTGAAATTTAAACTCTACTGATAGAACTTCAAAGAGAAATCTCATATATAAAGCAGTATACTAAACTCCTAGATTCAAATATTTCACTTCTTCCCAATATTAAACTTAAAGAGCTGAAGATAATGTACCAGTCATGAACAAAAAAAAAAAAAAAAAAAAAAAAAAAAAAACAAGAAAACAACATGAATGAAAATAGGCAATGTAGATAATAAGTTAACCAAAATTATAGCCTATAGAGGCAAGAAATTGTTCTGATATTTATACAGTTTTACCAAATTTCTATGTCCTACCCTGAAGAACAGCTTGTGGCATAATTCAGCTTGAGCTGTGAGTTGATTCAGAGCAGAATATATAATATAATACTATTAATAATAGACATACTCATTGGGCTTTTGGTCAACTTCTCACAAACTACAGAAACTTGGCAAAAGAGAATCTCAAGTGAGAAAATAACTTCCCAGGACATGCTTGAGGCAAGCCTATGGGCACGTTCTCCATGACTAATTGATGTAGGAGAGACTCCAACCAATGCAAGTGGTGCCACCCCTGGGTTATATAAGGAAGCTGATCAATCCATGGAAAGCAAGGCAGTAAACAGCCCTCCTCTATGGCCTCAATTTCAGTTGTGCCTATACTTTTCATTATGACCAGTGTGATCAGGACAGCAACAGAAAGTAAAGTAATACATGAAATCACAGTGTGAACACATACAAACAGAACACAATGCATATTTTCACCACTGTTTTGAAAATGGACAGAAAATGTGTTGCACCTTTGAATTTTTAAGCATTACGCATTAACTTCATTAACTCATTAACCATTAACTGGCAAATTAGCAAATAATGGGGTCACTGGTTCCTGGGGTAATACAGGAATGCTTCTCTGTTGATCTCTTTTCATGAAACATATCATGTAAAGAATACACAACTTTGAATCCTGTGTAAGTATTTTGTTTAAAACTCGCCATGGGACTTGAGAGATGGCTCACACCTAAGAGTGCACAAACTGCTCTGGCAGAGGACCCAAGTTCAGTAATCAGTACCCACATGGCAGCACACAAGCATTTGTAACTCAGTTTCAAGGGATCCAACGCATTCTTCGGGCCTTGTGCACAGATATACATACAGGATTTCTCACATACACATTAAATGAAAATAAATCTCCATGGGCAGGAGCAATAGTTCAGCCATTAAGAATAGCACATCCTGCTCTTGTAGAGGACCTGAGATCAATTCCCAAGACCTATATCCAGTGATTCATAACAGTATGTTATCTACAATTCCAGGGAGAGCCAACATTTCTGACTTCTACATGCACCAACATTTATGTTTACAGGTGCACACACATTATACATAATTTAAAAGAGAAAATCACTGTTTTGTTTCTTTGTTTTGCTTTGTTTGATAAGACGGGGTTTCTCTATGTAGCTTTGTAGACCAGGCTGGCCTCGAACTCACAGAGATTCAGCAGCCTCTGCCTCCTGAGTGCTGGGATTAAATGTGTGCACCATCCATGCCCAGCATAATAAATCATTTTTTAAAACTAAATAAAATCTACAATGGTGGGAAACACCTGTTCCAAGCACTTGGGAAGTGACAGCAGAAAGATCAGGAGTTAAGAGACAAAGCTGACTTTAATCAGGGTCAAGCCAGCATGGACTACATGAAAGAGTCTCGAACAAAATAATACACATCTTAGTTAACATAAGTTGTAGTTTTCCTAAAGTAAATTTCCAACCAACAGCACTGTAAGTTAAGACAAAACAAAGTTAATCTTATACATGGCATTTTCTCCACAAAGTATATTATGGCCTTCTTACCATCAAGAACACGTGACAGCAATGAAGCATATGCTTGGTTTCTATGTGAACAGGTACCTCACCAAATAAACATCACCAAATAATCAATTCTAAAAAGATGAGGTAGTCAGTGAAGACAATTGTTTACAGAATGAGAACTGAAAGAAGTTGCTGTGTTAGCCCTCAACCAGGAGTTCTCACACTAGGCCTCTCAGAATCTTCATCATTCTCAGTTTACCCATGAAAGGCCAGCAAATCTCTGGGGGGAAAAACAGGCTTTAAGGTTACAAACAAATTTAACAATGGACTTTATATCGCACACACACATACATAAATACATGCACATTTAAGTTATGAAGGAATAGGACAGGCAAGGGACTTCCAAAGGGCAATAAAAGTCAAAGTGTGCTTGGTTTTATAATGAAAACTCTAAATTATAATTCTTGTTAGGAAATAAGCAATTGCAAGATTGGTATCTCAAGGGTCATTTCTCTGCCTCTGGGCATGTCAGGGCAATGTCTCATATTGCCATCAATATTTAAATACACTGAGCACAATTTTATTTATTTATTTTCATTTTACATATTAATCCCTGTTCTCCCTCCCTCCCTGTTTCTCTCCCTTCATACACTCATGCCCCCCACCACACTCCTCTCCCACCCCCCCAGTCCACATGTAGGGTGATGTCTTTCAGGAGGGGTCATCAAAATCTGTCACATTATTTGGAGTAGGGACTAGGCCTTCTCTAATGTCTCTAGGTTAAGGGAGTATCCCTCCATGGTGGATGTGCACCCAAAGTCCTTTTATGTACCAGTTACATATACTGTTTCCACTGTCAGAGGTCCCTTATACTTCCCAGGCCTTCTGGCAGAGACCCATGTTTAGGGAGTCTGAGTCAGTCCAATGCTGGAATCCCAGCTCTCAGTCTGGGGGCCCAGGAGCTCCTCCTTTTTCAGGTCAGCTGTCTCAATGTGTATTTGTACCCTGGTCTTATCCTCTCTCTCTGCATCTGCATTCATGTTTTGCTCAATGGTTACTTGTGGGTGTCTGCTTCTGTTTCCATCTGCTGCTAGATGAGAGCTCTATGATTGTGGATAAAGCAGTCCTCAATCTTATCATCAGGGAAGGGCATTTATGGTAGCCCTTCCACTGTTGCTCAAATTGTTACTTGCAGTGAGCCTTGAAGGTCTCTGGACATTTCTCTAGGTTCATTTTTCTCTTCAAACATATAATTGCTCCCTCTATTGGGTTCCCTCTCTCTCTCTCTCTCTCTCTCTCTCTCTCTCTCTCTCTCTCTCTCTCTTCTCATCTATTCCTCCCCTGACTCAATCTTCCTAGGCCCACATGCTTTCCTCTCCTCCCCTTCTCTTCTTCCTAGCTCCCTCTCCACTCACTGCCCCACTACTCCCCATATGCTCAGGAGATCTTGTCCCTTTCCCCTTCTATGAGGGAACTTATATGAATCTCTTAGAATCCTCCTTGCATCTTAATTTTTTTGGCAGTGTTAATTATAGGCTGGTGATCATTTGCTCTGTCTAAAATACATATATGATTGAGTACATACAATTTTATTCTTTTTGTGACTGGGTTACCTCATTCAGGATGGTTTCTTCAAGGTCCATTCACTTGACTGCAAATTTCAAGATTCTATTATTTTCTTTTCCGGCAGAGTATTATTCCATTGTGTAAATGTGCCACATCTTCTTTTTCCATTCTTCAGTTGAAGGGCATCTTGGTTGCTTCCAGATTCTTGCTATTACAAACCATGCTGCCATGAACATAGTAGAACAGAAGTCTTTGTTGCATGGATGTGAATCATTTGGGTATATGCCTAAGATGGCTATTGCCAGAGCCTGTGGTAGACTGATTCCCATTTTCCTGAGGAATCGCCTTAATGATCTCCAAAATAACTGTACAACTTTGCACTCTCAACAACAGTGGAGGAGTGCTCCCCTTTCTTCACATCCTGTCCAGCTTAAGTTGTTCTTGGTGTTTCTAATTTTAGCCAATCTGGCAGCAGTAAGATGGTATCTCGTAATTCCTTTGATTTGCATTTTCCTGATAGCTAAGGATTATGAGTACTTTCTTTAGTGCCCTTCAGCCTTTTGAATTTCTCTATTGAGAGTTCTCTATTAAGTTCTGGACCCCATTTTAATAGGGTTATTTGGTATTTTCTTGACTAGTTTCTTGAGTTCTTTGTATATTTTGGAGATCATCCCTCTGTCAGATGTAGGATTGGTGAAGATATTTTCCCATTCTGTGGGCTGCCGTTTGGTCTTGTCAACTATGTCCTTTGCCTTATAGAAGCTTCTCAGTTTGGGGAGGTCCCATTTATTAATTGTACATCTCAGTGTCTGTTCTACTAGAGTTATGTTCAGGAAGCAGTCTTCTGTACCAGTTTGTTCAAAGGTACTTCCCACTTTCTCTTCTATGAGGTTCTATGAGTTTCAGTGTGGATGGATTTATGTTGAGGTCTTTGATACATTTGGACTTGAGTTTTGTGCATGGCGACAGACATGGGTCTATCTACAGTCTTCTACATACCCTTATCCAATTGTTGAAGATGCTGTCCTCGCACCATTGTATAATTTTACCTGTTTTGTCCTAAATCAGGTGTTCGTAGCTGTGTAGGTTAATGTCAGAATATTTGATTTAATTTCATTGGTGACATTGTGTATTTTTGTGCCAATACCAGGATGTTTTCAGGACTATAGGTCTGTTGTAGAGCTTAAAGTTGAGGATGGTGATGCCTCCTCGAGTTTCTTTATTGTACAGGATTGTTTTGGCTATCCTGTTTTTTTTTTTTTTTATTTTTCTGTATAAAGCTGATTATTATCCTTTCAAGGTCATTGAAGAATTGATTGAACACAAATATTGATTGGAAACCCACTATTTTCCTTTCAGTTTAGGCACTGGGAATATAAATAAAAGTACCATATTTCTTACAGGGTTTAAATTAATGTGAAGTGGAGCACATGATGTTTAGAGAACAAAACAAGTTGTGATGAGAAATAACGGAACAAAATAAGTGATATTGGTTCATTTAGGGTACCAAGAAAGCCTTCTTTAAGATGACAGTGGGACCCACATCTGAATGAAACAAAGATTTGAAAATGCAAGCACATAGAACACCACATAGTGATAAAAATAAAAAGAAGAAAAGAAAAAGCTGGAAAAATGAAAGACCTTACCATACAGATGTGCTGGCACAACAAAAATGAAGAAAGCCAATGGCAATAGATAGTAACAAAGAAAAGAGACATAGTATAGTCTATAGCTTCTCACAAGGTGGGTACGGTAAACTTGGCTCTGAGAATCTTGTATTAAGTCTGTTTAAAAGCATTTGGGGGGGTTCCAGGAAAGACTGTGACAGTACGCACAATTTATGTTATTGGAGTTATTCTGAGTTTACAGAGAAAAGACAGTGTAGGAAGTTGAGGTATAATGACATTCATAGTGCTACTGTTATGAACCAACTACTGCTAATGATGGCTTTAACCAGAGTTTTTGTAGATGATAAAAAGCCATCAGATTAAAGGTTAAGAAATTTGACAGAATTTGATGATAAGACAAACAAGTATGGGACACAAAAGGGGCACTGAAGGATGACTAGCAGCTGCCCTGTTCACAAAGACAATGATACTGCCATTTAGTAACTACAACAAGGAATATTAAGCAAGACTAACATGCACAGAAGAAAAGAGTCAGTTTTATTTACACCAGGAAGTTCCATCCAAAGACAGTACTCAGATTCCCAGACACTGTATGTCAGCATGAGTTTAAGGCAATGATCTGATAAATGTTACTAGATACTGAGAAAGGTAGCTTGGGAATTCCAACATATTTACATTTTGTTCATGAAGAAAAATGTTCAAGACAAAATAACATTCTTAAATATGAATGATGTAGCCAGGTAATGTAGGGCACTCCCTTAAAACTAGCAGTCAGGAAGCAAAGGCAGGTGGATGTCTCTTAGTTCAAGGCCAGCCTGGTCTACAGAGTGAGTTCCAGGATAGGCTGCAAAGCTACAAAGACAAATCCTGTCTTGAAAACACAAACACCAAATTAAAAAAAAAAAAGAAACAACATGAATGATTCTATGTAATTGATAACATCCAATAATCAATGTGTAAAGCCTCTAATACATAACATGCATTTAAAGACATTTCATTCACTGGAGTTACCAAACACCTCTCACCTGTGAAGCATCCTTTCATTGTCTTGGTACAGCTCCCTTATCACTGTGATTTTCCTTTGAAGCTTCTGTTTCTCGATTTCAAGTTGTGTATTACCTGACTGCAGAGACACTTGTTCAGTCTTGAGACTTCGCATATGCTCTAGACAAAGGTACAAAATCATAAAGAAACAAAATTAAAAGAATTTCATAAAATTAAAAACATATTAAAAACTTATTAAAGATACACAAAATTGGCCACATTCACTGTGACTTCAAAACCCACCTACTTTATAAAGATACACAGAGAAGCCTGTCTTGAAAACAAAAATCCTTAGTCACATGCCTAGTGCTTTTTAAATGTATATGGAATCACTCAGATAATATACAATTAAAAATATGTCTTAAATTTTTAGCGGCTAGAGAGGTTAAGGGTAGTGTTTGTTTTTCCAAAGGTCCCGAGTTCAGATCTCAGCAACTACATGGTGGCTCACACAATCTGTAATGGGGTCTGGTGCCCACATCTGGCTTGCAGCTGTGCATCCAGTCAGAACACTGTATACATAATAAATAAATAAATCTTAAAGAAAAAAAAGAATTGGACATGCCCAGGGACATACAGCTATAGACAATTACTATAGACAACAGTTCAGTTACTAGTACCATAATAATTCAGCCTTTTTCTTTTCAGTTGAAATTGTTCATGTGCTGTCATTCAAACTAGCTGATAATAAGTGTTCATTTCCACTTTCCTGAGAGACCAAATCTCAAACAAAATGAAGACTGGAAAGAATAATGACTTTGCCATTATTTCAACTGCTACACTACTGAATCACCCACAAAATTTGGGAGATAGCTCAGTCAGTAAGATACTGGCTAAACAAACATGAGGACCAAAGTTTGGGTCATGAGCACCCAAATAAGACCTGTCTGAGTGCTGGAAAGGAAAAAAAACAAGATCCCTAGGGCTCATTGATCAGCACAATCCAGGTTTAATGAGAGCTTTCTCAATGAGTAAGGGGGAAAGCTATTGAAGGTAAGCCTGAATATCTACCTTTGTCCTCTATATACATATGAATACAGACACACACAAAATGGATTATCAATTATAAGTGATTGTGAATTCTGTATGAACTAGCATACCACTATTTTTACACATCTCACTTTTCTTTCATTATGATTACTACAACTCTACACAGCTCTAATATTGAAATGAGAACCTCAATTCTGACCTGCTGTAAGATATCATTCCCAAAACATATGTGAACCAATCGAATACTTCAAAATGGCAGTTTCAAAATTATAACAAGGAAAAGTTTAATAACTATATGTAATGGGATGTTATTATTCTAAAATGCAAGCTAAATAAACATATGGACCAAAAGAAAAGTTTGTGTCAATACAGTAATAGCAAAGGGAACATGTACAGGAAATCATGAATAGGTGACTTCTGCAAAAATTGTAAAGCTATATCAGAAAAAAATGCCCATCCATGCTGTCTGCCAAATCTCACAAGTCACTTATCAAGAAATCAATGATCAATATAAGCTGTAATATAATAGAATCATACTAACGCAAAGAAGTCTTACAAAACAACACAAATTATTTTACCATTATACACTCAAGCTCTTTTTTTTCTAGTGTCTTACTTTATCTCATTTTAAAACTTTTAAAACTAAGTGTTTGGGAGACGTGGAAGGCAGGGGCTCAGAGGGAAGCAGACTGGGAAAAAGTAGAGCTCAATTAAAAAATTGTGTGTGTGTGTGTTTGTGTGTGTGTGTGTGTGTGTGTGTGTGTGTGTGTGTGTGTGTGTGTGTTCACCTGAGCCTGCATGCCCAGGTGGGCAAAGGTCAGAGGACAACTAGCAGGGGTCTGTTCTCTCTTTCCAGTGGAGACTGAATTCAGACCATTAGGCTCAGAAGAAGGGGCTTTTATGCACTGAACCCACACACTATAATAGGTCATTGTAAAGGCCAGGTGCAATAATTTTAAGCCTATATAAAGCAGACATGTGAGAAGCTGAGGTAGAAATGTGAAGACTTCAAGAAGCCTGAGGTTACATAGAAACATGCATTTAAAGGAAGAACACTATAAATTATTACCAAAAAGGCCAGATACTATGGGAGATGAGAGATGGTTAGAGAAAAATGCTCCCATATGGTACAAATTAATTATTGAAAAATTTTATGACGCATTAAGGAAAGAATGTTGGGGCTGGAGACATGGCTCAGCAGTGAAGAGCAATGAATGCTCTTCCAGAAAACCTTGGCTCAATTCCGATCATCCACAGGGCAGCTCAAAACTGTCTGTAACTTCAGTTCCAGGGGATCTGACACTCTCACACAGACATATATGTGAGCAAAATCCCAATAAAGTAAATAAATAAAAAACATTAAATAATTTTTTAAAACACCATGGAAAAAGAAAAGGTGGATTTGGAGGAATGCTCTACACACACAAGAGTTTCCAGTATTACTTGGTGGGGGGGAGGGAATTAAGATTGGCCAAGAGAAGGAGTAAACAATGGAATAACTGGTGAACTAATTGCTTGCTACACTGGTACTTCCGACTAAGATACATGTACGTTAATGTATGCCTCGATAAAGCTGCCTTGAGAACAGAGTGCCTATTCCTCTCTGTATCTTCCACGATGTTAATACCATTCATCTCAGATAGCAGCATTTTTTTTAATGAGACTAGTGTTTTTTCAGGTCTAATAACAATACAATTACTATAATCAATGAGTAGAGCAATTTAATCCAATGGTTCAATCTTTTTTAAGCACTTTTCTCATTCAAAGAATTAAAGGCCTTTGAGACACTTTTGGTCTTTTTCTCATCAGATCTCAACCCTGGTCTTGAAGGTTATAAAGAAGATAAAGTACACTGAAGCTGGCCTTCCAATGATGAAGTCTGGTATAGTGCATAGGTCCAGATTCAAATGGTTCTGACTATCGTTTGGAATACAGAATAAGTTAAGAATGAAAAGGAAGAAATGTGAAGTTCTGGGAAGCCATGGTAATGGTTGACTACATATTGACGTTTCTTGTACTCATTGAGAGGATTATTTTGTTGTTGTTGATTTCTGGTATGGTTATGTTCAGCTGTGTAATCAGTGAAGGGGCCTTGCCTGTGATCATACGCACATGTTTGAGGAGAAAAAAAGGGCAGAAAGCAAAGAAGGTCCCATAACCAACATATCATTCAAGTTTCAAAACCAAACATGGAAAGGGAAGACAATGCAGCAATATCAAAATTTTATTTTTAAAAAATGCAGCACAGCAAAAAGATCTCCTGGTTTGAGGCCTGCATGAGATTATAGTGAGTTCCAGAACAACCAAGAGAAACCCTGTCACACTAACAACAAAAGCAGAATCAAAACACCAAGAAGTACAAATAAGTATCTAAATATCAGAAACATGAAAGAGAACAATGACTTAGAGCAATTTCTCAGTGGTTAATACCATGCACTGTTCTCCAAGGGGTCCTGAGTTCAGTTCCCAGCACCTATATCGGGCTCATCACAGCCACTGATAACTTGAAGTACAGGAGATTCAACATCCTTCCCTGGCCTTTGAGAGCACCTTAATCATGAACACAAATGCACACAAATAACACACGCACAAAATTAAAAAATAATAATTAATTTCTAAATAAAATCTTTTTTAAAAATGGAAAATAAGACCTTTACAGCTATGCAATTGCCCTTTAAAATTACCTACTGTACCTTATTATCTGAAAGATAAACAAGTTAATGAATTACAAATGTTCTCTTTTGAAACAGGAAACAGAACATTTAAGATAAGGAAACAAGAATCCTTGGCTGCTGAGTGAACTGTAGTATCAGGACAAAAATTCCCAGTAGATCTATAGAACACATTATTATTTTTCTTTCTTTGCTTTCTCTTTCCTTCCTTCCTTTCTTCCTTCCTCCCTTCTTTCCTTCTTGGAGACATGGTTTCTCTGGCTATCCAGGATCTCATTCTGTAGACTTGGCTGGGCTCAAAGTCACAGAAATCCACCTGCTTCTGTTCACAGTGCTGGGATAAATAGGTATGTGCCACCACTGCCACTCATTACACACTCTTATTGGACTAGGAGAATCTAATATTCCAAGAAAAATGGCCCCCAGAAGAAAATGAAGGAGGGGTCCAAGAATATCTATGGCTATTTCACGAGACCTGAATATGGTTCCCCTTACAGACTATGTTCTTTATGGGAGTCTGCAGGGGAGACTTTCTGATCTCATAAGTTTACTCATTCACTACACAACTCCACACATGGTTCATTCATGAGGTGCCCAGAACATCAAAGGCTATATTCATATCTAAAAGAATATCTGCAGTCTACAAACCTGATGCATGCTTTCCTGAAGTTGAGAATTTTCATTCAAGGTATCTGTTATTACTCCTTTAATTCGTTCTTTATTTATTTCCAATATTCTTAGTGTGGTTTTGGCCTAAGTAAGAGAAATACACCATTTAAAACAATGTAACAGAAAGCCCCCTGATTATGTTCTTCCACTTGTCTTCTCCCATGATAGAAGGCAGTCAGAATTTTTACTCTCATAGGAGACATTGGCTAACAGGATTCCTCACAATAAAGACTGCAGTAAGAGTTAACAGATTACCAATTGGGGTCCTAGAGGAGGGAGGAGTTCTTGGGTAATGTAAAGTGACAACTTTCCTTTTATCCTCACCCTCCTCTCTCCTAGACACTAAAACACACACGTGCTCTCGCTGCTGTTGTCATAAATCTGTTTGTCTTCCCAGGTCCCAGGTCCTAGGCCCCTTCCCCTCTGTCTCTTTCCTTCCTTCCTTTCCCTCTCTTGCTTTCTCTCTTTTCCTTCCTTTCTATAGTGTGCATATTGAGATGGGGGTGTTTGTGGGGGTGTGGTGTGAGAGTTTGACTGTGCACAGGTGTGACATGGTTTTGGTCCTTACCTTTACTTTGTTACAGACATACTGTACTTTTCCTCTTGTGGAAATGCTTTTACTATCTTCCCAACTTACTAGTGTGACATTTTCTTCTTACAGTATTATGGATCTCTAAATAGTTGTCTGTCTGACTTGACTATATATCCTGAGTTGCCGTTGAGTAATTGTCTGGATATGAGCTTAATGATAGTGTCAATAAGAAATCACAAAAATGAAAGTCAGCTCTAATTTCAAAGTAGTTAAGCAAAACTAAATATTGCTTTACTTTAGAAACTGAAGAGACCGAATTCATGTTCATAGGAAAACCAAGTTTAGGAGACTTCATAATTAGCAAATAATTATGTATATTTTTAAATTAATTTTTATTTAACATGTCGATCCCACTTCGCTCTCCCTCCCTCCCTTCTTCCTGCCCTTCCTCCCTGTTACCCTCTCTGCCCCCTCACATGCACCTTGACCAACCTCCCATCCCATTCCGCATGTAGTGCAATGCCATCCAGGTGCAGTCCTGTAGATCTGTCAAGTCGTTTGAGGTAGGGACTAGGAGTTTTCTCCTGTCTCTAGGTTCAGTCAGTCTCCATCCATGGGGGATGTGACCACAAGGTCTATTTGTGCACTAGGAATACACCCTGGTTCCACTAACTGAGGTCCTTTAGACTGCTCAATCCTTGTGGCTGAGACACATATTCAGGGGGGCCTGAGTCAGTCCCATCCTAGATTCCCAGTTATCAGTCTGGGAGCCCATTAGATCCTCCTTGTTCAGGTCAGCAGTTCTATGTGTTTCTGCAACCTGTTCTTGTCCTCTCCTGTATCTGGATTCTAGCACAACTCAGGGTTTAGTTATGGGTGTTTGCTTCTGTTTCTGATGGGTCCATAATGGTGGATAAGTTAGTTGTTGATCTCACTATCTGGGAAGGCCATTTATGGTTGCCTTTCCATGGTTGTTCAAATTGTTAGTTGGGGGTCATTCTTATAGATACCTAGACCTTTATTTAGTTTCAGTTTTCGCTTCAACCAATAATGGCTCCCTCCTTTATGTTTTTCTCTATCTCTATCTCTCTGTGAGTGTGGGTATCTCTGTCTCTCTCTCTCTCTTTCTCTCTTCTGTCTTCAATTCCTACCCTTACTCAATCTTCCTAGTCGCACATGCTTTCCTCTCCTCCCCTTCTCTTTCTCCTATATCTCTCTCCATTCACTGCCCCCCCACATCCCATGTGCTCTGGGAGACTTGTCCCTTCCCCCTTATGTGAGGGACTTTATATGAATCTCTTAGAATACTCCTTGTATCCCAGTTACACTGTTGGTGTGAATTATAGGCTGATGATCCTTTGTTCTAGGTCTAAAAACCATATATGAGCAAGTACATACCATGTTCTTATTTTTATGACTGGGTTAACTCATTCAGGCTGGTTTTGTTCAGTGCCATCCACTTGCCTGCAGATTTCAAGATTCCATTTTTTTTTGTTTTGCAGAGTAGTATTCCTTTGTGTAGATATGCCACAACTTCTTTATCCATTCTTTAGTTGAGGGGAATCTAGGTTGCTTCCAGATTCGTGCTATTACAAATAATGTTGCTATGATTTAGTTGAGCACATGTCTTTGTTGCATGGATGCCAATCATTTGGCTATATGCCTAAGAGGGGGATTTCTGGGTCCTGTGGTTAACTAATAACCATTTTTTGAGGAACCGCCATATTGATCTGCAAAATGGCTCTACGAGTGCAGATTATCATATGGTGATATGCTTTTTCTATGTATATTTTTAAATATTAATTTTTCCTCTTATTAATAAATTATTATGTTTTTTATTTTTTTCACATATACTATATTCTGGTTGTGGTTTCCCCTCCTTTTGCTCATACCAATTCCTTGCCATCTACACTTTCATTGAGATCCACCACCTTATCATCTCTCTTAGAAAGAAAACAGTCTTCTGAGGGATAATAATTAAATTAAAAATAGCACAAGATAGAACAGAAACTGTCACATTTGAATAGGACAATAAAATCAAATGTAAGGAAGAGAGCACAAGAAAATGCTCAGGTGACAAAGGTGCATAGACTCAATTGTTCACACACTCAGGGATTTCATACAAAAGGGGAACCATAACAAATAGAAAAAGTATAAAAATAGAAAACAAATAAATAACAGCCCTGATACAATATTGTGAGAAAAGTATCCTTCATTGTGTTTGTTTTTCTTGGTCAACTAGTGCTGGGCATGAAGACTACACTTAAGCATAGTTTCTCTAGTGGGAGACCCTTGGAGAACATCAAACCTTCAGTTACAAGTGTTCATCAATTGGAGGTAGTGGCTGGATTAGTGATGGGATGGGATAGAGCATGTGTCTATTTTACTTTTCAGCTCGACTCTATCAATCAGACACTGTGCAGGCTGTGTGCATGCTGCCATAGTCTCTGTGGTTCACATATGAATACATTGTCTTGATTTAGAGGCCTTGAATTATTGGTGTTCTCCCTCCCTGCGCTCTGGCTCTGACATTATGTGCCCCTCTTTTTCTGCAGGGTTTCCTGAGCCCTGAGATTTGATGGTGATATCATATTCAGCGCTAAGTGTTACAAGATCTCACACTCTCTGCACATTTGGGGTTCTGTTTGTTCCCATATGCTTCAGGAAAAAATTCTCTGATGATAGCTGAGAAAGGCACTGATCAATGAGTAGAACGAATTGTCCCCAGGAGTCATTTTGTCATGTTCTTTCAGGAGAACAGTAGTGTTTTCTTTTGCCATCAGTCTCTGGGCTGTCTAGTCTCAGATTCCTGGTTACTCATGCAGTACCACATATGGGTTCCACCTTGTGAGGAGGACCTTAAGTCAAATCAGATATAGTTTAGATTAGCTACCCCCACAAATTTTCTGCCACCATTGTACTTACATTGTTTGAAGGCAGGACACCATTATTGATCAAATGGTTTGTAACCGGGTTGATATCTATATTTCTCATTGGGTAGTTTGCAGAATATTTTCAGTACTTTCATACACCAAAGTCATTTGCTCATTGAGCTGAAGGCTCTATGGTGGCAGTAGCTCTATGTGTAAATGTTCAGTAGGGTCCAGCTGTCATGTTGGGAAGAGCAACCTATAGTCTTGACAACAGTCTGGGTTATGTGTGGCTTCCTGTGGGGCCAACAGCACAGTTAGATGTAACACATTCATGGTAATGGAGGCTTCATTTGTTGAGAATATATAGCCTCTTTGGCTTCATGTATTTTAGGATGTTTCTTCTGTTTTGTGCTTCTATACTGCCCTTCAAATGGTCTTTGATTTTACTGTATCCTTTCATATCTCTCCCTTGTCACTTTTTTTCATTCCCACTTGATCCCATCCATTCCAGTTCCCAAATGTTGTACACATATATACATATATACATACATACATACATACATACATACATACATATATGTAGAATGTAGAGATGTGCACATACCAAGCTGCTGCTGCTTCCTCTTCGTCCTTCAACTCCTCCTCTTCCTCCTCTCCCTCCTTTTCTTCTTTTTTTAACAAATGATGCCTTTATTGTTGAGAACATCTGGGAGGTAGTAAAAAAGACTATGGGTTTTGGAAAGTTTGAACCATTTTCTTGGTTTTGCTGTCAGTAGTACTGTGCATTAATATTTTAAGCATGTATGTAAAGCTGGATTTGTAGCTTTCTCTTCTAGTCTGGTTAGGTTTTAATTATATTCGTAAATGTGTGAGGTACATGAACATGAGTGTACAGATAGACACACCTGTTTATACACACATGGAGCTCACAAAAGACATCAATTGATCTCTACAATATTCTACTTTATTGTCTTGAAAAAGGGGATCGTTTTGAATATGAAGACTGCCTTTTTTTAGGATATGTGGCCAGAGCTCAACATATCTGTCTCTCTGCTTCTCAATGCTGAAGTATATGCATTTATGCCTGGCTTTTTAAGTGGGTGCTTAGGATTATTAATCATCTTCGTTATGGATCAAATGCTCTTACCCATTGAGCCATTTCACAAGACTCTCTTCTTAAATGTTATTTGAGCCAGCGGTCATTACTTCACAGTATATGAAACTGTCTAAGATCAAGTCATGAGCCTGATATGTGCATTTGAGGGT
The DNA here is from genome assembly GCF_943737965.1 of Phodopus roborovskii. Taxonomy (NCBI): domain Eukaryota; kingdom Metazoa; phylum Chordata; class Mammalia; order Rodentia; family Cricetidae; genus Phodopus; species Phodopus roborovskii. Next base: position 14,745,413 of record NW_026125489.1, read on the forward strand.
GTATACATGAGAGAAATATCATATTAACACAGACTGTAGACTATTTTAATATCACTATCCTAGAGGTCTTCTTGATCTCTGCTTTTTCAATTTCTTCCACACGCTGTCCAAATTCATTGGGAGAGAAATTTGGTAGTAAGCCTCCTACTTTTAATTTAATTTTTAGTTCTATTCTTATTTGAGTAATACTTGGTATTTCCTGTTGAAAATCTCTCTGTCTCTACTCTTTGTTGTTTGGAGGGAGAAATAGCATTCCAGGAGCTTAGACCACAGTATACTCATTGATCTTGGGATCTTTCCTCTCATGATAGAGAGTAAATTCCTTCTCTACCCTATTCATTCCTTGGTCATTCTGGGGGCTTGATAGTTCTCTCCTAATTGAACAAAATACTTAGAAAGCATGAGGATCAAATAGTAATCTCTGGGATGCTCCTTTATCAAGATGAAATCATATTTATGTGAGTCAGTAATGACTCTAAGGAAGCGATCATTTGACAGAACTAAGAAAACTGAAAACATGTGTGTCTCTCCTTCTTTTATTTCTTAGCTTGCCAGAATCCATCTTTGAACTTCTTGAATAAGCTTTCATGGATACAGGTTTTTGCTCAAAACTCTGAACAGGTATGTTCCTTGGCTCCTGTCTGCTACTGTTCTCAAATTATACTGTAACTTTTGTTTTCTCCTCCTTTCAAAGCCACTTTGAACTCATCTGGGGACAGTTTGTCTTTAAGTAAGTTTGATTTCAACTCTGCTTTTATGCTCATGTTCAGTGTTTAATTGTTCATTTATTCTGCAATCATTACTGCATCCCTACTGGGTGCCAGTCTGAGGAAATAAAACAGTGAGTATTAAATAGACAATGAGAGTTGTCATCTGTTGTGGTGGGAAGAAAAGAAGTCAAGTAAAGAGTCTTGAAGGAATGTTTGTGTGCCTAGTAGCCTACATATTCTCTTTTGGAAGAGAAAACTTAGGGTTTCCATGTCATTTTCTCTGTCTATGTAGAAAGCCAGTCATCAGTTTTCCGTGAGGAAGTTGAAGAGATTCCTCTTGCCTCTTGCCAGTTGCCATCCCTTGGTTATGCTTCTACTGAATTAAGTGAATAAAGAGGACATTGGATCATTCCATGGATACTGCCTCAGACATGATCTTCAGTCTTAGCTCTGCCCCCCCTCCTTTTACTCATTTCACTGACAAACCTATGCCGTGGTAATTCCCATATTACCCTGCCAAGAACATATCCCATCCCCACATCAGGAGTTTGGAATTTCCTTCAGAGAAGTGAATCTCAGCAAATACACTGGAACATGAGTCCTCCAACAACAGAGCAGAAAGTAGAGTTCTGATTCTCCTAAGCAGAAGATCTTAACCCTGTAGATACAGCAGGCTGCACTTCACCAAGGCCTTTGCTGGAGGGTTTTAAAAAGCATTAATGCTTAGCAACAGAATCAGACACTACATTTTCATATGTGTACATAGTCTCCCACAGGCTTGTGTCTTGAAATCCACCCCAGCTGATAATACTTTTTGAGGAGATGCTGGAAATTGGAGAAGGTGAAGTTTTGCTGGGGAATTCAGTTACTGGGAACATGGTTTGGAAATATTCACGCTACCCCAGGACCTACTTGGCTCTCTCCACTTGGCCACCAGGAAGTAAGTTCTACCTTGCTCTTTCCTCTATGCCATGATTTTCTATCTCATTGTAAACTCATAGAAAGGGCATTAAGTGACAACAAACTGAAACTTTTGAAAATGAAACAAAGTAAATCTTTCCTTCTTTAAATTTATATATGTCAAATATTTGCAATGTAAAACTAAGTAGCAAACAGATGATGGATAAAACATTGAACATCCCATTCAAAAATATTCTAATTACCAAATAGCTTTTTGACAGCTTCAAACGTCGTGTGAATATAAGGAGGGAATTTATATGTAGGTGCAGAGTCAAGTAATAATTTAATAAATCAAAAATGCAATGTTTTAGATCGTGATTAGTACTGTAGAGAAAATGACAGAAAGGAAGAAGAGATTCCCATGTGAATGGGTAATAAACATGCAGACAAGTGGGTAATAAGGGTTCACACAGAAAAGCTGGTGCATAACAAAAAGTTGAAGAAGTAGGCAGAACTAGTGAGCAACTAGGTGTGTCTAGAGAAGACTAGGCTTCTGTCCTTCTGAGCATCAGGAACATCAGGTACAACCTGCTATGAGTAGATAGGAACAGGACAGATCTCAGAATGGATTTGAATGAGCCCACGAGAGAACTAGAGGCTTTGCAAATTCATGTCATGGTACCGTGATAGGACAATATAATGTTTCCTTTGCTTTCAGTAGTTTGGGGATCTGTGAGGTATGACATAATCTGTTTTCCTTTTGTAGTGGATCAACCTTCATGTGCTTAGGTTAATAGAATGAAACAAGAAAAGCATTGAAGTCATCTTAGTGAGTAATGATGTGAGTTTTAACCAGTTATGTGGAAAGTTAGAAGCTTTCATTTATGCCACATCCAGGAGGTCAAATCTTCTGTAAATTCTAGGGAGTCAGAAAATAAGGTGGAAGATGGTCCAAGGTGGTTATGTCAGTATGGTGAATTTGGTATACTTCGTTGTGAGAAAGAGGTCAAAGAGAAGGGAAGAACTTGGTTCTGAAACCTAATAATTTTGAATGGCTAACTCAACATCGGCATGGAGAGGTAAGCAGATGGACAGAGAGATGATTTCCTATAAAGCAAGGGTAATTTACTATTCTATATTAAGTACCATAAATACCTTTCTCTGATAATGAGTTCGAAGTCTAACTTATCAAACATCATGGAGTGTTCATATAATAACTGATGGAAACAGAGTCAAACACCCACAAATAAACACTGAGTCAAACACGAATCGGGATGCAGAGAGGGAGGACAGGACCAGGCTACAGAAACACATAGAGAAAGGTGACCCTCAGAAGGAGGATCTAAAGTTCTTTTATTGTATAGGGTTGTTTTGGCTATCCTGGGTCTTTTGTTTTGCCATATAAAGTTGATTATTATCCTTTCAAGGTCAGTGAAGAATTGTGGTGGGATTTTAATGGTGATTGCATTAAATATGTAGATTGTTTTTGGTAAGATTGCCCTTTTTACTATGTTTATCCTACCTAACCAAGAGCATGGGAGATCTTTCCATTTTCTGGTATCTTTTTAATTTCTTTCTTTAGAGTCACAAAGTTCTTATTATATAGGTCTTTTACTTGTTTGGTAAGCGTTACACCAAGATACTTTATGGTGCTTGTGGCTATTGAAAAGGGTGATGTTTCTGTGATTTCTTTCTCTGCCTCTTTGTCGTCTGAAAAAAGTAGGGCTACTGAATTTTTGAGTTTATCTTGTATCCTGCTAGTTTGTTGAAGGTGTTTATCAGCTGTAGGAGTTCCCTGGTAGAGGTTATTGGGTCGCTTATGTAAACTATCATATCATCTGCAAAGAGAGACAGTTTGACTTCTTCATTTTGAATTTGGATCCCCTTGATCTCCTTTTGTTGTCTTACAGCATTAGCTAGAACTTCTAGTACGATATTGAGCAGATATGGAGAGAGAGGACAGCCTTGTCTTGTTCCTGATTTTAAAGGAATTGGCTTAAGTTTCTCTCCATTCACTTTGATGTTGGCAGTTGGTTTGCTGTATATTGCCCTTATTATGTTTAGGTATGTTCCTGTTATCCCTGACCTCTCCAAGACCTTTATCATGAAAGGGTGTTGAATTTTGTCGAAGGCTTTTTGCACATCTAGGGAGATAATCATATGGTTTTTCTTTTTCTGTTTGTTTATATGGTATATCACATTGACAGATTTTGTATGTTAAACCATCCCTGCATTCCAGGTATGAAGCCTACTTGGTCATGGTGGATGATTTCTCTGATGTATTCTTGAATTCGGTTTGCCAGTATTTTATTGAGTATTTTTGCATCGTTGTTCATCAGGGATATTGGTCTTTAGTTTTCTTTCTTAGTTGTGTCTATGTGAGGTTTGGGTACCAAAGTTATTGTGGCCTCATAAAAAGAGTGTGGCAATGAACCTTCTGTTTCTGTCTTGTTGAACAGTTTGAGGAGTAGTGGTATTAGTTCTTCCTTGAATGTTGGTAGAATTCTGCACTGAACCCCTCTGGCCCTGGACTTTTTTTTGGTAGGAAGGCTTTTGATGACTACTCTATTCCATTTCGGGTTATAGGTCTATTTAAGTTGTTTGACTGTTCTTGATTTAATTTTGGTAAGTGATAGTTATCCAGAAACTTGTCCATTTCCTTTGAATTTTCAATTTTTTTGGAATACAGATTTTCAAAGTATGACCTGGAAATTGCCTGGATTTCCTGTGTCTGTTTTTATGTTCCCCGTTTCATTTCTGATTTTGTTAATTTGCATGTTCTGTCTGCTTTTTCATTAATTTGGATAAAGGTTTGTCTATCTTGTTGATTTTCTCAAAAAACCAACTCTTCGTTGCATTGATTGTTTATATTGTTTTCCTGGTTTCTATTTTGTTGATTTCAACCCTCAAGTTGATTATTTTCTGGCATCTACTCCTATGGGGTGAGTTTGCTTCTCTCTGTTCTAAGTCTTTCAGTTGTGCAACAAAGACATCTGTTCAACTATGTTCATAGCAGCACTATTTGTAATAGCAAGAACCTGGAAGCAACCTAGATGCCCCTCAATTGAAGAATGGTTAATGAAGATGTGGCACATCTACACAATGGAATACTACTCTGCAGAAAAAAATAATGGTATCTTGAAATTCACAGGGAAGTGGATGGCACTTGAAGAAACCATCCTGAATGAGGTAACCCAGTCACAAAAAGAGAAACACAGTATGTACTCACTCATATATGGATTTTAGACCTAGATCAAATGATCACCAGCCTATAATTCACATCACCAGAGGAACTAGGATACAAGTTGTATTCTAAGAGATTCATATAAAGTCCCTCACAGAACTGAGAAGGGACAAGTCCTCCAGACCTCAGGTAAAGTAGGGGAGGACAGTTAATGGAGAGAGAAGTAGGAGAAAATGAGGGGAGGAGAGGAAGGCATGTGCGACCAGGAGGATTGAGCCTGGTTAGGAATGGAAAATAGGAAAGAGAGAGAGAGAGAGAGGGAGAGAGACAGAGACAGAGACAGAGAGAGAGAACATAAAAGAGGGACCCAATATTGGTTTGAAGATAAAGTTGAACACAAAGAAAGGACGAGGGAACTACAAGACTGCTCCCAACTAACAATCTCAGCTTCCTTGGAAAGGCTATCATAAATGCCCTTCCCGGAGAGTGAGATCAACAACTAACTTCTCCATGGAGTCCTCAACTAATGCCTGTTGAAAACAGCAGCAAATACCCATACATAAACACTGAGTCGAACTAGAATCCAGAAGCAGATGGAGAGGACAAGACCATGCGGTAGAAGTACATAGAGACAGCTTACTTGAACAAGGAGGAGCTAAGGGCCACTAGACTGATAGCTGGGAAGCCAACAGGGGTCTGACTCGGACCCCCCTGAATATGGGTCTCAGCCAGAAAGTCTGCGCAATCTAAGAGACCTCAGACAGTGGAGCCAGGATGTATCCCTGGTGCACAAAAGGACTATGCAAACATATCCCCCATGGAGGGATAACTGCCTTATTCTAGAGATAGGAGAGAAGCCCTAGTCCCTACTTCACAGGACCTGTCAGATCTACATGACCCCAACTGGATGGCATTCCCCTAAATATGGTATTGTGGTGGGGGGTTGGGAGGGGAGGGTGTTTAGAGTGCATGGGAGAGGGCAGAGATGGCAAGAGGGAGAGAAGGAGGGAGGGAGGGCTGGAGGAGTGGGAGGGAGGGAGGGAGAGGGAACTGGGATCGACATGTAAAATAATAAATTAAAAAAAAAAAAAAAAAACGCTTTGACTCCAAAATTTAAGTTGAAGAACAAGTTACTGGGGAAAAGTATTTCTATTTTTGTTTCCACAGAAAATGAAAAGATGTGGATTCCTTCCATACTAATGTGGTTTGATCCCGCCAGACCACCTGAAACAGAGTACAAGCTGGTCCTACATTCCAAACAGCTGGACAAAACAGCCCTACAGACTACAGCTAGGATATCTGAATCTTCTTCGAATCTCCCAAAGACAGCGCCCCTTAACAGCAGGAAGTATTTTGGAAAGAACGACACCCAAATTCCCAAATATTGTGTATAAATGTTTGTTTTCATTTAATTGGACTTTGTTATAAAAAATTAAATAAAAAAATAAATAAAAAAATTCCTTACACACAATATTTCTATCCATCTTCAGTTTCTACTAACTACATATTACTATGAGTAACCCAGAAAACTAAAACCTAACTCCTTTCCCTGAAACAAAAAGTCTCTCCAATGAGTTGTTCAGTATAAACACTGAGTGATGGTTTGAAAGAAGTGTCTCTGTGGTTAAGAGCACCTGTTATTCTTGCAGAGGACCATGATTCAAATTCTATCATCCACATTATAGCTCACAATCATCAGTAACTCCCCTACCAGGGCATTCCACAATGGCCCTGTAGTCACATCTATGTACCAGGAACACGTGACACACACTCATACATACAAGCAAAACAGCATACAAATAAAAGGAAATACATTTAAAAAACAAAAACAAAAAAACCTAGAATGACCATTCACTTACTATGAGTGTTTACTTACTGATCAGTAGACTCTCCCAAGATATGAGAACATGGTAAGAAGTCCAAGGGCAACCACACATCTCATTGAATATAATGATGGCTCACTAGTATCAAAGCTTGCTGTCATATCTTCAGACACTGCTGCCACAAACTTCAAGACAAAGAAGATAAGCAAATAAGCATGCATCCACCACAGGGCTGATACAAAAACATGCACAGGTGGCTGTGGCCAACTCTATTGATATGAATGTGGCTATCATAAAATATGAAGCAGAAAGCTTCCAACAATGTTTTCTGGCAACTTATAATTGTGCTTCTGAGGGACTAATTGTGGTGAAACATTAGTTTTCAAATAGGAGTTATGAGGAGATTCCACAGACCTTAACGCCAGGAGAGTTAGAGGATAAGGATAGAGTGTCTAGAAAATAACAGTGTGGAATATTTTATATGTGTTTCACTCTTCTATGTTACATATGTTTAACTCTGTAAAACTGTATTACTTTGCCTGTGTAAAACACCTGATTGGTTTAATAAAGAGCTGAACAGGACAATAGCTAGGCAGGAGAAAGGATAGGCAGAGCTGGCATGCAGAGAGAACAAATAGGAGAAGAAACCAAAAGAAGAGCAAGGTACGAGAAGGGAATAGGAGGAGGATACGAGTGGACAGCCAAGTAGTAAGAAGGAAAGAAAGGCAATAGAATAAAAAAAGGAAAAAGGCCCAGAGGGTATGTGTAGTTAAAGAGAAATGGGATAATTAATTTAGAAAAGTTGACTAGATAAAAGCTGAATTAAGTCCAGGTCTTCATAAGGAAGAATAAATCTCTATGTATTCAATTAGAATCTAGATGAAGGACACCATCCCTACGAAGACTAAAAAAAAAAAAAAAAAAAATCGAACTAAAAGAGAGGAAGGTGAGGAAGCCCAGCTCAAAGGTGCTGAAAACATATTCAACAAAATCATCGAGGAAAACTTTCCAAATCTGAAGAAGGACACGCCCATGAAAGTACAAGAAGCATACCGAACCCCAAATAGGCTGGACCAAAGAAAAAAAGACCCCTCGACATATAATAATCAAAACACCTAGCATACAGAATAAAGAAAGAATATTAAGAGCAGCAAAGGAAAAAGGACAGGTAACATATAAAGGCAGACCTATCAAAATTACACCTGACTTCTCCATGGAAACCCTCAAGGCCAGAAGGTCCTGGATAGATGTTCTAAAAGTATTAAGAGAACACGGATGCCAGCCTAGGCTACTATATCCAGCAAAACTCTCAGTCAATATAGATGGAGAGAACAAGATATTCAATGACAAAACCAGATTTTCCCAATATGTATCTACAAATCCAGCCCTACAGAAAGTATTGGAAGGAAAATTCCAACCCAAGGAGGGTAACTACGCCCACATAAATGTAGGCAACAGATAATCCAACTACACCAGAAACCTAGGGTGAAGCAGAACAAATATATTCACAATACCACTGCCAACAACAAACCTAAATCAAACAACCATCAACAATCAATGGTCCTTACTCACCCTCAACATTAATGGTCTTAACTCACCTATAAAAAGACACAGATTAACAGAATGGATACGAAGACAGAATCCATCCTTCTGCTGCATACAAGAAACACATCTTAGCTCCAAAGATAGACATTACCTCGGGGTAAAGGGTTGGGAAAAGATTTTCCAATCAAATGGAAATAAGAAGTAAGCAGGCGTAGCTATCCTAATATCTAACAAGCTAGACTTCAAACCAAAACTAGTCAAAAGAGATGAAGACGGCCATTTCATATTCATCTCAGGAGAAATCCATCAACACAAAGTCTCAATTCTGAACATCTATGCCCCTAATACAAAGCCACCCACATTTGTAAAAGAAACACTACTAAAACTCAAAGCTCATATAAAACCTCACACACTTATAGTGGGAGACTTCAATACACCACTCTCAACACTAGACAGGACCACAAATCAGAAACTCAACAAAGAAACAAAAGAATTAACAGAAGTTATGTCTCAACTGGGGCTAACAGACATCTATAGAACATTCCATCCAAAGACAAAAGAATATACCTTCTTCTCTGCTCCACATTGAACCTTCTCTAAAATCGACCACATACTAGGAGAGATAACAAACCTCAACAGATACAAGAGAATAGAAATAGTCCCCTGTATCTTATCGGACCACCATGCTTTAAAATTGGAATTCAACAACAATACAAATAGCAGAAAACCTGCAAACTCATGGAAACTTAACAATGTGCAATTGCACCACTCCTGGGTCAAAGAAGAAATAAAGAAAGAAATTAAAGACTTTCTAATATTCAACGAGAATGAGGATACAACATACCCGAACTTATGGGACACCTTGAAAGCAGTGCTACGAGGGAAGTTCATTGAACTAAGTGCCCATATGAAGAAAACAGAGGATAGTCACATAAATGAATTAACAGCGCAACTGAAAACCTTAGAACAGAGAGAAGCGAATTCACCCCGCAGGAGCAGACGCCAGGAAATAATCAACTTAAGGGCTGAAATCAACAAAATAGAAACCAGGAAAACAATACAAAAAATCAATGCAACAAAGAGTTGGTTTTTTGAGAAAATCAACAAGATTGATAAACCTTTATCCAAATTAACGAAAAAGCAGAGACAGAACATGCAAATTAACAAAATCAGAAACGAAATGGGGAACATAACAACAGACACAGAGGAAATCCAGACAATTTTCAGGTCATACTTCGAAAATCTGTATTCCACAAAAATTGAAAATTCAAAGGAAATGGACAAGTTTCTGGATAACTATCACTTACCAAAATTAAATCAAGAACAGACAAACAACTTAAATAGACCTATAACCCAAAATGAAATAGAAGCAGTCATCGAAAGCCTTCCAACGAAAAAAAAAGTCCAGGGCCAGATGGATTCAGTGCAGAATTCTACCAGACATTCAAGGAAGAACTAATACCACTACTCCTCAAACTGTTCCACAAGATAGAAACAGAAGGTTTATTGCCAATCTCTTTTTATGAGGCCACAATAACTTTGGTACCCAAACCTCACAAAGACACAACTAAGAAAGAAAACTACAGACCAATATCCCTGATAAACATCGATGCAAAAATACTCAATAAAATAATGGCAAACCGAATTCAAAAATACATCAGAGAAATCATCCACCATGATCAAGTAGGCTTCATACCTGGATTGCAGGGATGGTTTAACATACGAAAATCTATCAACATGATCCACCATATAAACAAACTGAAAAAGAAAAACCATATGATTATCTCCCTAGATGCAGAAAAAGCCTTCGATAAAATTCAACACCCTTTCATGATAAAGGTATTAGAGAGGTCAGGGATAACAGGAACACACCTAAACATAATAAGAGCAATATGCAGCAAACCAACTGCCAACATCAAACTGAATGGAGAGAAACTTAAGCCAATTCCTCTAAAATCAGGAACAAGACAAGGCTGTCCTCTCTCTCCATATCTCTTCAATATCGTACTAGAAGTTCTAGCTAATGCTATAAGACAACAAAAGGAGATCAAGGGCATCCAAATTCAAAATGAAGAAGTCAAACTGTCTCTATTTGCAGATGATATGATAGTTTACATAAGCGACCCAATAAACTCTACCAGGGAACTCCTACAGCTGATAAACACCTTCAGCAAACTAGCAGGATACAAGATAAACTCAAAAAAATCAGTAGCCCTATTTTTTTCAGACGACAAAGAGGCAGAGAAAGAAATCAGAGAAACATCACCCTTTACAATAGCCACAAGCAACATAAAGTATCTTGGTGTAACGCTTACCAAACAAGTAAAAGATCTATATAATAAGAACTTTGTGACTCTAAAGAAAGAAATTAAAGAAGATACCAGAAAATGGAAAGACCTCCCATGCTCTTGGATAGGTAGGATAAACATAGTAAAAATGGCAATCTTACCAAATCAATCTACAGATTCAATGCAATCCCCATTAAAATCCCACCACAATTCTTCACCGACCTTGAAAGGATAATAATCAACTTTATATGGAAAAACAAAAGACCCAGGATAGCCAAAACAACCCTATACAATAAAAGAACATCAGGAGGCATCACCATTCCTGACTTTAAGCTCTACTACAGAGCTATAGTTCTGAAAACAGCCTGGTATTGGCATAAAAATAGACAGGTAGACCAATGGAATCGAATTGAAAATCCTGATATTAATCCACGCACCTATGAACACCTGATTTTCGACAAAACAGCTAAAATTAATTATACAATGGGGCAAAGACAGCATCTTCAACAAATGGTGCTGGCACAATTGGATGAGGGTGTGTAGAAGACTGCAGATAGACCCTTGTCTGTCGCCATGCACAAAACTCAAGTCCAAATGGATCAAAGACCTCAACATCAATCCAGCCACATTGAACCTCTTAGAAGAGAAAGTAGGAGGTACCCTTGAACAAATTGGTATAGGAGACCACTTCTTGAACATAACTCCAGGGGCACAGACACTGAAGGAAACAATTAATAAATGGGACCTCTTCAAACTTAGAAGCTTCTGTAAGGCAAAGGACACAGTTGACAAGACCAAATGGCAGCCCACTGACTGGGAAAAGATTTTCACTAATCCTATATCCGACAAAGGGCTGATCTCCAAAATATACAAAGAACTCAAGAAACTAGTCAACAAAACACCAAATAACCCTATTAAAAAATGGGGTACAGAACTGAAGAAAGAATTCTCAATGGAGGAAATCAAAAAGGCTGAAAGACACTTAAGAAAATGCTCCACATCCTTAGCTATCAGGGAAATGCAAATCAAAACAACTTTGAGATACCATCTTACCCCTGCCAGAATGGCTAAAATTAGAAACACCAGTGATGACTTATGTTGGAGAGGATGTGGAGAAAGTGGAACACACCTCCACTGCTGGTGGGAGTGCAAACTCATACAGCCACTTTGGAGATCAGTATGGTGGTTCCTCAGGAAAATGGGAATTAGTTTACCACAGGACCCGGCAATCCCCCTCTTAGGCATATACCCAAAGGATTCACATCAATGCAACAAAGACATCTGTTCAACTATGTTCATAGCAGCACTATTTGTAATAGCAAGAACCTGGAAGCAACCTAGATGCCCTTCAATTGAAGAATGGTTAATGAAGATGTGGCACATCTACACAATGGAATACTACTCTGCAGAAAAAAATAATGGTATCTTGAAATTCGCAGGCAAGTGGATGGCACTTGAAGAAACCATCCTGAATGAGGTAACCCAGTCACAAAAAGAGGAACACAGTATGTACTCACTCATATATGGATTTTAGACCTAGATCAAATGATCACCAGCCTATAATTCACATCACCAGAGGAACTAGGATACAAGTTGTATTCTAAGAGATTCATATAAACTCCCTCACAGAACTGGGAAGGGACAAGTCCCCCAGACCTCAGGTATAGTGGGGGAGGACAGCTAATGGAGAGAGAAGTAGGAGAAAATGAGAGGGAGGAGAGGAAGGCATGTGCGACCAGGAGGATTGAGCCTGGTTAGGAATGGAAAATAGGAAAGAGAGAGAGAGATAGATACAGAGAGAGTGAACATAAAAGAGGGAGCCAATATTGGTTTGAAGATAAAGTTGAACACAAAGAAAGGTCGAGGGAACTACAAGACTGCTCCCAACTAACAATCTCAGCTTCCTTGGAAAGGCTATCATAAATACCCTTCCCGGAGAGTGAGATCAACAACTAACTTCTCCATGGAGTCCTCAACTAATGCCTGTTGAAAACAGGAGCAAACACCCATACATAAACACTGAGTCAAACTAGAACCCAGAAGCAGATGGAGAGGACAAGACCATGCGGTAGAAGTACATAGAGACAGCTTACCTGAACAAGGAGGAGCTAAGGGCCACTAGACTGATAGCTGGGAAGCCAACAGGGGTCTGAATCGGACCCCCCTGAATATGGGTCTCAGCCAGAAGGTCTGAGCAGTCTAAGAGACCTCAGACAGTGGAGCCAGGATGTATCCCTGGTGCACAAAAGGACTTTGCAAACATATCCCCCTTGGAGGGATAACTGCCTTATTCTAGAGATAGGAGAGAAGCCCTAGTCCCTACTTCACAGGACCTGTCAGATCTACATGACCCCAACTGGATGGCATTCACCTACATATTGTATTGTGGTGGGGGGTTGGGAGGGGAGGGTGTTTAGAGTGCATGGGAGAGGGTAGAGAGGGCAAAAGGGAGGGAAGGAGGGAGGGAAGGCTTGGGGGGAGGGAGGGCGGGAGGGAGAGGGAACTGGGATCGACATGTAAAATAATAATAATAAAAAAAAAAAAAAAAAAAAACGCTTTGACTCCAAAATTTAAGTTGAAGAACAAGTTACCGGGGAAAAGTATTTCTATTTTTGTTTCCACAGAAAATGAAAAGATGTGGATTCCTTCCAGACTAATGTGGTTTGATCACACCAAACCGCCTGAAACAGAGTACAAGCTGATCCTACATTCCAAACAGCTGGACAAAACAGCCCTACAGACTACAGCTAGGATATCTGAATCTTCTTCGAATCCCCCAAGACAGCGCCCCTTACCAGCAGGAAGTAGTTTAGAAAGAACGACGCCCAAATTCCCAAATATTGTGTATAAATGTTTGTTTTCATTTAATTGGACTTTGTTATATATAATTAAATAAAAAATACTCTATATGCATAAAAAAAAAGCTGAATTAAGTCCAGGTCTTCATAAGGAAGAATAAATCTCTATGTATTCAATTAGAATCTAGATGAAGGACACCATCCCTACGAAAGACTAAAAAAAAAAAAAATCGAACTAAAATCAATGATCTGGGTTGGGTGCTTTCCCCTCACTTCAAGTTCATGATTTATCTGTTTGCACTGGGTCTGTAGAAACATTTCATGATTTATCTGTTTGCACTGGGTCTGTAGAAACATTTCCCTGCCAAGTAAAAACACAGGTCTGCTGCTTTTCCTCTGGGGGAGGAGTGGTCAAAACAACTGTCAGGGCTTCAGGGTTGGAATTTAAACCCTTCCTGTCTTTTATATTGAGTTAAAATAATGCAGTTTGCGCCCATGAAGAAAGCTGCTTTTTCAAAAACAACCCTAGGAATGATGGGCTTGACTCTTTCCAGGCATCAACACACACACCATCTAGAACCTCCCCAGCTGTCTTCCCCTTGGAGGGTCTGACTAAATAAACAGCCACAGTGACCTTAAACTTGGATCCTTCTGCCTGTTCCAAGTATTAAGAACAGGTGTGCTACCATTGCCAATTTAAGTGTTGTTGGGGACTAAATCAGGGCTTCCAGTATGCCAGAAATGAACTTACCAAGGCTATACCCCAGTCCGAAATTAATCAGTTAAAAAGGAATACCCTAGAGTACAAACAAAACAGTCACCCATATAGTGAGAGAGACAGACAGACAGACACACACATACACACACACACACACACACACACATACACACACACACACTATATACTCTAGTCTATAAGGAAAACCTGACAATCACAGATGACTGACAGTTGTGAACACAGAAGTGATTAGCAGACCAAGATGGGCAGACACATGTGGCCTCACAAGAATGTTAGCACAGAAGATTACCTGGTAAGGGTGACAGAGAAAAAGAGAATTGGAGACAAAATGTGGTATACTATTACTGTGTATACATGTCATATATCCACCCAAAAGAACTGTGATAAATGGTTTTTACTGGACTCAGTTGCTGTTCTCCTACAGCACCTTTGCAGGTCTAGTTGATTTCAGGATAAATCAGCTGGTCCCTAGCTATGACATTGCTCTACCTCACTGCCAAGTATGGATGAATGAACCCTGCCTGGGAGGAGCCTGGAATGGTGTCTGACAAATGTCAGGTCAAGTCCCGCAATCATCACTTGTCTCAGGAAATAGCCATGTCAGAAAGTACAGCTGCATCTACAGAAACCACTTTGAGACCTACTTGTTTATCCCATGGAATTTTCCCCAGGAAGGGGAAGTGAGACTCCCTCGTGGTCTACAGGCAAGCCTATCTGTTGTTCTGGATGATGAGCAGCAAGCATAAGATCAGCTCCAAGTAGATGCACAGCACTTCCAGCCAGCGAGAAAAGAGATACATCACCTCACCTTCCTCACCTCCAGTGGCATTGTCAGCACCTCCTCCACCACTGACATCACCCAGGATGCTGCCTCTGCTCAGGTCATTCTCCAAGGTGAACTCCACATGCAGCTCCTGGAGGAACCATTCCTACTTGCTCATGATGAACTCCAGCCACCATGAGCAAAACACAGAGGCAAATGCAGAGCTGGGTTCACAGCGGGGTAGAAAAGGCACTCTCAGCAGGGCTGAGGCCCACAGCCCATTAGGCAGCAGCAGAAAGGAGAAGATGTGCATGGTGAACTCCTGGGTGGTGACAAGGCTCAGGCTGCCTGCCCACACAGAGGCATACTGCCAGTCCACACAGTCCTAGCAGCAGAACCGCAGCAGCCCTGGAAGCCAGCCTAGCTGCCTCTGCCTCTGATACCGCACCACCCGGGGTACCCCGGTTTAGGTTCTGGGCACTGATGAGAAAAGCATAAATGATAAGTAAGAAGGGGTTGAAACCATCAAGCATCTCTGTAGAAGCCAATGCAGGAAGAGTTGGCAGAGACCAAGAAAAGCTGAGGCGGGTAAGCCTGCATGCTGCCAGTCGCTGGTCTCCCATACTGCACATGTGGCCCACTTAACAGCTTCAGAACCCTGACTCCAACTGATGCAGCCAGGAAGTGGATGTGCTGCCTCTGAGGAAACCTCAACTCTGGACTCATCTGAAGCAGGATGCCAGCAGGCTAGATGGCGTGGCCGGCGGCGAGGGGGCGTGGCCATGCCCTGGGTCCCTGTAGGGATGTTTCTGCCTTTGCCAGGTGCTCATAATAGCGCCCCAGCATGATAGGAAACTTCCTGACATTTTCTCTTTCCATTGGCTAAGGTCGACAAGCCAGAGGGCCCCCAATGAAGTCTTTCTCCATCGTCCCTGTTAGGAGTAGGACAAAGTCAGCTACCGAGGGGGCAGTCTAGGTGGCATGTGGACAGGCCTTCTCTTATTTGCAAGGGCACTTTGCTCCAAAAATAAACCCTTGTTCTTAGGACATCTACTTTTAGGGAGACAACACCCCAAAAAGAGATTCCTTCTGACTGGGAAAAAAATCTGCTAACAACTGCAATATGGGACTTATGAGAGAGCTCAATTTGTTAAGATCTTGTCATACATGCATGAGAATCTGAGTTCAACCCACAGCACCCATATGAAAAAAGAAAAATCAAGAATGGTGACACACGGTCAGTGTTGATGAAATGAAGTCAGAAATCCCTGCGTCTCCCTGGCCAGCAGGTCTTGCCTAATGGATGCACACAGTCCTCAGTAAGGTATGGCCTTCATACACATGCACTCGCATCTATAGACATAGTGACTAGTTTGCAAATGAAATATGGCCCAAAGTGTCACCATACAAGTTGAGCAAACATACTGAGTTTTGAAAGATTTGGCATTCTTATCAAGTCTCTTCTCCCTTTTCAATTTATGCCTTGAAGTAAAATCCAAAGGCTAGTGTACAGAGATGTCATACAACTTAAATGTGTCTTTTTTTCCCTGTGTCTTTATAAATGACTTTTGCCTTCCATTCTCTATGTCTAATGCCCCTGACTCAAACAGTCTGATCTTCATGACACATATGCCACAATATTTCCTGAGCATTATGTGTGCTTTCAAATCTGTAGTGATCACAGGTATGAGCACAGAGATTTAACAAACTTATTAAATAATATTCCTGTATCTGAAACCTTGGTCCTGTTCTCATTCAGACTGTTTAGGATCATCCTGATCATAGCTAATGCACTTGAAGAATGAAATGTTTGTGATTTACCTATGTCCTCTCAAAGACTCCATATTCTACATAGGAGAGGTACTTCCTTCATCATGTTAGAGCATTGACCAAAATGATTATGAGCCTACCTCTAAGCAGACATGGAAAAGATCAGAGTTCAAATGTAGAGCAGATCTCCTGGGCCAGATACAACACTTACCTACATGTTGAGTAAGAACCTACTTCAGGATTTCTGTAAAGTTAGTATAATTGATTTTGAAGATTAAACAATGTTATAAATAAAAGACAAAGGCAGAATGAGAAGGAGGAACACTTTTACCTACAAGGTTTGTTGGGAAAAGGGCTGGATTGCATTTGAGAGTGGATGTTTCAGCCTTGGAACTATGGATAAAGTTGTTGCTAGTTTGAATGATGACTAGGACTTATTAGTCTGTCATGGAGCTTCTGGGATAATATGATCAAAACCACATATGTATATGAATCAAAGGATATCAGTGCTTACGATTCAGTGCACATTTCAGTAGCAGGAATTAAACAACATTTCTCCTTTGAAGCGGTAATTTCCATGAAGAAAAATTTTAGGTAACATGATATGCTTAACAGATATGGTATATCAATGTTCCACAATGTACCCTGGGGTAGATATGCAGAGTTCACCATTTCCTTGTGAGGAAATTCGGTGTTCTCAAAGAACCTTGTTCCAGGAACTCTGCTTATTAGTTGTAAATCACAAAGTCTAACACTGGCAAAACAGTTTGATAGGAATGAAGTAGTGCATGATTTCTAGAATTTTAAATTTTCTGTAGTTACATTTTAAACAGGAAAATCAACCTGGGCATTTTGCCATATACCTGTAATTACTGGTTCAAGAATAATGGATGGCAACACAGATTACTCTATCCAGAAAAACCCTCAATCATTATAGATGGAAAAAACAAATTGTTCAATAAAAAAGACAGGTTTTCACGATATATATCTAGATATCCAGCCTTACATAAAGTTCTGGAAGGAAAATTTCAACACAACACACATAAAACATAGGCAATATATAATCCCACTTCAAATGAACCATTGAAAAAGCAGGGCAAATATATTCAAAATACCACTGTCAAAAACAAATCTAAATCAAACAAGAATTAACAATCAATGGTCTTTACTTTCCCTCAACATTAATGGTCTTAACTCGCCTATAAAAAGACACAGGTTAACAGAATGGATATGAAGACAGAATCCATCCTTCTGATGCATAAAAGAAACTTTTCTAAGCTTCACAGATGAACATTACCTCCAGGGTAAAGGATTGAGAAATGATCCTCCAATCAAATGGACCCAAGCAGGTGTAGCTATCATAATATCTAACAAGTTAAACCTCAAACCAAAATCAGTCAATAGAGATGAAAAAGGTCATTTCATATTCATTAGAGGAGAATTCCATCACCAGAAAGTCTAAATTCTAAACACCAATGCCGTAAATTCAAAGGCTGCCACATTCATAAAAGAAAATGCTACAAAATTCAAAGCTCACATGAAACATCACACACTAATAGTGGGAGACTTCAAAACCCCACTATAAACACTAGACAGCACCACAAGACAGAAACTTAACAAGGAAACAAAACTACTTACAGACAATATGTTTCAATTGGGCTTAACAGAAATCTATAGAACATTCCATCCAAACACTAAAGAATATACTTTCTTCTCTGCTCCAAATGGAACTTTCTTTAAAATCGAACACATACTAGGGGACACAACAAACCTCAACAGATACCACACAAACAAAAAAAAAAAAAAAAAAGGGAATACTGCCCAGTATTTTATCAGACCACCATACTACAGTAAAGTTGGAATTCAACAACAACGCAAATCACAGAAACCTTACAAACTCATGTAAACTGAACAATGTGCAATTGCACCATACCTGGGTAAAAGAAGAAAAAAAGAAAGAAATTAAAGACTTACTAAAATTCAATGAGAATGAGGACACAACATACCCTTACCTATGGGACACCTTGAAAGCAGTGCTATGAAAGTTCATTGCATTAAGTGAACATATGAAGAAAACAGAGAATAGTAACATTAGAAAATTAACCACACATCTAAAAGCTTTAGAAAAAAAAAGAAGCAAACTCACCCCAAAGGAGCAGATGCCACACAATAATCAATTTTAGGGCTGAAAGAAATAATGTAGAAACCAGGAAATCAATAAAAAAAATCAATACAACAATGAGTTGGTTTTTTGAGAAAATCAAAAAGGTAGACAAACCTTTATCCAAACTGAAGAAAATGCAGAGAGAGAACTTGAAAATTAACAAAATCAGAAAGGAAATGGGAGGGGAGGGGTATACCAATGGACACAGAAAAAGTCCCGACAATTTTCAGGTCATATTTTGAAAACCTGTACCCCCCAAAATTTGAAAATTCAAAGGAAATGGAGAAATTTCTAGGTAACTATCACTTACCAAAATTAAATCAAGAACAGAGAAAAAACCTAAAGAGACCTATAACACCTAACAAAATAGAAGCAGTCATCAAAATCCTTCCAAACAAAAACAAACAAACAAACAAACAAACAAAAAAAAAACAAAAAAAACAAAAAAAAAAAAAAACAAAGGCCAGATCGCTCCAGTGCAGAAGTCTACCAAAAATTAAATAAAGAGTTAATACCAATACTCCTCAAATTGTTCCACACAATAGAAGCAGAAAGTTCATTACCAAACTCTTTTAGGAGGCTGCGACGACCGTGCTACCCAAAACACACAAAAACACAACTAAGAAAGAAAACTAGAGACGAATATCCATCATGAATATTGATGCAGAAATCCTCAATTATATACTGGCAAACTGAATCCAAAAATACATCAGAGAAATCATCCAGCATGACCAAGAAGGCTTCATGCCTGAAGCGCAGGAATGGATTAACATATGAAAATCTATCAATGTAATGCATCATATAAACAAACTGAAAAAGAAAAACTAAATGATCCTCTCCCTAGATGCTAAGAAAGCCTTCGGGAAAATTCAACACCATTTCATGATAAATATCCTGGAGAAATCAAGGACAACAGGAACATATCTAAAAATAATAAAAGCAACATACAATAAACCAACAACCAACATCAAACTGAATGGAGAAGCAAACACCCACCACTAAACACAGAACAGAATTAGAATCCAGATGCAGAGATGGTGGACAAGACCAGGCTGCAGAAAAACATAGAGACAGATTACATGAACAAGGAGGAGCTAATGGGCCCCCAGACTTCTAATCCCATGATGGTAATCCAGCATGGGATGACTCAGATTCCCTGAATATGTGTCTCTGCTAGAAAGCCTGAGCCGTCTAATTTTCCTCATCTAATAGGACCAGGATATATTCCTGTTGCACAAGAAACTTGGCAGGCACATCCCCCATGGAGGGATATTGCCTTAATGTACAGACAGGAGGGAGGGCCTATTCCCTAATACAAATGACTTGACAGATTTAGATGACCCCTCCTGGATGGCATCAACCTACAAGTGGAATGGGGAAGGGGATGAGGGGGTAGGGTTTTGGGAATGTATATGAGGGTGGAAGTGAGGAAAAGAAGCCGGGTGGAGAGAGAGGGAACTGGAATCAATATGTAAAAAAAAAAAAATAAAAATAACAAAATAAGAACAAAAATAAAAAAATTGACTACATACTAGGTAGCATAAAAATATACAACAGATACAAAAAAAAAATAGAATAGTCAATAGTCTCCTGTACCTTTGAGATCACCAAGCTTTAAAGTTGAAATTGAACAACACATTGCAGAAAACCTGCAAACTCATGGAAACTTAACAGTGAGCAATTGCCCAATTCCTGGATCAAAAAAGAAATAAAGGAAGAAATTAAATACTTCCTAGAATTCAACAAGAATGAAGACACTACATACCCGAACTTATGAGACACTTTGAAGGCAGTGTTCATGGAAAATTCATTGCACTAAGTGCTCATATAAAGAAAATTAAGGATAGTCATATTAGAGAACTAAAGCACAACTGGAAACATTAGAACAAAAAGACTCAAACTCCCCCCACTCAACCATGAGGAATAAATGCCAGGAAATAATCAATTTGAGGGCTGAAATCAATTTAGTAGAAACCAGGAAAACAATAAAAAAAATCAATTTAACAAAGAGTAGGGTTTTTTGACAAAATCAACAAGATAGAAAATCCTTTATCCAAACTAACAAAACAAAACAAAACAAAAATAACAAAAATAAAGAAAAATAAAGCAGACAGAGAACATGTAAATTAACAAATTAGAAACAAAAAAGGAGGACATATCATAGACGCTGAGGAAATCCAAAAATTTGCAGGTCATACTTTGAAAAACTGTATTACATAAAATTTGAAATTTCACAGGAAATAGACAAATTTATGGATAACTATCACTTACCAAAAATGAATCAAGAACAGACAAACAATTGAAATATACCTATAAAAACTTAATTGAAATAGAAGCAGTCATCAAAAGCCTTCCAACCCAAAAAACCCCAGGGCCAGATATCTTCAGTGTAGATTCCTACCAGAAATTTAAAGAATAGTTAATAACAATACTCCTCAAATTGTTCCACACAATAGGAGCAGAGGGTACATTACCAAATTCTATTTACGAGGCCACAATTACCTTCATTGCCAAGCCACACAAAGACAAAACTAAGAAAGAAAACTACAGACAATAATCCCTCATGAACATTGATGCAAAAATACTCAATTATATACTGGCAAATAGAATCCAAGATCACAGGGATGACCAAGTGGGCTTCATCCCTGGGATGTAGGGATGGTTTAACACAAGAAAATCTATCAATGTTTTCGATCATATAAACAAACTGAAAAAGAAAAACCACATGATCACCTCCCTAGATAATGAAAAAGCCTTTGACAAAATTTAACACCCTTTCATGATAAAGGTCTTGGAGAGATCAGGGATAACAGGAATAAAACTAAACATAATAAAAGCAACATACAGTAAACCAACAGCCAACATCAAACTGAATGGAGAGAAGAT
Source organism: Phodopus roborovskii (assembly GCF_943737965.1). Lineage (NCBI taxonomy): Eukaryota > Metazoa > Chordata > Mammalia > Rodentia > Cricetidae > Phodopus > Phodopus roborovskii. The sequence goes on from NW_026125489.1 coordinate 14,766,983, forward strand.
TAAGGCAATTCCTCTAAAATAAATAACAAGACAAGCCTGCATTCTCTCTCCATATCTCTTCTATATTGTACTTGAATTTCTAGCTAAAGCAATAAGACAAAAAAATGTAGATCAAGGCAATAAAAATTGGAATAGAAAAAACCAAATTTTCTCTTTTTGCAGATGATATTAGTATTTACATAAGCCACCCAAAAAACTCTACCAGGGAACTCCTACAGCTGATAAACACATTCAGCAAACTAGCAGGATACAACATAAACTCAAAATAATCAGTATCCCTACTATATACAGACGACAAAGGGACTGAGAAAGAAATCAGAAAAAAAATACATTTTACAATAGCCAAAACAACAAAAAGTATCTTGGAGTAAAGCTTACAAACAATTGAAAGATCTATGTTGCAAGAAAGTTATGTCTTTAAAGAAAGAAATCAAGCAAGATAACAGAAAATGGAACGATCTCAAATGCTGTTACAATGGTAGGATAAACATAGTAAAAATAGCAATCTTGCCAAAAGCAATCTATAGATTCAATACAATACCCGTTAAAATTCTAGCACAATTCTTCACTGACCATGAAAAGATAATAATCAATTTTATATGGAAAAACAAAAGACCCGAGATAGCCAAAATAACCCTGTATAATAAAGGAACTTCAGGAGGAATCACCACCTCGATTTTAAGCTCTACTACAGAGGTATACTCCTGAAAACAGCCTAATATTGGCCCAAAAATAGACAGGTAAACCAATGGAATCAAACAAAAAATACCGACATTAACTCACATACCTACAAACACCTGCAGGTGGGAAGCAACTTCAACAAATGGTGCTGGCTCAAATGGATAATGTTGTGTCATGTACAAAACACAAGTATAAATGGATCAAAGACCTCAACATTAATCCAGTCATGGTGAAGCTCTTAGATGACAAAGTGTGAGGTACCCTTGAATCTAATTGTACAGGGGAATGCTTACTGAACATAACACCAGTAGCACAGACTGAGATTGACAATTAGTAAATGGCACCTCCTCAAACTACGAAGTTCCTGTAAGAAAAAGGACACATTTGACAAGACCAAATGGCAGCCCACAGACTGGCAAAGGATATTCACCAACCCTACATCTGACAGAAGGCTTACCTCAGAAATATAGAAAGAACTCAAAGAAGTAGTCAACAAAACTCCAAATAACTCTATTAAAAATGGGGTACATAATTGAGGAGAGAATTCTCAATAAAGGAAATCAAAAAGGTTGAAAGACACTTAAGAAAGTGATCAACATTCTTAGCTATCAGGGAAATGCAAATCAAATCTACTTTGAGATACCATCTTACTCCTGCCAGAATGGCTAAGATTAGAAACACCAGTGACAGTTTATGCTGGAGAGCATGTGGAGAAAAGGGAACACTCCCCCACTGCTGGTGGGAGTGCAAACTTCTATAGCCAATTTGGATATCAGTATGGCAGTTCCTCAGGAAAATGGGAATCAGTTTACCACAGGACCAGGCAATCCCCCTCTTAGGCATATAACCAAATGATCCACATCCATGCAAAAAAAAAGAAATGTGCTCAACTATGTTCATAGCACCATTAGTTGTTACAGAAAAAACCTGGAAGCAATCTAGACACAGGACCAGGCAATCCCCCTCTTAGGCATAAAACCAAATGATCCACATCCATGCAAAAAAGAAATGTGCTCAACTATGTTCATAGCACCATTAGTTTTTATAGCAAAAACCTGGAAGCAACCTAGATGTTCCTCAACTAAAGAATGGATAAAGAAGATGTGGCAAAAAAAAGAAGAAGGAGATGTGGCTCATTTACACAATGAAATATTACACAATGAAATAGTTCTCTGTAGAAAAATAAAATGCAATCTTGAAATTCACAGACAAATGGATGGAACTTGAAGAAACCATCCTGAATGAGGTAACCCAGTCACAAAAAGTGAAACATGGTATGTACTCACTCACATAGGGATTTTAGACATAGATCAAAGGATAATCAGGCTATAATTCACACCATTAGAGAATCTAGGATACAAGGCAGAGTCTAAGAGAGGCATGCAGGGTCCCTCAAAAAAGGAGAAAGGAACATGATCTCCTGAGAATATTGGAAGTGGGGGGGTCAGTGAGTGGAAAGGGAGCTAGGAGAAAGAGAAAAGGAGGACAGGAAAGCACTTGGCACTAAGTATATTGAGTTGGGGGAGGAATAGATGAAATAAGACAAAGGGAGAGAGAGAGAGAGAGAGAGAGAGAGAGAGAGGGTGAGGAAGAGGGAGAGGGAGAGGGAGGGAGAGAGAGATCATAAAAGAATTACAGGATCAAAGACAAAACTGACTCTTCAGAAATGTCCAGAGACCTACATGTCTGACCCCAACTAACATTTTGAGCAACAATGACAGGGTACTTTAAATCTCTTTTCTGTTAATGAGACTGATGACTAAAATATTCACCATCATAGAGCCCTCATCTAGTAACTGATGGAAATAGAAGCAGACAACTACAGATAAACACTGAGCCGAATTGGAATCCAGAAACAGAGAGGGAGGACAAGACCAGTCTACAGAACTTCACAGAGACAGCTGACCTGATCAAGGCGGAGCTAATGGACGCCCAGACCTATACCTGGGAAACCAGCATTTGACTGACTTAGAACCCCTGAACATGTGTCTCAGTTAGAAGGCCTGGAAAGTCTTGAGGATCTCTGACATTGGAACCAGGATGTATTCCTCCTGGAAGGCATCACCAACCTGTGGAGTTAGGGGTTCAAATGGCATGGGAGGTTATTCAGGTGGGCATGGGAGGGAGGGAGAGAGAGAGGGAGGAAGAGAGAAGAAGGGAAGAAGGAGTGGGAACTGGGATTAATATGTAAAATAATAAAAAAATTAAAAAAAATAAAAACAAGGACAGGGCCTCACTACGTAGCCTTGACTGGCCTTAAACTTAGAGATTTGTTTGCTTCTTCCACATAAATGCTGATATTAAAACCAGAATCATCATGCCAGGCTCCTAGTATATTTTTATATACCTGAACGTACTGTTTATGTGACTCACATTATTTGCATTAAATTTGTGTTTAATTGATAAAAACGAATGAGGTTACACGTGACTTTACAATGCATAAACAAGTTTAATGCACTCTTCTTTCTTATTTATGATAAAACTTTAAAAATAATATATCTTCACAGTTTTAAGCAAATTAACAAGAGTCCAGTGATAATACCTATATATTGCCAGGATAGATGATAATAAAATATGTCCACATTCATCTCCATGGGTATTTAAGAACCAAAATCTCTTAGGATCCAGGTAAATTAAGTAGATTGTAAAGGTACTGGCGGTCCATACTGAAGCCCCACTTTCAATCCTCTGGACCTCCATAATGGAAGGAGAGAAACAACTCCAAGAAATTGTCCTCTGTATTCTACTTGTACACCGTGGCATGAGTAAGATGTGGGAATAAGTTCATGCACATTACACATATGTACACGCACTCAGGCACACACACAATATTTAAATATAAATAGTTGTAAACAGTTAGTAAAAGGAAAGCAAGGCCTTGTTTTCAAGGAGTAGGCAGTGTGTACTGTGCAAGGGTGTATATAGAATGACTTCAAGAATAGTTGCCTTAAACTAAATGCAGACCTGAGTATAAATATCAGCAAATAAGAACATCAAACATCTGATCACAGACATTAAACACTATGTGGGATATGGATTGATCATAAAAGATCCAAAATGTTAATGTCTTGTGGGAGTAACTCAACATTCTGCAAAGGCCCAGTGCAATAAGTGATAAAATGAAGATAATTAGGAATGAGCTATTTCACATTATTGTTACAAATAAAAAAAATGTTTAGCTAAGATAATAGGAATTCCTTGCTAATACAAATAATGCTGCCATGAACATAGTTGACCACATATCTTTTTTGCATGGATGTGAGTGTATGCCTAAAAAGGGGATTGCCAGGTCCTGTGGTAAACTGATTCCCATTTTCCTGAGGAACTGCCATACTGATATCCAAAATGGTTATATAAGTTTACACTCCCACCAGCACTGGAGGAGTGTTTCCCTTTCTCCACATGTTCTCCAGCATAAGCTTTCACTGGTGTTTCTAATTTTAGCCATTCTGGCAGGAGTAAGATGGTATCTCAAAGTTGTTTTGATTTGCATTTCCCTAATGTTAAGGATGTTGATCACTTTCTTAAGTGTCTTTCAGCCTTTTTGATTTTCTCTATTCAGAATTCTTTCTTCAGTTCTGTACCCCATTTTATTAATAAGGTTATTGGGTGTTTTGTTCACTAGATGTCTCTCAACTGAAGAATGGATAAGGAAGATGTGGCACATCTTCACAATGGGATACTACTCTGCAAAAAAAAAAAAAAAATAAGGGAATCTTTAAATTCCTAAGCAAGTGGATGGCACAAAAGAAACCATCATGAATGAGACAACCTAGTCACAATAATAGGAGCATGGTGTATACTCGCTCATACATGGATTTTTAGACCTAGAGCAAGGGATTACCAGCCTATAATTCACACCACCAGAGGAACTAGGTTACACGTTCTATTCTAAGATATTCCTATAAAGGCCCTCACATAAGAGGGAAGGGGCAAGTTCCACAGAACACATGGGAAGTGTGATGAGGGGCAGTGAATGGAGAGTGATGTAGGAGAAACAGAATGGGAGGAGAGGAAAGCACATGAGACCAGGAAGATTGAATCAGGGTAGGAATAGAAGAGAGGAAAGATAGAGAGGTAGAGAGAGAGAGAGAGAGAGAGAGAGAGAGAGAGAGAGAGAGAGAGAGAATGGCCATAAAAGATGGAGCCATTATTGGTTTGAAGAGAAAACTGAACCTAAAGAGACCTACAAGACTGCTGCCAAGTAACAATTTGAGCAACCATGTAAAGGCTATCATAAGTGCCCTTCCCTGATAGTAAGAGGAACAAATAACTTATCCACCATCATGGAGCCCTCAACTAGTACCTATTGGAAACAGAAGCAAACACCCATAACTAAACATTGAGTCAAACTAGAATCCAGACACAGAGTGAGAGGACAAGACCAGGTTGCAGAAACACATAGAGACAGCTGACGTGAAGGAGGAGGAGCTAACTGCCCCCCCCCCAGATTGATAGCTGGGTATCCAGCATGGGATTGACTCACACCCCCTGAATATGGGTCTCAGGTAGAAGGACTGAGAAGTCTAAGGGACCTCAGACAGTACAATCAGGATGTATTCCTGGTGCACAAAAGGAGCTTGTGGACACTTCCCCCATGGAGGGATACTCCCTTAACCTAGAGATTGGACAGAAGTCCTACTACATGCTTCAAATGAATTGACAGATTTAGATGACCCCACCTGGATGGCATGGAGCCACGTGTAGAATCGGGGTGGGGAGATGAGAGGGGAGGGTGGTTAGGGTGCATGTGAAGGGGAAGAGAGAGTAAGAGGGAGTGAGGGAGGGAGACTGGGAGGGAAAGGGAACTGGGATCGACATGTAAAATGAAAACAATATATAAAAATAAATAAAAAGAAAATAGGAAATAAAATGGCAAGGGAAAACATTGGTGCCATTAGATATGCACCTGAAAATCATGGCAAAAACTTGCTCCTTTATTTAAACCTTACCTTTTCTATCAAGTAGAAATCTTCTCGATAAAGCATATACTCAGAGAAGCACAGGATGTGTGGCAGTAGTTACCTCAAACCAAAGAGAGTTTACAAAATGTAATCAGGCTCCATAGCTACCAATCTCCCTATCTACCATGAAGAGGAAAAATGGATATTTAAATATTCATGCAAAATTTACACATAAAAGCCTCATTAAATTCTAGACAAAGAATATTGTTAGTACCCCCTGACCTGACTCCAACGTAGGAAAATGAACCACCAGTATCTTTTTTTTTTAGTTGTGTAGCTATGGAGCCTCTCCTGCCACTTGCTCTGTACATAGGACAGAACACATAGGTAAATAGGAGAGAAGCTGTGGTTCTTCCCATCGGAGTGCTTCACTGCTTGTTAACATGCACACTATATGGTATAGTCTGGTGCAACAAGGCTGATACCATTCTGAGATTGCTGGTAAAACTTTGAATAGAAAAATGCCCTGAAATTCTTGGGGTCTGTATACATCATCAGGCATGCTGTTTGCTTATGTTATGTTTGAGGTACTTTATGAGAGATGTGAAAGTGCGTACTTGGAAGGTCACTAAAAATTTGCTTCTCTACCTATTGTGCATTCAAAGAGCGTCAGCCCTGCATTAGCTACTACCGTTTGTGTGTGCATGTGTATTTCTACCTTTGTTTTCAGTCTTATCCTCAAAGAATTGAGAGTACAGCTCTGAGAGACAACTATATACATCCCATATTTAGGTTTAGTGTGAGGACCTTACTTATTTAGGATGCAACAATTACCAGTAATAGTCTGTATTTGTTAGCTTTCATCTCCTCTCACTAGCTTTTCTTGCAACCTTTAGCTTTCCAGTTTATAATTTTGGAGTTCAGGTTGAATAACTTTTGTGTGTGTGTGTGTGTGTGTGTGTGTGTGTGTGTGTGTGTGTGTGAATACACGTATGGGTGTGTGTTTTTGTAGGATTATTTCCAAACTCAAAGTGAGTAGACAGTCCTGAGAATATGCAGAAAAGCATAATGGCTTCCAAATACCTGTTGCTAACTTCAATTAAGCATCTCTGAATTCTCAACTGACATGGGGGGTATTTCCTGTCCATTCAGAGTAATCAACCAACCAGATGATAAGGATTTGCTGAGTGCATGTTGATCTCTGGGAATTCATATTTGGAACAGCAGTTCTTTGAGAGGTTAGTGACTAATGTAACTGGAAACACTGATAGGCTGACTCCAGTAATTGGGCAACTGAGGTGGCTTCACAGAAAGAGCATGACCTGAAACTGAGTTTGGTCTGGGTCTATCATGATCCCTAGTGCCAAGAAGGGAGTAGATGGCATTTCCCATTATCAAGAATCCAAACGATTAAGGAGAAAGTGACAAGAAACAGATTTTTTTCTGTTGTGTGAATGATAAACAGGTTTCTGTGGCCCATGGAAAAGACTGTTATTCAAAGTAAACTCCTGCCTGTTTCTAATCTCCAGTGCACTTTTTGAAAATAAAGACATGCAGTCCTTTATCACTTTGGAACTGTATATTTTTCTCTTTCTGGTTGAGGAGACAGAAATAGAAACTGAAAACTTTAACCCAGATCTAGTCAAGATTTTTCTGGCTTTCAGAAAGTATATTGTCAATGTGTGTGCATTTTAAGAAGTAAGCCTCTGCTCTACTCTGAGAATCTTTGAAAGCACTTTGGTTTACAAGTTTTGGTGGTGAATAAGGACCACAAAAGGTCCCCTTAAGTATACCTGTGTACACAGTGAGTAACAAATTAGAGAGGAGGGTGAGAGAAGCATGCTTAGAAATAGAGTGGTGTAGATAAAATTGCCCTTGTGTTTAGAAAATCGGACTTAAATTTTATTGGGTATAGAACTGATTTCAAAAGCAGTTTCCCCAAGATATAAAGCATGTGACAGGGAGGAGCAAGAAGCTAAATGTGATGGTCTTTGCTCACTTCTGTCCAGAATTCTAGTTTTATTACTGATCAACTTGCAACAAATGACAACTGTAGACCTTGGGGTGCTGCCACAGGTTATGGGCCATCCCATGGAGGGATGGGTTCCTAAGGCAGATGTTACAGTAGATAAACCAAGGAAGAACATATTTTGCCCATCTTTTCTACACTTATTGTTTTGTTTTACATGGTTCCCTAAGAAAAGGTACTGAAATGCCTTGGTGGAAGCCCCCTCTGTAGATGTCTCACATCCTTGGCAGGAGATTGATGACAGCTGCATTGACAGGGTGTGAACATATGTAGAGAGTGAACAAATCTCACTCCCTGGCTGAGAGTTCTAGTATAAGCTGCTGTATACACTGGGAGATAAATGAGAGAAATTGAGAAAGAAAATGTTTCATAGGAACAAAGATTATATTTTTTCTAAGTTTTTACTCACAGGTATTTATTAGTATAAATGACTTATATACTGCCAAATACCAACTAATGTGCTCATCCTTTATGCATTTTGTTGCCCCTGAAATATTGGTGCATACAGAATAGACAGAGACACTGTTCCACATAGGAATGGATGAGGGAGACAAGGAGATAGGGGTAATCAATATATTGCTTGTCTTTAGAACCTGAATTCAATTAGTATAATGTATAATTCATGTAAAAAACAGAGTAATAAACAGAGTATAGTGTCACACCTTATAATTCAGAACTAAAGAAATAGAAATAGGAGAAACCCTGTTGAAACCATACATGTATGCATATGCATATGTGTACACATACATGCAATTGCACACACAAGAATAGTGTGGCACCTCCTGTAGCTGGGCACTAGGGTAAGAGTGTTGTGGGAGCTTCTCAGTCCCATGGGGTCACATACCTTGTTTTAATGAGTAATGGAGTTTGGTGTGACATTTACTTGCTGACACATACTGGGCTCAAGCAGAAAGGTGCACCCTGCCTTTCTGGTAAAGAACCAGTGAAGGCATAGATCAGTGTCTGAAGCCAAGAGCTGCATTCCCTGAAGCAGGTACTGGACTGCCATGTTTTACCAAACCTTAGATCCCTTCTAGCGGCCAGAAAAAAAAAAAAAAAGCTCTTTTGGCTTCATTGCATGCAGACAGGATTCTTGCTTCCTTACCCCCTTCAATGTCTTTCCTTACCTCTGAGAATATAAAATTTCTGCTGTGTCCAAATATTTGATTCTCCTGCCATTGTCAAATGAAGACACAAACAATGTACCTAAGTCTTAACACTATTGATAGTTTGGATTTGTAAATTATTTATCCTGCAAGATGTTCTTTCTGAGGCTTCTGGACCCTGGTCTCGCCACATAGCTCCCTGTAACACACACATACACACACACACACACACACACACACACACACAGACACACACACACACTGTGACAACTGAGAATATGTCTTAGATTTGCCAAACAGTCCTTAGTCACACACAGATTATAATCACACATTGGTGTGACCCTATCATCCACTGAATTCTGACTACTGTGGCTTCAGAGCATATGGAATGACAAACTCAATACTCTGAACCCATTTTGCATAAAGCAGATTATGCCCTTTGGTATAACCAATTGCATGAAACACAGTGTTGCTTGCATTGGGTATATCTGCATTGCATCCCTTGGTGATTTCTCTTCATGCCCCTTAGCCCAACTGCACGTCCCAGGGACAGATTCCCTTTGTTTTCTAATTGCAGTGTTGAGTTCCTAACGACAGCTATGGATAGGAGACTCAGGAAACACTCCTGTCACCAGCTGATTCTGGGAGAAGGAGTGCCTAGGTGTCAAAATGTACATATTTGCTGAAGAACAAAAGTCAGTGCCTCAAAAGCAGTTTATTCCATTTTCTCCCAGAGCTTTCAGAGGTAGTAGTATCTGAACAGTTGTCTACCTTATATCAGTAATTTTATGGAAAATGAGAATGTTTTTTTTTCTCTAAAACCTACTAGCTATGTAATTTGGGTCTATGGTATTTCAAATATACATTGTCCTCCATGTTAGAAGGAAATGTGAACACCTTGCTTGCCTTTTGCTCAAAATTATTTCATGAGTTTCCGAAACCAAATAATTTTTCAAAGATGGACATCTTCACAATCTGATCTGATAAATGCCTTTTTATATGTAGTAATCCCATGGATAAAAACTCATTTGAAAATTTTTCATCTTTGAAAAATGATCCTGAAAATAGTAACAGTAGTACTGGCAATAAATAGTCATAATACACATATACCATTATTTGACTCAGAATATTAGAAGGAGAGAATAATTCAAATCCCCGTTTGTCCCCGACCTCCATGTATGTACAATGGGAAGGATGAACCTGCTTACACAGAAACTGACAAATAAATAATTAATAATTTATAGAGTTCACTCAAGTCTTCAAGAGATTATCTGTCCAGTCATTCACTGTTCTTCACAGTTTTTCATATCAATGAAAGAATTGCAAAGGTGGATTGTTCCTAGGACTCAGGAGACCACTGAAAAAGAAGAGGATATTCTTGTGTTTATGTGAACAACGAGGTCACATTTGAGGAATGTTCATTATATAAGAGACAGTATTGTGAGGCAATTTACAAATAGTATCTCCTATTCTACACAATAATCCAAAAGCACACACCAAGGAAATCACAGGATTAAAGAATTATTGGATCAAGCCCTTTATACCACTCACAACTAATGAAATATCCTTTCTTGACGTGGAATTAACCAGCAGTAGTGTGTGTGTGTGTATGTGTGAGAGTGTGCGTGTGTGTATGTTTGTGTGTGTGTGTCCACACTAATTCCACTCTGCTCAGTACTGCACCATTTATCATCCTTTTTTGTAGCTCTTGTGGAATAAGCTTGTGCTTTTGTGTATCTCAGATGTATGACCTGCGTGTCACTGATCTGAAACATCTTTTCAAATTCCAAGATCAGGTCTCATTTCATTGCTCCACATGATTCCATATAAAGATTGCTTTGGATTTTCCCAAGGAAACTATGTTAGCAAAGGGTGTTGGAGAAGCAACAGGAAGAAAACAGACCATCTAAAGTTTATAAAGCAAACTCATTAATTTGCTCTTATTTTCCCTAAATTGGAAGTTAGAGCTGATGTGTCAGTTCATTTCCCAAGTTGTTACCATGAGGGTGACAGAATAGAAGAATCAAGTGTTAAGTATTAATTGCCTTCGAGGAGGTTCTGGGAGTTACCTGTGTTTTCTGTGCCCACTGAACCACACCAAGTTGCAAAACCAGGTACCACCTCTAGTTGCCCAAGTTCAGTTTATCACTTTGGGTCATGTGGTTTCAGGCAGAGCTGGCTGGTGCTGGATTATGGCTCAAACTAATATTCCCTTTGCAGAAGAATCATGACACTCCAGTACACATGTGCTGTAGGTCAATAGTGACACTGTTCAAATGCATACATTGGGTAAACAGCAAAGGTAAACATGGCATATTGGATCTGGTTGCACATTGATGATTCCTTTTCTTAGTTTCCTTAGTAGAATTATTTTTTTTGTTTGTTTGTTTTTTGAGTCAGGGTTTCTCTGTATTGCTTTGGAGACTGTCTGGAAACTAGCTGTTGTTTACCAGGCTGGTCTCAAACTCACAGAGATCTGCCTTCCTCAGCCTAAAGTGTTCATTGCCAAACTCTTTTCACGAGGCTACAATTACCTTGGTACCCAAACCACATAAGACACAACTAAGAAAGAGAACTACAAACCAATATCCTTCATTAACCTTGATGCAGAAATGCTCAATAAAATACTGGCAAAATGAATCAAAGGACACCTCAGAGAAATCATCCACCTTGACTAAGTAGGCTTCATCCCATGGATGCAGGGATGGTTCAACATATGAATATCTGTCAATGTGATCCACCATATAAACAAACTGAAAACAAAAATCATATGCACATCTCACTAGATGCTGAGAAACTCTGCTTCTGTGTTGGTCAGTCAGACATCCTAGGCCTTAGCCAAATCTGGTTGCCACTATGGTGCTGTGAGACTCTCTCTGGTGACTGTTCAGGTAGTCTGCTGTTTCTTTCTTTGCTGCACCTTTTGGAAGTCACTTGCTTGCATTTCCTGCCTACAATAGTATTGTTAACTTCCTTCTCAGTCCTTTGCTGAGGCTGAAGATTACACTGACACAATTTGTTCTCTCTTTCTAGATAGATATATTGGGTACCAGAGTTCAACTTTCCTGCTTAGAAGAACTCTATAGTAATCTCTGTTGTGCATTTACCCTAGGATTGCATATGGAGTTCTTGCAATTTGCTCTTGTTGATTCACTGGAGATAGATCTTGTGTGTTTGTTCTTGCATTTTCTTTCTGCTATAGCATGCTTGATTTTTGCTATCTTAGTACATAGTTTTGTGTTAAGCCTATATATATATATATATATATATATATATATATATATATATATATATACATGAATAGTAACTGTAGTGAGCTATCCACCTCCCTACACCTGTAGAACATTTAGTCATGGTCACAGGTAATGACCTAATGGAGGACAAGGTCTGGGTCCCAGACCCCAGCTCTCTCTCTCTCTCTCTCTCTCTCTCTCTCTCTCTCGCTCCCTTCTGGTCAGGTCACAGAAGGAAGCCTGGGTGAATCCTTTACCTGGAACTTTACAGGGTTACCCACTTCTTGTTTAACTGCATTCTTCCCAAATAAACTTCACTTAACCTATGCAGAGTCTACTGAATCTTGATTGCCTAGAAATATAACAGCACAACTGCAAGTTCTAGAACAAAACAAAGCAAAATATCCCAGGAGTAGGGCTTGAAGTCAATAAATTAGAAGAAAATAAAACAATACAATGAATCAATGAAGTCAATACTTGGTTATTCAAGACAATTAACAAGACAGACAAACCTTTATCCAAACTATCCAAAAGGCATAGAGAGAATATCAAAATATAAAAAAATCAGAAAGGAGAAGGAAGACCTAACAATAGATACTGAGGAAAACCAGAGAATAATTGGGTCATAATTGTAACATCTGTACTCCACAAAATTGGATAATTTTCTGAATGTGTATCACTTACCAAAATTTAAATCAAGAACAGATATGCAATTTAAATAGAACTGTCATTCCTTATAAAATAGAAGCAGGCAAGTCTCCCAACAAAGAAAAGAAAGAAAGAATACAAAATCAAAGAAGTGCTAATACCAATACTCCTCAAATTGTCCCACACACACACACACACACACACACACACAAAAAAAAAAAAAAAAAAAAAAAAAAAAAAAAAACGGAAGGGTCATTGCCAAACACTTTTTGAAAGACTACAATTACCTTGGAAACCAAACTACACAAAGACACAATTAAGAAAGAGATCAACGGAACAATCTCCCTCATGAACATTGATGTGAAAATGCACAATAAAACACTGCCAAATCAAATCCAAGAACACATCAGAAAAATCATCCACCCTGACCAAGTAGGCTTCATCCCAGAGATACAGAGATGGTTCAACATTCAAAAATCTGTCAATGCAATCCACCATACAAAGAAACTGAAAAAGAAAAAAATCTCTGGATTATCACATTAGATGCTAAAAAAGCCTTTGACAAAATCCAAAATTCCTTTGTTATAAAGTTCTTGGAGAGATCAGGGATAAAAAAAAACATACCTGAGCATAATAAAAGTAATAGGCAAAATCAAAGGAAATGGAGACCACCTCAATGCAATTACACTAATATCAGGACAAGACAAAGCTGTTCATTCTTTCCATATCTCTTAAATATTGTGCAATACAACTAAAGAATGGATAAAGAAAATTTGGTACACTTACACAATGGAGTATAACTTAGTGGAAAAAAAAAACAATGGAATCTAAATTTGCTGGCAAATGAATGGAAATAGAATAAGGCATCATGCGTGAGGTAACCCAGTCACAAAAAGACAAACATGGTATGTACTCATGCATAAGTGGCTATGACAAAAACAGCAAAGGGTCACCAGCTTACAATCCACACTGCCAGAGAAGCTAGGAAACAAGAAGAACCTAAGAGAGACATGCATGAACCCCTGCTCCCAGGGAAAAGGGACAAGATTTCCTGCGTAATTTGGGAAAATGAGGAAGGGAGAGAGAGCAAAGAGATAGAGGAGATTAGAAGGGGAGGGGGAGCAGAACATGAAGGAACAGGAAGGTCTAGTTGAGGGAAAACCTGAAAAGGAAAGCAAGAAAAGAGATTCCTTGATAGAGGGATTATGGGCTTAATGAAAAACCTGTCACTGGGAAAACTCTCAGGAATATATTAGAATGAGCCTGAACTAAGGAACTAAGCAATAGTGGAAAGGCTACATTAAATGTCCATCCCCTATATTTAGATTGATTACTACCTAAAATGCCATCACAGAACCTTCATCTAGTAACTAATGCAAGCAGAAGCAGAGATATACTTGTAAACCCTGAACCAAAATCCTGGAATCCAGTTCTATAGAGAGAAGTGTGATGAGCAAAGTCGTCAAGACCATGCAGGAGAAATGCACAGAAACAGCCAACTTGAGCATGTGGGAGCTCATAGACTCCAGTCTGACAGCTGGGACATCTGCATAAGACTGAACCTCTGACTGTGTGTGTCAGTTGTGGGACTTGGACAGACAATAGGGCCACTGGCAATGGAATCAGCATTTATCCCTAGTGTGTGAATGAGCTTGGGGAGCCCACCCCCTATACAGGCATACTCATCCTAGATACATGGGGATGGGCATAGATCCTGCCCCAAGTGATATGACAGACTTTGATGATCCCCCACTTAGGAGACAATATTTTTCTTAATGAATGCGTGGGGAATAAGATGGGGAGATGGTTGGGGGGATGGGAGAAAGGGACGGAGAGGGAACTGGGATTGGTAGATAAAATAAGATTGTTTTAATTAAAATAAAAATTCATTTTAAAAATGAAAATAAAATACTCTTCTGTTACATATAGTACACCAAGCAATATTCTGGATGTTGATAGTTTTATTAGTATGGATTAGTGTTTTTAATTTCCTTAGTGAATCTTTGGAAGTTTCAAATCATGCACCTCATTTTTATTTACCTCTTGGTACCTCATCCCTCATCCCTGCTCTGACCCCTAACTAATAAAACAAAATGAAATAAGCAAGTTAGCAAACCAAAGCAAACACACACACACACACACACACACACACACACACACACGAATAAACCAAAATAACAAAAAACATACCAAGAACAGCGTAATCACAGCTTTTCCTTCCCTCCTACATCTCTATCTCCTCTGTATCTATCCTGATGAACTTGAAGGCTTCAGTGTGACTTATAGTATACCAATTAGTTCTGTAATCTTGAGTGCCCAATGCTCAATGACAAGGAGTCATTGGTCTGTTTCAACACCTATGGTTTTTGGTAAACCTTCCTCACTGGATCTTCTGGGGTATACTCTCACCAAAGCACTCTTGGAGATTTTGAGGGTACTATTCCCTGGAACCAGTCCCTTCACAAGCTCCAGCAAGTTGTAGATTAGGCAGATGCTAGAGAGGCAACCCAAGGCCTAGTTTTGGTCAAACAGATCAGAAGAAGCCACTGGGGCTGTGGCTATAGATTTAGATCTCCAACATGAATTCCCTCAGGGTAGGTTCATCATCACCATTGATGAGTGGTGGGGAGCCCTCTTTCCCAAGAGCAGGATCAACTCTCTTGCTTTATTTGGCAGAGAGTTTCAAGGCAATCTTTCCCAGGGCACTGAAGGATGTGACTCAGTATAACCCTCTGATTTCATCTCACATGATTCCTAAGACCTTCTGAGGAGACACTGGTCACAGACATCAACACAGACCCAGTAATGGTTAGATTGTATACCTAGACTTTGGCCCCTGGCAGCATCTTAGGCCTAGACAACATCCTGGCTCTGTCTAGAAAGAATGGTCACTCAGATGGTAATGGTTCTGGCAGTCTTGTACCTCTCAACACCATCAAGTCTCAGGTTGCTGCCCCAACCCTGGGCCTCTTGGCCCATTACTGACAATGCAGAATCCATACTTCATCTCAGACCTCAGTCTTAATAAGAGCATGGACATCAACATGGTCCTTTTCAGCAGCTGGGTTTGGATGTTACTATTGACCCTACATTCAGTATGGCCAAGATGCTAACTTGGCCCTGAACTTGAGTGTCTGCTAGGCCTTTGATAGTAACATGAACACCAGACATCAGCACCATTCCAGCAGAGCCATGGACCCTGACAAGGCCCTCAGCAACAGATTAGGGCCCAGATGTCACCATGTCATTGAGTGCAGGCCACTGTGGTCTGGGACCATCCTGGTCCTCTGACTCCATCCAGGACTCAGGTGGCTGATTTAAACTGGGGCTTCTTCATGGTGCTCTATGGCAACTGGAACCATATATGTCAATTTGGACCCTGGCTACAACAGGACCATAAACCCAGGACAATATGACACCCTGAACCCATTTGGTATCACTGGCCATCCATAGATTTATGTGGTATATCCCCTTTCTCCACCCAAGCTGCAGGCTCTGGACCAATTTCCTTGCTTCTGTATGAACACTAATGACAACCTATGCCACAGAGTTCAACACAAACTTCCTATGAATCTGGGCTGTGAACCCAGACATGGGCCTCAGGCAACAGCTCAGCCTGGTTGTCATCCTTGTTCTGAGGGGTAGCTATGGACACAGATCAGATTGGATCTGATGGCACCATTTGCCTTGAACCATAGAATGCAGCCTAGACTCTAGGGTTCATGTGGCCTTTGTGGAACCGTTCGAAGATGGGCATAAACATAGACCTCAGCTGTGGGACTCTGTTCTTCAAGTCCTGACAGAACCAGCTGTCTCTCAGAGACTCCCCAATAGAAGGGGCCGCTGCATGGAGAGCTTTTAGGTTTACAAAATTCTTTCCTTCTCTCTGAAATTTCTCTACTTGAATTTAACACCTGTAATCTTTCCTGAGTACTTCGTCCCATATTAAAAGTAATATAAACACACTGTGAGTCACAATCTACATTTCCGTGATCAATTTTGTCTATAATGTCATTGCTACCTCTGCTTTTGCTGAAAAAGAAAAGAATGAAAATATCCTAACTTAAAATGAGATACTGTCATCTAGTGACCACACATGGAACTTTCAATTTTCATCAAAGTTTGTGAGGGATATTGGTGTGTAGTTCTCTCTTGTGTCTTTGCGTGGTTTGGGTACCAAAGCAATGTAGCCTCATAAAAAGAGTTTGTCAATGAACCTTCTGCTTCTATTTTGTGGAACAACTTGAGTAGTATTGGTATTCGTTCTTTGAATTTTAGGAAGAATTCCACACTGGCTCTGCGCTTTTTTTGGGGGGGGGTTGGGAAAATTTTAATGAGTACTACTATTTCATTTAATGTTACAGGACTATTTCAATTGCTCATCTGTTCTTGATTTAATTTTAGTAAGTGATAACTATCCAGAAAATTGTCCATTTCCTTTAAATTTTCCATTTTTTTTTTTGAAGTACAGATTATCAAATTATGACATCAACAGTCTCAGGATTCCCTTAGGGTCTATTGTTATGTCCCCTTTTCATTTCTGATTTTGTTAATTTGCATGTTATCTCTCTATCTTTTGGTTAGTTTGGATAAAGGTATGTTTGTCTTTGATTGTCTCAAAGAACCCACCCATCATTACATTGATTCTGTGCAATGCATCCCTAGTTTCTTCTTTATTAATTACAACCCTCAATTTGGTTACTTCCTGGCTTCTACTCCTCCTGGGTGAGTTTGTCGTCGCTGTTCTAGAGCTTTCAGGTATGCTGTTGATTCTTTATTGTGACTATTCTCCAGATTCTTCATGTGGGCACTTAGTGCTATGAACTTCCCTCTAGCACTGCTTTAAAGTATCCCGTAATTCTCGATGAGTATTGTCATGATTTTCATTGAATTTTAGGAAAACCTTGATTTCTTTCTTTGTTTCTTCCTTGACTCAGGACTGATGAATCTGATCATTGTTCAATTTCCATGAGTTTGTAGGGTTTCTGCAATTTGGGTTATTAATTGTGACTACAAACTATGGTAATCTGATAAAATACAGGGGACTATCCCAATTATTTGAATCTGTTGAGGTTTGTTTTGTTGCCATGAAGGTTCCATGTGGTGCCAGGAAGAAGGTATATTCATTTGTGATAAGGTGGAATGTACTATAGATAATTTTTAAATTAAATTAGGTCATGACATTTATTAGTTTCTTTCTTTCTTTGTTAATTTTCTCTCTGGAAGTCTCCCTTGTGATAGGGAGGTGTTGAGGTCTCCCATTATAAGTGTGGGGATATTATGTTCAATTTGAATTTTAGTGATGTTTCTCTTTTTAATTTACTTATTTTTATTTTACATGTCAATTGCAGTTCCTCTCCTCCCTCCCACTTCCCTTCTTCCCCCAACATAGGAACGCTGACTTTCCCTCCCTCCCACCCTCCATCCAGGTATTCCGTCAAAGTGGGGTCATGTAAATCTGACAACTCATTTGAAGTAGGGACTAGGACTTTTCTCTTGTCTCTAGATTAAGGGAGTATCCCTCCATGAGGGATGTGTCTGCAAGGTCCTTTTGTGAACCAGGAAACATCCTTGTTCTACTGTCTGAGGTCCCTTAGACTGCTCAGGCCTTCTAGCTAAGACCCATGTCCACTTGATCTGAGTCAGTCACCTGTTAGATTCCCAGGTTGAAGGGCCCCTTAGATCCTCCTTGTTCCGGTCAGCTGTCCCTATGTATTTCTGAAACCTGGTGTTGTCTTTCTCTCTTCATCTGGTTTCTATTTTGACTCAGTATTCAGTTATGGGTGTTTCCCTCTTTTTCCAACAGGTACTATAAGAAGGCTCCATGATGTTGGATAAGTTAGTTGTTGATCTCATCAAGGAAGGACATTTATGGTAGCCTTTCCACGGTTGTTCAAATTATTAGTTGGAGTCAGCCTTGTAGGTCTCTAGATAATTCTTTATGTTCAGTTTTCTTTTCAAACCAATAATGGCTCCCTCTTATATGTTCTCTCTCTCTCTCTTTTCTGTCTTCTATTCCTACAATGACTAAATTTTCCTAGTTGCTTGTGCTTTACTCTCCTTCTCTCCTCTCTCTTAGATCCCTCTCCATTCACTGCGACCCAACTTCCCATGTGCTCATGGGGATTTGTCCCTTCTCCCTTCTGTGAGAGGCCTTATATGAATCTTTTAGAATACACTTTGTATCCTAGTTCCTCTGGCTGTGTGAATTATAGGCTGGTGATCATTTAGTCTAAGTCTAAAAACCATATATGAATGAGTACGTACAATGGTCCTCTTTTTGTGAGTGTTTTACCTCATTTAGGTTTGTTTCTTCAAGTTCCATGCACTTGCCTGTGACTTTCAAGATTCCATAATTTTTTTTTTCTGTAGAGAAGCATTCCATTGTGTAGATGTGACACATTTTCTTTATCCATTCTTCAGTTGAGTGTCATTTAGCTTGCTTCAAGGTTCTTATTCTTACAAATAATGATGCTATGAAGATGTTGAGCACATGTCTTTGCTGCATGGATGTAGATAATTTGGGTACATGCCTAAAAGGGGGTTTACCAGGTCCTGTGGTAAACTAATTCCCATTTTCCTGAGGAACCACCATACTCATCTCCAAAATGGCCGCACAAATTTGCACACCCACCAGCAGTAGAGGAGTGTTCCCCTTTCTCCACATCCTCTCCAGCATGAGTTGTCACTGGTGTTTCTAATTTTAGCCATTCTGGCAGAAGTAAGATAGTATCTAAAAGTTGTTTTGATTTGCATTTCCGTGATAGCTAACGATGTTGAGCACTTACTTCAGTGTCTTTTAGCCTTTTTGATTTCCTCTATTTAGAATTCTCCCTTCAGATCTGTACCCAATTTTAATAGGGTTATTTGGTGGTTTTGTTGACTAGTTTCTTGAGTTTTTTGTACATTTTGGAGATCAGCCTTTTGTCAGATGTAGGATTGATGAAAATCTTTTTCCAGGCTGTGGGCTGCCATTTGGTCTTGTCCACTGTGTCCTTTGCCTTACAGAAACTTCTAAATTGGAGGAGGTCCCATTTATTAATTGCATATCTCAGTGTTTGTTCTAGTGGAATAATATTCAGGAAGCAGTCTCTTATACCAATTTCCTCAAGGGTACCTCATACTTTCTCTTCTAAGAGGTTTACTGTGCCTGGATTGATGTTGAGGTCTTTGATCCATTTGAACTTGAGATTTGCATGGCGATAGACATG
The DNA here is from genome assembly GCF_943737965.1 of Phodopus roborovskii. Taxonomy (NCBI): domain Eukaryota; kingdom Metazoa; phylum Chordata; class Mammalia; order Rodentia; family Cricetidae; genus Phodopus; species Phodopus roborovskii. The sequence continues at coordinate 14,786,795 of NW_026125489.1, forward strand.
AGACTATTTGCAGACTTCTACAAACCATCATAAATCGGTGTCAAAACCATTTTTTGACGATGCTTTCTCCTCCCATTGTATAATTTTAGCTGTTTTATCAAAAATCAGATGTTCAAAGATGTGTGGATTAACATCAGGGTTTTCAATTCGAGTCCATTGGTCTACCTGTGAAATTTTGTACCAATTCCAGGCTGTTATCAGGACTATAGCTCTGTAGTAGAGCTTAAAAGTCAGGGATGATGATGCCTCCTGAAGTCCTTTTATTTTACAGGGTTGTTTTGGCTATCCTGGGTCTTTTGTTTGCCATATAAAGTTGAGTATTATACTTTCAAGGTCAGTAAAGAATTGTGGGGATTAAATTGAATCTGTAGATTGCTTTTTGCAAGATTGCCATTTTTACTATGTTTATTCTACCTCGCCAAGAGCATGGAAGATCTTTCCATTTTCTGGTATCATCTTTAATTTCTTTATTTAAGACACTAAGTTCTAATTATATAGGTGTTTCATTTGATTGGTAAGCTTTACCCCCAGATAATTTATGTTGTTTGTGGTTATTGTAAAGGGTGATGTTTCTCTATTTTCTTTTTTCAGCCCCATTGGGGCTACTGATTTTTCTTTTTTAGTTTATCTTGTATCCTACTAATTTGCTTAAGGTGTTTACCAGCTGTAGGAGTTCCCTGATAGAGTTTTTGGGGTCCCTTATGTAAACTATCATATATCTGCAAATAGAGACAGTTTGTTTAATTCTTTTTCAGTTTAGATCCCCTTGGTGTCCTTTTTTTGTATTATAGCTTTACCTACAACTTCAAATATGATATTGAAGAGATAATGGGAGAGATGCAGCCTTGTCTTGTACTTGATTTTTAAGGGATCACTTTAAGCCTCTCTCCATTCAATTTGATGTTGTCTGTGGGTTTATTGTATATTGCTCTACTTATGTTAAGGTATGTTCTTGTTATCCCTGATCTCTCCAAGACCTTTATCATGAAAGGGTGTTGAATTATGTTGAAGCTTTTTCAGAATCTAGGGAGATGATCATATGGTTTTTCTTTTCAGTGTGTTTATATGGTAGATCTCGCTGATAGAATTTCGTAGGTTAAACCATCCATGGAACCCAGGAATAAAGCCTATTTGCTCATGGTGTATGATTTCTCTAATGTGTTCTTGGATTTAGTTTGCCAGTATTTTATTGAGTATTTTTGCATCAATGTTCATCAGGGAAAATGGTCTGTAGTTTTCCTTCTTAGTTATGTTTTTGTGTGGCTTGAGTAACAAGGTGATTGTGGCCTCATGAACAGTGTTTGGTAATAAAATTTCTGTTTTTATTGTGTGGAACAATTTGAAGAGTATGGGTATTAGCTATTCGTTGAATTACTGGTAGAATTCTGTACTGAAGCCATCTGCCCCTGGCCTTTTTTTGGTTGGAAGGCTTTTGATGACTGCTTCTATTTCGTTGGGGGTATAGATCTATTAAATTGTTTCTCTGTTCATGATTTAATTTTGGTAAGTGATAGTTATACAGAAATTTGTCCAAACCCTTTGATTTTCAAAAGTTGTGGAGTACAGATTTTCAAAGCATGGCCTGAAAATTGTCTGGATTTCCTCTGTATATGTTGTTGTATCCCCCTTTTCATTTCTTATGTTAATTTGCCTGTTCTCTCTCTTCTTTTTTTGTAAGTTTGGACAAGGGTTTGTCTATCTTGATGATTTTTTTTTGAAAAACCAATTCTTTTTGCATTAATTTTTTGGATTTTTTCCTGGTTTCTATTGTATTGATTATTTCCTGGCCTCTACAGCTCTGGGGTAATGTTGGAATTTTTTGTTCTAAGGCTTTAGTTTGGGCTATTAATTCTCTAATATGAATATCCTCTGTTTCTTCATATGGGCATGTAGTGCAATGAATTTCCCCCAATAAACTGCTTTCACTGTGTCCCATAATTTCAGGTATGTTGGGTCCTCATTCTCAGTGAATTTTAGAAAGTCCTTAATTTCTTTCTTTATTTCTTCTTTGACCCAGGTTTGGTTCTATTGGGCATTGTTCAGCTTCCATGAGTTTATATGGTTTCTACGATTTGTGTTGTTGTTGAATTCCAATTTTAAATCATGGTGGTCTGATAAGATTCAGGGGACTATTGCAATTCTCTTGTGCCTGTTGAGGTTTGTTATGCTACCTAGTATATGATCAGTTTTAGAGAAGGTTCCATGTGGAGCAGAGATGAAGGTATATTCTTTTGGTTTGGATGGAATGCTCTATAGATGTCTGTTAACACAGTTGAGATATAACATCTATTAGTTCTTTTGTTTCATTATTGAGTTTCTGATTGGTGGTCCTGTCTCGTGGTAAGAGTGGTGTGTTGAAGTCTACTACTATAATTGTGTGAGGTTTTATGTGAAGTTTTTGTTATAGTAGCATTTTATTTATGAATTTGGGTCCCTTTGTATTTGGGGCATAGATGTCCAGAATTGAGACCTTTTTTGATGTATTTCTCCTATGATGAATAGGAAATGATTTTCTTCATATCTTTTGATTAATTTTGGCTTTTAATCTAACTTGTTAGATATTAGGATAGCCACACCTGCTTGCTTCTTGGGTCCATTTGATTGGAAGATCTTTTCCCAATCCTTTACCCTGAGGTAGTACCTATCTTTCAAGCTTAGATGTGTTTCTTGTATAAAGGAGAAGGATGGATTCTCTCTTCATATACATACTGTTAGCCTGTGTCTTTTTATAGGTGAATTAAGACCAGTAGTGTTGTGGAAAAGTAAGGACGATTGATAGTGTTTGTTTGTTTTAGCTTTTTTGTTGGTAGTGGTATTGTGAATATTTTTGTCCTGCTTTACCCTTGGGTCCTGGATAAGTGGGATTATCTATTGCCTATGTCTTTGTGATCATAGTTTACTTCCTTGGATTGGAGGTTTCTTTCCATCACTTTCTTTAGGGCTGGATTTGTACATTTGTATTCTGAAAATCTGGCATTGTCGTTAAATATCTTCTTTTCTCCATCTATAGTTATTTAGAGTTTTCCCGGGTATAGCAGGCTAGGCTGGCATCCATGGACTCTTAGTAGTTGTAGAACATCTATCCAGGAGGTTCTGACCTTTAGCATTTCCATGGAGAAATCAGGTGTATTTTTATAGTTCTGCTTTTATATGTTAATAGTCTTTTTTCCTTCGGTGCTCTTAATATTCTTTCTTTATTCTGTATGTTAGGTGTGTTAATTATTATATGTTGAGGGGTCTTTTATCTTTGGTCCATTCTATTTGGTGTTCAGTATGCTTTTTGTACTTTCGTGGTCATGACATTCTTCAGATTGGGAAAATTTTCCTCAATGATTTTCTTTTTTTTTTTTTTTTAAATGAAAACAAACTTTTTTTTTCTTTTTTTTTATTTAATTTTATATAACAAAGTAAAAGTAAATGAAAACAAACATTTATACACAATATTTGGGAATTTGGGCGTCGTTCTTTCCAAACTACATCCTGCTCATAAGGGGCACTGTGTTGGGGGATTCGAAGAAGTTTCAGAAATCCTGGCTGTAGTCTGTAAGACTGCTTTGTCCACCTGTTTTGAATGTAGGATCAACTTGTATTCTGTTTCAGGCGGTCTGGCATGATCAAACCACATTAGTCTGGAAGAAATCCACATCTTTTCATTTTCTGTGGAAACAAAAATAGAAATCCTTTTCCCCAGTAACTTGTCCTTCAACTTAAATTTTGGAGTCAAACATTTTTCTTTAATTTATTATTTTACATGTCGATCCCAGTTACCTCTTCCTCCCTCCCTCCTTCCCTCCCTCCTTCCTTCCCTCCCTTTTACCATCTCTGCCCTCTCACATGCACTCTAAACACCCTCCTCTCCCATCCCCCTACCCCTATTCCATATGTAGGGGAATGCCATCCAGTTGGGGTCATGTAGATCTGACAGGTCCTGTGAAGTAGGGACTAGGGCTTCTCTCCTGTCTCTAGATTAAGGCAGTTATCACTCCATGGGGGATATGTTTGCAAAGTCCTTTTGTGCACCAGGGATACATCCTGGCACCACTGTCTGAGGTCTTTTAGACTGCTCCGTCCTTCTGGCTGAGACCCATATTCAGGGAGGCCTGAGTCAGACCCATGCTGGCTTTCCAGCTATCAGTCTAGTGGCCCTTAGCTCCTCCTTGTTCAGGTAAGCTGTCTCTATATGCTTCTTCCGCATGGTCTTGTCCTCTCCATCTGCTTCTGGGTTCTAGTTCGACTCCGTGTTTATATATGGGTGTTTGCTCCTATTTTCAACAGGAATTAGTTGAGGGCTCCATGGAGAAGTTAGCTGTTGATCTCACTCTCCGGGAAGGGCATTTATGAAAGCCTTTCTACAGAAGCTGAGATTGTTAGTTGGGAGCAGTCTTGTAGTTCTCTCGACCTTTCCTTGTGTTCAATTTTATCTTCAAACCAATATTGGCTCCCTCTTTTATGTTCTTTCTCTGTCTCTGTCTCTGTCTCTCTCTTCCCTATCTTCCATTCCTACCAGGCTCAATCCTCCTGGTCTCACATGCCTTCCTCTCCTCCCCTCATTTTCTCCTACTTCTCTCTCCATTCACTGTCCTCAATGATTTTCTTAAATATATTTTCTGCACCTTTGTGGCGGGATTCTTTACCTTATTCTGTCCCGATTATTCTTAGGTTTGGCCTTTTCATGGTGTCCCACATTTACTGGATGTTTTGTTGTAAGGATTTGTTGGATTTATGATTTTCTGTGGTCCATGAATCTATTTCCTCTAGTTTGTCTTTCGCGCCTAAGATTCTCCTTTCCACCTTTGAATTCTTTTGGTTATGCTGAATCTGTAGTTCCTGATCATTTGCCCAGTTTTTCAATTTCCTGCATGACTTTGGTTTGTGTTTTCTTTATTGTTTCTATTTCAGTTTTTAAATCTTGAACTGTTTCCTTCACCTGTTTCATTGCTTTTCTTGGCTTTCTGTACTGTCTTTCATAAATTTCTTAATGTCTTCCATTTTTTGATCATTTTTTCTTCCATTTCTCTAAGGGATTTTCTCAATCTTCTTTGAAGTATTCTATGATTTTTATGATGATACATTTTAAGTCATTCCCTTCTGCTTCATCTGCTTTGGGGTATTAATGTGTAGTTGGTGCAGATTTCCTAGATTCTGGTGATGTTATGCTCACCTTTCTATTGTTTGGTATTTTCTTGTATTGCCATCTTCCCAAAGCTTCCTGAAGTATGTGTTGGAAGGGTCTCTCCCTCTGGCTATGGTACTCCCCAGGTGGGCTTAGTTGGGTCAGAGGTTCGATGTCTGTAACTCTGGGTGGTCCAAGCCCTCTATGAGTTATCTCCAGAGGCAGGGCCTGGTGATGGGGGTCAAAAATCAGCCTCCAGGAGAAGACTGGTCATGGGAATCCAAGTTCTCGAAGGCTAAGACTCATGATGTTCCTTATTCTGATAAGCAGATCTAGCCTGGGCCTGGCACTCTCCAGCTGTGGCCTCTTTGGCAGAGGCCCTGTGATGGGGGTCAAGGATCCAGTATGCAGGCACTCAGATTGGCCCCATGGGGATAGGCCGATATCAAGGAGGCACCCTGACCACCATTAGAGGACTGGCTATGGGGTTAGAGACCAGGGAGTTGGAAAGTATTGGTGGTCCCACATAGAAGTGCAGGTCTATTGTGCTCAGAGAAGCTCCAGGAAGGTCCCCAATGTTGGCTCCACCCTCTGTCCCAGTACTCAACCAGAGTGGTGGGACAGTAGGCAGGGTAGGGCAAAGGGTAGGGGGAGAGCAGACTCTGGTGAGGGTAGGTGGGTGTGTATCAGAACTCCAAGAGAGCTCTCGATGGGGACAGGACACAGGCAGTGAGATATGGAGGCAATCCAGGTGGTTATTGGGGAAGAGTGGGGGGGGGGAGATTCCACCTGAATTGGACCCAGACTCACCTCTAGCCAAGGCCTGGTGAAGGGGTTCAAAGGTGGTGGGAGTCAAAGATTGGGATGATAGGATGTTTCCACAGAGATAGGCAGATCTAACTGGAGCTTGGCCTCGGCAGCTGACGCCTCTTTAGCAGAGGCCCTGCTGTGGGGGTCAAGGATCCAGCCTGAAGGAACTCAGAGTAGCCCCATGTGAATAGGTCTATCTCTGGGAGGTCGCCAGAACTCCAGTAGGGGACCTGTGGGGAGGGATCAGAGCACAGGCAAGTGGAAATTACAGGTTGGCCCACATGGATGGGCAGGTCTAGTGTGCTCAGAACAAATTCAGGAAGTTCCCTGTAGATGGCAGCTTAGTGATGTTTATTTTATAAATGTGGGTGCACAGACTGATAGCTGGGAAGCCAGCATGGGTCTGACTCAGGCCTCCCTGAATATGGGTCTCAGCCAGAAGGACTGAGCAGTCTAAGAGACCTCAGACAGTGGTGCCAGGATGTATCCCTGGTGCACAAAAGGACTTTGCGAACACATCCCCTATGGAGGGATAACTGCCTTAATCTAGAGACAGGAGAGAAGCCCTATTCCCTACTTAACAGGACCTGTCAGATCTACATAACCCCAACTGGATGGCATTCCCCTACATATGGAATTGGGGTGGGGGATGGGAGAGGAGGGTGGTTAGAGTGCATGTGAGAGTGCAGAGATGGTACAAGGGATGGAAGGAGGGAGGGACGGAGGGAGGGAGGGATGGAGGGAGGGATGGAGGGAGGGAGTGAGAAGGAACTGGGATCGACATGTAAAATAATAAATTAAAAAAAAAATGCTTTGACTCCAAAATTTAAGTTGAAGGACAAGATACTGGGGAAAAGGATTTCTATTTTGGTTTCCACAGAAAATGAAAAGATGTGGATTCCTTCCAGACTAATGTGGTTTGATCACACCAGACCGCCTGAAACAGAGTACAAGCTGATCCTACATTCCAAGCAGATGGACAAAACAGCCCTACAGACTACAGCCAGGATATCTGAATCTTCTTCGAATCCCCCAACACAGCGCCCCTTACGAGCAGGATGTAGTTTGGAAAGAACGACGCCCAATTTCCCAAATATTGTGTATAAATGTTTCTTTTCATTTAATTGGACTTTGTTATATAAAATTAATTAAAAAAAACAAATGTGGGTGCCTTTTTTTTGGGGCCATAGATGTTCAGAATTGACACTTAATCTTGATGGATTTTACCAGTGATGAATAAGAAATGATGGTAAATGATACACAGGAATGTTTCCCATGTGATTCCAGGACATCAAGGACAGCTTTCCCTGTGATTATCTGATATACAGAACTTTGTCTTATGTGAGTGCATGGCAATAAGCACATCTAACCATGCTTGCTACCCATGTGCATGCCATCTATTAACATGATACGTAAGACTTATTACCACATAGATCCATGATATCCAGGAATGCTTATCATGACAATATATGACAGCTCGGATTTTGCCCCATGTAGGCATAGTGAAGCACATGCAGGTATATGATATGTAATAGTTCTTCACATTCAGGTACCACATATTCAGGATGTCTTCCTATTCAGATGCATGATATCCAGTACTACTTTAGATGTACATAAATGATATCTAGGACTACTACTACATTAGATACAACATATCCAGGATTGGATTTTGTTAAATTATTTTAATTTTTAATTTACATATTGTTTCTAATTCCCTCTCCTCCCCAACTCCCTCTTTCCCACCCTCCCATGCCCAAACTATCCTCCCCTACCTCCCCCCAATTCATGTGTAAGGTGATGCCTTCCAGAAGGGTTCATCTAAAATGTCAAATCATTTAGAGTAGAGAGTAGGCCTTTCCTCCTACCTCTACATTACTGGAGTATCCCTCCATGGGATATGTGCTCCAAAAGTCATTTTTGTACATTCAGGTTCCATTGTCCAAGGTCCCTTAGACATCCCAGGCCTTCTAACTGAGACCCATTTTCAAGGGGTCTGAATTAGTACAATGGTGGATTTCCAGGTATCAGTCAGGGAGCTCATTAGCTCCTCCTTGTTCAGGTCAGCTGTCTCTACATGTTTCTGTAGTCTGCTTCTGTCCTCCCTCTCTGCATCTTGATCCAATTCGGCTAACTGTATAGTAGTGGGTGTTTGCTTCTGTTTCCATAGGCTACTATATGAGGGCTCCATGATGCTAGATAAGTTAGTTCTCAATCTCCTTATCAGGGAAGGGCATTCCACTGGTGCACAAATTGTTAGTTGAGATCAGACTTGTAGGTCTCTGGACATTTCTCTAGGTTCAGTTTTCTCGTCAAACCTATAAAGGCTCCCTCTTTTATTGTCTCTCTCTCTCCCCCCCCTCTGTCTGTCTGTCTGTCTTCTCCCAACTATTCCTCCCCCAACTCAATCTCCCTAGTCCCAGGTGCTTTCCTCTCCTCCCCTTCTCTTTCTCTGAGCTTCTTCTCCAGTCACTGCACCCCTACAATTCCCAATATTCTCAGGAGATCTTGTCCCTTTCCCCTTCTGTGGAGGACCTTATGTGAATCTCTTAGAGTCCTCCTTGAATCTTAGTTTCTCTGGTGGAGTGAATTATAGTGTGATGATCAATTGTTCTATCTCTAAAATCCATTTATGTGTGAGTACATACCATGTTCCACTTTCAGTAGTGAGTTATCTCATTTAGTTTGATTCAAGCAAGTTCCATCCATTGGCATGAAGATTTCAAGATTCCGTTGATGTTTTTTCCCTGCCAAGTAGTATTCCATTGAGTAGATATGCCACATCTTCTTTATCCATTCTTCAGTTAAGGGACATCTCAGTTGCTTCCAGGTACTTGATTTTACAAATAATGCTTCTAGGAACATAGTTGAACATATGTCTTTGTGGCATGGATGTGGATCATTTTGTTATATGCCTAAGAAGAGGATTACAAGATCCTGTAGTAGACTGGTCCCCAGTTTCATGAGAAAACAACATACTTAACTGCAAATGGCTGTATGAATTTGCACTCCCACCATCAGCAGTGGAGGAGGGATCCCTTTTCTCCACATCCTCTCCAGCATAAGCTGTTATTAGTGTTTCTAACTTTAGCCATTTTGGCAGGAGTATGATAGTAACTCAGAGCTTTCTTGATTTCCATTCCCCTGATAGCTAAGGATGTTATGAACTTTATTGTCTTTAAGCCTAATTGATTTACTCTATTGAGAATTTTCTACTCCGTTCTCCACCCCATGTTTCATAAGAGTATTTGGTATTTTGGTGACTAGTTTCTTGAGTTCTTTGTATATTTCAGAGATCAGCCTTCTGTCAGATGTAGGATTGGTGAATCTTTTCCCAGTCTGTGGGCTGACATTTGGTTATATCAACTCTGTCCTATGCCTTACAGAAGCTTCTGAGTTTCAGAAGGTCCCATTTATTAATTGTATATCTCAATGTCTCTGCTACTGGAATTATGTTCAGGTAGAAGTCTCCTGAACCAATTTGTTCAAGGGTACCTCCCACATTCTTTTCTAAGAGGTTCAGTGTGGTTGGATTAATGTTGATATCTTTGATCCATTTGGCCTTGAGTGTTGTGCATGGTCATAGACATGGGTTAATTTGCAGTCTAATACACACCATCATCCAGATGTGCCAGCACAAATTGTTGAAGATGCTTTCCTCCTCACATTGTATTCTTTTAGTGCTGTCAACAAAAAAATCAGATGTTCATCACATTGTGGTTTAATGTCAGGATTTCAGTTTTAATTCCATTTGTCTACCTATTTTTGTGTCAATACCAGGCTGTTTTCCAAATGTGGCTCTGTAGTACAGTTTAAAGTCGGGGACGGTGATGCCTCCTGGAGATCCTTTATTGTACAAGGTTGTTTTGTATATTTTTAGTCTTTTGCTTTTCCTTATAAAGTAGATTATTATCCTTTCAAGGTCACTGAACAATTGTGCTGGGATTTTAATGTGGATTGCATTGAATATGTAGATTGCTTTTGGCAAGATTGCCATTTTTACTATGCTGATCCTACCTATCCTAGAGCATGGGAGATCTTTTCATTTTCTGGTATCTTCTCTAATTTCTTTCTTTAAAGACACAATCTTCTTGCTATATAGGTCTTCCACTTGTTTGGTAAGCTTTACCCTAAGATACTTTGTTGTTTGTGGCTATTTTAAACTTTGATGTTTCTCTGAATTCTTTCTCAGCCTCTTTGTCATCTGTACATATAGGTCTACTGATTTTTTTTGAGTTATTTTGTATCCTGCTAGTTTTTTTGAAGGAGTTTTTTTTAGCAGTAGATATTCCCTGATAGAGTTTTTTTTTTGGATCGCATATGTAAACTATCATTTCATCTGCAAATAGTGAGAGTTTGAGTTCTTTTTTTTCCAATTTGGATCCCCTTGATCTCATTTTGTTGTCTTATTTCTTTAGCTATAACTTCAAGTACGATATTGAAGAGATATGGAGAGAGAGGGCAGACTTGTCCTGTTACTGGTTTTATAGGAATCACCTTAAGCTTCTTTACATTCAGTTTTATGTTGGCTTACTGTATATTGTTATTATTATGTTGATGTATGTTCCTGTTATCCTGATCTGTCCAAGACCTTTATCATTAAAGTGTGTTGAATTTTGATGAAGGGTTTTTCTGCATATAGGGAGATGATCATATGGTTTTTCTTTTTCAGTTTGTTTATTTGATGGATCACCTTGATAGATTTACATACATTGAACCATCACTTCAACACAGGGATGAAGCCTACTTGGTCATGGTGGATGATTTCTCTGATGTGTTCTTGAAAACAATTTTCAAGTATTTTATTTATTATTTTTGCATCAATGTTCATGAAGCATATTGGCCAGTAATTTTCATTCTTAGTTATGCTTTTGTGTGGATTGGGTACCAAGGAAATTGTGGCCTCATAAAAAAGAGTTTGGTAATGAACCTTCTGTTTGCTTTGTGTGTAATAAATTAAGGAGTATTGGTCTTAGCTCTTCCTTGAATTTCTGGTTGAATTCTGCACTAAAGCTATCGGGCCTTAGGTTTTTTTTTTTGTTTGTTTGTTTTTTTTTTTTTTTTTTTTTTTTTTTTATTTTTTTTATTTTTTGGTGAGGCTTTTGATCACTGCTTCTATCTCATTTATGGTTATAGGTCAATTTAAGTTGCTTATCTGTCCTTGGTTTAATTTTAGTAAGTGATGGTTACCCATTTGAGTTTTCAAAATGTGGGGAGCAAAGGTTTTCAAAGTATGACCTGAAATTCTTCTGTATTTCCTCAGTGTCCATTGTTATGTCCCCCTTTCCCTTTCTGAGTTTGTTAATTGGCTTGTTCTCTCGCTGTTACTTTGTTAATTTTAAATAAAGTTTTGTATATCTGGTTATTTTTCTTGAAACACAAACTCTTTTTTGCATTGATTTTTTTTGTATTGTTTTCCTGGTTTCTAATTTATTGATTTCAGCCCACGAATTGATTATTTTCCTGGTGTCTACTCCTCTGGGGTGAGTGGTGTGGGTTTGCTTCTTTTTGTTCTAAGGATTTCAATTGTGCTGTTAATTCTCTAATGTGAGTGTCCTCCATGTTCTTCATATGGGCACTCAAGGCAATGAACTTCCTTCATAGCACTACTGTCAAATTGTCCCATAAGTTTGGGTATGATGTGTCCTCCTTCTCATTGAATTTATTAAGTCCTCAATTTCTTTCTTTATATCTTCTTGAACCAGGTATGTTGCAATTGCTCATTGTTCATGTTCGATGAGTTTGTACAGTTTCTGCAATTTGTGTTGTTATTGAATTTCAACTTTAATCATGTTTGATAATATACAGGCGACTATTCCAATTTCTTTTGTATCTGTTGAGGTTTGTTATGGTGACAAATATGTGGTTGATTTTAGAGAAGGTTCCATGTGGAGCAGAAAAGCATGCATATTCTTTTTTGCTTGGATGGAATGTTCTGTAGATGTCTGTTAAACCCCATTGAGACATAACTTCTGTTAGTTCGTTTGTTTCTTTGTTATGTTTCTCACTGGTGGTCCTGTATAGTGGTCAGAGTTTGGTGTTAAAGTCTTCCACTGTTAGTGTGTTAGGTTTTATATGAGCTTTGAGTTTTGGTAGCATTTCTTTCATGAATGTGAGTGCCTTCATATTTGCTGCATAGATTTCAGAATTGAGACTTTGTGCTTAGTTTTTGAAGATGGAGGTTTCTGTCCTCCCATGTAATCTCTCCAGGTCCCACCACCCTTCAGCTCCTAATAAGCACACAGACACTATATTAGCTATAAAAATGTTGGCTAAAGACTAGGGCTTCTTACTGGCTGGATCTCTCTTAATTTTATCCAATAACTACTTACCTATGTATTCCTACAAGATCTTATCTTACACAAGAATGCCAGGTGCATCCTATCTTTCCCATCATTATATGGTATCACTTTCCATGGCAACTCTATCTGCCTTCCTAACCCAGCCATCTCATGCCTATGCTTTCTGCCTGGCTATCGACCAAACAATGTTTTATTTACCAATCAATAAGACAAGCATATACATCATGTATACATATACAAGCATATAAACACACACACACATATATAGATATAGATATAGATATAGATGATACTCCCATCATTTCCTCTTTTCTGTTTAAATAAAAACTAAAGTTTTAACTTTAACAAGTAAAATTATATGTAAAAACACTTAGCCAGTAAGAACTATAACTAATAATGCTTAGTAGATTAATTTTGGCAAATTTTGGCAAAATTTAAAGAAAAAAATCTATATCTTATCTTTTTGAGTCTAAAGTTTCACATGTAACTTATCACTTATCATAACTAAAGAAATCCATAAACATAACTATCTGCCTTCAAATGAATCAAAGACCTCAAAGATTAACATATAATGTCCCTAATTGACTGAGACATCTAGATGCCTGGACAGTCACCAAAGTTCTTTTATAATGTTGGGGCATCTATGTTCAGCCCACAGGCCATTGTGTGTTGGCACACTTCTCAGTGAAGCAGGAATTTTTAAAATGTCCACCTGTATTGGCAGTTTGTCAGTCACTTTACTTGAGTTCTGCAGAATATCTAGCAGACTCTTACATGAAGAAACCTGAAGGACTGTCCCATTTTGTTTTGCCAAATTCAGCAGCCACTTTCCTGTGTGTTTTGCATGTCCAGGTTATACAGAATTCAGTCAAACAGTCCAGGAAAAAGAAATTTCTATCCAAATGACTATTTTCTGCAATGTTGAAAGAAAACTCTATAATGAGTTTCCTCAAAGCATATATAACTCTCTGACAAAATTGGTATTCCCTGGAGCAGTTGTGCAATAAAAAAACTCTAATAAATTATTTTAAATGTCATATTCTGTAGGTCTTTGAAAGGTTTAAAGTATATTTGGCATTTGAAATATATCTCTACATATGTAGAAAACCTAACATTATTATAAGTTTTTATTATCATAGGTGACTATCTATAGCCTACATATTATATATATATATATATATATATATATATATATATATATATATATATTCTTATTTTATATATCAATCCCAGTTCACTCTTCCTCCCATGTCCCCAGATGCCTGCTCCTGTCCCATTCCCCTTCCACTCCACAGGGAGTGTGATGCATTCCAGGAGGGATCATCAACTTTTCTAAGTCATGTGTAGTAGAATCTATGCCCTCCCTCTGGCCTTTAAGCTATGGAAGTATTCCTCCATGCAGAATGTGCTCTGAAAGTCCTTTCGTACACCAGAGATACATCCAGGTTTAACTGTCAGAGATCGCTTAGACTTCCTAGGCCTTCTAACTGAGATGCATATTCATGAGTTATGAGCTGATCCGATGCTTGTTTCCCACCTATCAGTCTGGGAGTCTATGAGCTGCCCCTTCTTCAGGTCAGCTGTCTCTATGGGTTTCTGTATCCAGGAGATCAGCTCAGTGTTTAGCTCTGGATGTCTGCTTCTGTTTCCATTGGCTACTATATGAGGGTTCTATGATGGCATATTAGTTAGTTATCAATGTCATTATCAGGGAAGGGCATTTAAGGTAGCACCTCCTCCATTGCTCAGATTGTTAGTTGGGGTCATCCTTGTAGGTCTTTGGACATTTCTCTACAGTCACTTTTCTCTTCAAATCTGTAAGCACTCCTTCTATTATGGTATATCCTTTTTGCTCTCTGTTTTCGACATCCTGACACAACATTCCTGGTCCCACAAGTTCTCCTCTTCTCCAATTCTCTTTATCCTAATGCCCTCTCCACTCACTGTCCCCCCACTCCCAATATGCACAGAAAAACTTGTTCCTTTACCCTTCTGTGATGCACCTTGTATGAAATACTCAGAACCCTCCTTGTATCCTTGAGAGTGGAATTGCCAGGTCTTGAGGTAGACTGATTCCCATTTTCCTGAGGACCAGCCATACTGATCTTCAAAATGGCTATACAAGTTTGCACTCCAACCAGCAGTGGATGGGTGTTCCCCTTTCTCCACTTCCTCCCCAGGATAAGCTGTAATTTATATTTCTAAATTTAGCCATTCTGGCAGCAGTAAGATGGTATCTCAGAGTTGTTTTGATTTCCATTTACCTGATGGTGTGGATGTTGAACAGTTTCTTAAGTGTCTTTCAGCAATTTTGGATTCCTTTTTTGAGAATTCTCTATTCATTACTGTGTTCCACTTTTTAATAGGGTTATTTGATGTTTTGGTGACTAGTGTCTTGTTTTCTTTTTATATTTTGGAGATCAGCCCTTTGTCAGACGTAGGATTTGTGAATTTGTTTTCCCAGTCTGTGGGATGTCATTTGTGTTGTCAACTGTGTCCTTTTCCTTAAGCAAGGTTCTCAGTTTCATGAGGTCCCATCTATTAGTTGTCCATATCAGTGTCTATGCTTCTGGTATTATGTTCAGGAAGTGGCCTCTTGTACCAATTTGTTCAAGGGTACCTCTGACATTCTTTTCTAAGAGGTTCTAAGAGGTTCAGAGTTATGTTGAATTCTTTGATCCATTTGGACTTAACTTCTGCGCATAACAATAAATATGGGTCTATTTGCAGTCTTCTAAAAACTATCATCCAGTTATTCCAGCACCATTTGTTGAAGATGCTTTCCTCCTTCTTTTGTGTACTTTTAGCTGTTTCATCAAACCCAGGTTTTTCTAGTTGTGTGGGTTAATATCAGGATTTTCAATTCAATTCCATTGGTCTACCTGTGTATTTTTGTGCCAATTCCAAGCTGTATTCAGGACTATAGCTCTAAAATAGAGATTGAACTCAGGGACCGTGATGCCTCCTGAATATCATTATTATACAGGGTTGTTTTTGCTATCCTGTGTCTTTTGTTTTTCTCTGTAAAATTGAGTATTGTCCTTTCAAGGTCAGTGAAGATTTGTGCTGGGAGCTTAATAGGGATTACATTTAATCTGCAGAATACTTTTGTCAAGGTTGCCATATTTACTATGTTGTTCCTACCTAGTGAAGAGCATGGGAGATCGTTCCATTTTCCATTATCTTCTTTAATTTCTGTCCTTAATGACTCAAAGTTTTTGTTATATAGATCTTTCAATTGTTTGCTTATGATTTTCCAAATATATTTTATGTTGTTGGTGGCTATTGTATAGCACCCTTCTCGTCCTTTGTATATAAAAGGATTACCGGGGTTTGTTTTGGTTTGTCCATTAGCTCGTCTTGTATCCAGCCATTTCACTGAAGGTGTTATCAACTGCAGGAGTTTCCTGATAGAAATTTTGGAGTAACACACACACACACACACACACACACACACACATACACACACATACACACACACACATAATCTGAAAGTAGTGATTCTTTGACTGCTTCCTTTCCAATTTGTAAAATCTTGATTTCCTTTAGCTCCCATACTGCTCTAGCTAGAACGTAAAGAACTGTATGTGTAGATATAAAGAGAGTGGACGGCTTTTCTTGTTCCTGATTTTAGTGGAATTGCTTTTAATTTCTCTACTCTTAATTTTATGTTGGCTATAAGCTTGCTATAATTTGCCTTTATTATGTCCGGGTATATACCTTGTATACCTGATCTCTCTAAGACTTTTTATAATAAAGGGTATTACAATTTGTCAATGGCTTTTTCAGCATCTAATGAGATAACTGTGCATTTTCTTTCAGTGTGTCTCTATGGTGGATTTCATTGAGATAATTTCATGTACAGTGACATCCCTGCATCTCAGCGATGAATCCTATGTGATCATGGAGAATGATCTTTTTGCTGTATTATTGGATACAGTCTTCCAGTATTTCCTTCAGTATTTTTGTAGCAATATCATGAGGGAGAGTCTAGTGAAACTGAAAAGCTTCAGTTCAGTAAATGACACAGTCAATAGTATAAAATAGGAACCTAATGAATGGAGAAAGAGTTTTATGAACTGCATCTCTGACATTGGGCTAATCTCCAAAATATATGAAGAACTCAATAAACTAGACATTAAAAACAAACCAATTAAAAACTGGGAACAGATCCAAACAGGGAATTCTCAACAGAAGAATCTTAAGTTGTTCAAAATCACCTAGTGGAAATATACATAATCCTTACAAAACAAAATGACTGTGAGATTGCATATTACACCTTTCAGAATGGCTCAGATCAAAATCACAAGTGACAACTCATGTTGGCAAGGATCTGGAGCAAGGGGATCTCTCATCCACTGCTGATGGGAATGCAAACGTGCATGGCAAGTATGATAATCAATATGGAAATTTCTCAGAAAATTGCAAATCAATCTCCCTTAAGACCCAGATATATCACTCCTGAGATAAAAACAAAGGACATTCCATCCTACCACAAGGATACTTACTCAACTTTGTTCACAGCATTTTTTGTAATATCCAGAAACTGGAACCAACCTAGATGCCACTCAACCAAAGAATGAATAAAGAAAACGTGGTACATTTACACAGTGGCATTTTAAAAATCATAAAATTTGAAGGCAAATGGAAGGAACTAGTGAAAAAAAATAATCCTGAGTGAGTTTAACCTAGACCCAGAAAGACAAACATTGTATGTACTTACTTACAAGTGAACATTACCTGTAAAGGACAATCATGCTACGACTCACAAACCCAAAGAGGCTAAGTAACAAGGAGGACTCAATGGGGGACCCAGGAATCTTCCTGGGAGGAGGAAAATGAATGGAACTTTTGGAGATGGCAACAGGAGAAATCATGTGTGGTGGTGGGAGAGAGAATACTGAAAGATGACTGGAATTGAGGCACATTTAGGGGAATGGTAGAAACCTAGTGTAATGGAAACTCCCGAGAATGGATGTAGGTGACCTTCCCAGTGTCTGCTACCAATGTTGGATGCAGAGCCTGAACTGGACATCTTCCGTAACCAGGCAAAGAGTCCTGTGGCTGTATTAGGACACTGAGGCAGACACAAAACCTTTGACTCAAAAGTTACCATGTCTGCAAGATGTGCTATGGTACAAGAGTCACAGAACTTGTCGGAGTGGCCAGTCAATGAATGGTCCAAGTTGAGACCATGCCATGAAAGGGATCCTGTGCCTGATATTACTTGGATAGCCAGGAATCAGTGTACAGATGTCTCAAAGTCCTAGGATAGATCAAAACAGGACCAAGAGAGAGAAATACTCAGAGATAATAACAGAGTCAGAGAGAGAGACATACAGAGAGATGGGATCAATGAAATTAGTACTAATGGTACTTTGCTATTCCAGTAGATTTAGCCTAGGAGCCTAGCATAATTATCATTAGAGAGGTTTCACCAAGTAACTAATGGTAGCTGATGGAGAGACCAAGAGCAAAACATTGGGTGGACCTCAGGAATCTTACACATGAGGAGGACAAAGAAAATAACCCATAGACACAAATAACTGGGGCTCATAGAGTTTCACAGAGACAGAATTATCAATCAGGGAGGCTATAAGGGTTGACTTAGATCCTCTTCATATATGTTATGATTGTACATCTTGGTGTTGCAGGATTACTAACAGTGAAACAAGGATTGTCTATGACTCTCTTGCCTGCTTTTTGGAATTGTTTCCTCCTATTAGGTTGTTCCTTAATGTGATGGTCTGATATCTAGACTTGTTGAAACTTAACATGCCATGTTTTGTGAATATCCATGGAAACCTGTCCTTTCCTGAAGGGAAAAGATGATGAGTGGTAAAGAGGGACTAGGAGGAGAAGAGGGAGGGAACACTGCAGTCAGGATATAATATATGAGGTAAAAATAAAGAGAAAATCAAATGATTCTTAAAAGATAGAGGGATATATTCCTATTGCTGAGCAGTAGAATGCAGATGCTAGAAGGGGAATGAGAAACCAAACCAAACCAAATATTTAGACTCCATGAAGATCCATGGACCTGATAACTGCCAATGCTCTTTAGTCTAATGAACAAAATAAACACAGATAAAAAGGAAACAGCTTACCTACAGAAATTCTAGCTTTTGTGAGGGAGCATTGCAACGACGGGGCAACCATTGAAGCCACAATTCAAATTTTGAGAATCGATGTTACTCAAGACAAGAGTTCATGATTGGTACCATGCAGGAGCTTGGTGTGTTCCCCCCAGTGATTTGTAACTGGTATACAGTGGCAATTCCATGCAATTCTTAAGACAGAGTAAAGGAAGAAGTGAGGCAATCATTTAAGTTCTACTCTGAGACATATGTTCTTCCCTATATTATTATTTATAGTTTCCTATTATCCTGGTGCTAAAAGGCTATAGTATTTGGAGTGAGAAGATCTGCACTCAATCCCATCCCCATCAGAGCTACCACATCCCTCTCCTTCCTTGGGCTTCACTTTAGAAACTACAGAAATATTTTAGTGATAGGATTATGAACGTCACTATTTTGGAACAATCTATTATGCTACTTGGACTTGAAGAGAAGGTGTTGTACAGCTCTTAATAGTAGAGTATATGCTCATCCACAGTCTGATTTATATTTTGGTTCCACCACTCAGCTGACTGTTTGGTACAAAGTTAATTGAGATGGTTAAGTTTGATGGAGTTTCAGATCACATAGGAGATGTGGTAGTTTGAATGAGAATGCCCACCATAGGCTCCTATGTTTTAATACTTTGTCTAAAATTAGTGGAACTGTTTTGGAAGAAATAGGAGGTCTGACCTTGTTGCAGGAAGTGTGGCCTTGTAGGAGGAGCTGTATCACTGAGGGCAGGCTTGAAAGTTTTACAATCCCACACAATTGCATTAGCTTGTAGATCAAGATAGAACTACTAAGGTACTACTCCACTGTCAAAACTGCCTGCCTGCTGCTGTACTGCATGTCGTGAGGGTCATGGACTCACCATCTACAATAGTAAGCCCCAAATAAACTCTATATTCTGTAAGTTGCTTGGTCATGGTGTATCATTACAGTCATAGAACAGCAACCAAGACAGGATACTACTTCTAGACAAAACTGTGAGGCTGTTTCTAAAGGTGTTTAACTGAAATAGGAAGGTCTATCTAGAATGCAAAAGATACCATTCCTTTGTCTATGTTAAGACTGAAGAAAGGGTAAATAAAGTAAGTAAATTCCAAGTATCACACTTCTCTGTGATCCCTGACTACAGACACAATATGAGCTACCATAGTCTGACTATCACATCCTTCCTCCCAACATGAACTGTAAACTAATATGTACTGAAACAAACCATAACTTAATTTTCTTTTTCTTTTTCTAGATATTTTATTACAATAATAAAAAAATTATTTTTTTTACTTAAGAGCCCTGAGCCTAGAATTTCACATCAGAGAATGGGAAAAGAGTATGAATAGCAATTTTAAAAGTATATTATTGTTATTAAAATTATCAGTGAAGAGAAAGCACTTACAATGGTATTTGGTAAACAATAACAGCTAGATGCAAAAACAGACACTTGGAGTAAGTATGCATTTTGTTTCACTAGGAGACTAGATTATTACTCCTCTGTACATCTGCTTGTCATGGGACGATGTTTTTATTTTATGAGGCTATTCGTTTCTCACATGATGGTTCATATATATTATGACCATAAGAGTTCAAGAAAATTCACATCAAAACTATTTTACCCTACATCACAATGATGTATGAAGGAATGTATTTTCTTGGAGAAGAAAAGGGTAGACAAGGGTCTTAGGGAAGCAGGTTTTTCTGGCTATAAGGACCAAGAAAGAGGAAGTGAGTGTAACAGCAGGAAACAAAGCCATGTATTCTCTTCCAACATATGCATATGCTATACACAACCTCAGATGATTAAGCCAGACACATTGAGTCCCTGGTAACATCAGCCCAGTGCATAGACATACAATATGAGTCACCAGGATGGGTACATAGTGGTTTTCTTAAGAGCTTTTAAAAGGAGAATGGGGAGACACCAGAAATAAGCTCCTAATAGGAAAATAAGGTCTAGATATTATCCCACCAGGGCTGTAGGAACACTATTGACCTGGGTCTCTGCAGGGTTATGATCTGTGATACAGATAGTAACCTCCAGACACACATATAAATGGTACTTGTTAACAAGATTATGGTTTCATTCGCTAAATTGTTTACATTACCCACTTAAATGAATTTCTTCTTCTTCTATTTGTCTTCTTTTTCTTCTTCTTCTTTTCCTTAACTTGTTCAGGCATTAGTGGAATTTGGCTTGTTATTGCAGTTCTTGTGGTACTGTGATGTTTACTTAAAGGAATATATAGAATGTGGAGCTGGGAATATAGTTCAGAGTGCTTGCTTAGTGTGTATGAGGCTTTAAGTTCAGTTTCCAGTACCATAAAACAACAACACCAAAATTCTAAATTCTTGGGTAAATGGGATGCTAAAGGCACTCAGTCTGTACTAAGCTTGAAGACCTGACTTTATGTCCCAGAAATCACATGAAAGAGTGACTACCAATGAGTCAATAACCCCCACAACTGCTTGTTGTTCGGCAGGAACACCCAAACCACACACTAAAGAAAATTTTTAAATGTTGAAGAAGGAAATGGTGAAACAAGACAAGAGATCCAAAAGGAAAACCAAAATAAAATACTCACAAACAGTGCAGACGTTTGTAGTTAATACGAATGTTAGAATTTAAGGTCAGTTGGCTTCAAGACAACCCATGAATAAAATGAGAATGAAGGAAAAGTTTAAAGGGGGTATTACAAAGTGGTTCTAGGTTGTAAAATGAATCTCTTCCGTGGCACTTCAAGGTAGCAAAACACCATTTACAACTCTACTAAATATCTTGTAATTAGTTCACTTAACTTTAAAATATAACTCCTGAATGCAGGGATAGGGTCCACGACCACTCTCCAGGGTTATTTGTGTGATACATGGGCCCATGGAGGAATTCCACATTAAAATATAACCCTCTAATCCATCAACTTCCAGTAAGGCCTGAGCATGAGATTTTCATTTGATTCCCATGATTCTTATAAACTTTGCCTACTAGTCAGATTCTAAGACCCAACATGTAACCCCATTAAAACTGTTCAGATCTTCATTCCCCGTGTGTGAGTGTCTCTGTCTCTGTCTCACTCTCATCTCTACAAACATTCTACCCAGTACATAATGGAGAAATTCTCCTAACCTCCTTGTAGATATTTCTTGGTTGCATCAAAACCCAATAGATTCTTGCTGTGTACATTACCCTCTTCAAAACAGGCATGTGTTTTACTTCACAGGTGGTTTCTAGAAGACCTTGACAGATTCTTTTGAAGACCTGAAGGTGTAATGAGTAATGAAAGGAAATGAGTGTGGCAGACAGAGCATCACGTTCTCTCAGTCAGTGTTATGTAGAGATGGTTCCAATCAGAGTTTGGACAAAAATAAACCCTTTGGCTGTTTTTATCGTGTACTGTGTTATAACAACAAGACAAGCAGAAAATAAAATAGATGTTCAGGAAAGATGTTTTTGGTCAAACATCATTTTAAGACTGAGGTAATTAAATGAAATTAATTCAGTGCCTTTAGTGTAGGAGTTGTCAGCAAGTGTGTACTGCTAATATACCTTCAAGTGTCCTGAAGGGGAGGAAAAAGAGAAGCATTCAGAATTTTTTCTTTCTTATTTGATTTTGAACTTCTCGAGACTGGGGATCCTGAAGGAATAGTGTTAACACTGTTTTTGGCTTAGTATTAATATGCTTTATGCATCTCTATACCACTCAGCAGAGATCCTGATATAGGGAGAATGTCAATAAGGCCTGAAATAGGGGATGTGAGGAACAACATATGGGACACTAGATTAAAATTTACCCGATTTGTCCTTAAAGATTTCACATACACTCTGCACAACCTCACTTCACCACTCAAAACAAGAATTTTCTATATCTCATTAATCTTCTAAAGTTTGAGCCCTCTTTGTACCTTGGAAGAGCTAACTAAAGCTCTTCGTCTGCCTGTCTTGATTCTGTCACTTACCTCCAGATACAAGTGTTGTTTAGTTGCCTGGCAACCCAGTGATGGAGAGTGCTAATGCCCAGAGGAGCAATGAATAAATGAATTGTGATATTCTCTCTAGTCATTGTTGAGTAGCCACAGCCAGAAACTGAAGTACAAAATTAATAATTATGCCTATCATGAACATGCTTTTACCACACTGGTATAAAAGGAGCCCAACATGTGAAGGGAAGGAAAAGGGCTTCCATCTTCAAAGATATAAAAACTTCTGTAAAATGTGAGAATAATATGCCCAATCCTGCCTGCCCACCGGCAAGTAATTCTATCATGACACTCACAAACAGAGGTATGTTTTCATAATTACAATCAGGAGATAGCCTTGAAATTGCCATTCCCTGTGTTCCACCTGCCATTCAATGTATAGCACAACTTCCGTATTGTATGAGAGGCCACATATTTGACACCATAGATCTTCATTGCCCCCTCCATAAAATGTGCAGAGCTAAAGTTCAATAGATTAAGTCAACATCCAAGAGCAGTGCTTTTGAAATAATGTGAGTGGGTTTATGTGGGAGGTTTTCTCAGGCTGCCAACCAGTTCCCAAATAAAGATAGGGAGACTTATTACTCATGAATGCTTGGCCTTAGCCTGAAGTTGCATGATTGTTGGATCCGCCCTCTGTCCCACTGATCAAACAGAGGTATGTGATAGTGGGTAGACCACCAAGTCTCATCCAGAAGCAGCTCCACAGATGGTAGCTGAGCCCTTAAATCATATGCACAAGTGGGAGGTAAAGAGAACAAATTGGAATTGTTGTGGGCTTTTGAAATGTAAAATTCCAACCCATAGGGCATGCCTTCTCAAACAAGTGCCTCTGTTAGGGAACCAAGTATGTGCTATTCTCATGGGGTTTTCTACTGACAATTGTGTCCTAACATTCCAAAGAGGAAATGAGAGAAAATATTTTCTTAGGTAAATAATTCCACATGCGCAGGAGCAGATACATACTGAAAATCATGTCAGAAGGGACATAAGTTTGTGTGAAAAAGAGAAAATTTGAATGGGGACCATAGTCCTAATCCAAAACACAAGCTCTGCAATCCTGCAACAGAATCTGTGAGATCCCTTGAGAGTAGTAATCTCCCTTTGATTAATAAAATAAGTAAGAAACATTAGTAATCTGGAAATTTCTTGTGAATTAGATATGTCCTATTGAAGAAGAATGACACAGATTGACACAGAAGTGATATAGTAGTAAAAACTGGGAAGGAAATATTCCTGAAAAGCATGAATTGAGAAAATTCCTCCTTTAGACTGGCCTGTATGTAAGTCTGTGGGGGACTTTTGTTGACTGATGATTGCTCTGCGACATCTCAGCCCACTGTTGGCATTGTCATTTCTGGAGTGGCTTTGGGTTACATAAGAAAACAAGGTGAGCAGAGCAATCCAGTAAGCAGCCTTCATCTATGGAATCTGCTTCAGTTCCTGCCCTGAGTTCAACAGTGATGAACTGCAATGGGAAGTATAAGCCAAAATAATGCTCCCCTATAAAGTTGGTTTTGGTCATGATGTTTTAAACAGAAAATAAAAACACTGACCCAGAGCTTGTTTCTGGAGGAATATGTAGAGATTGGCAGAATAAACACCATGAAATAGGCAATGCCCCTAACTATAATATGATGGCTGAGGATTAGGATAAATAAGATAGCAATGATGACAATGTTATGATGAGTGCCATACCTTGAGCCATTCAACCTCATTGTCCAAATCAGGAAATCTATTCATTTTCTGAGCTTTAAATGATGAGGTATATGTTACTAACATTGTTTTCTACCACTATTATTGTTATTATCACTATTATTTGTGTGTGGGTCTGTGTGTGTGTGTGTGTGTGTGTGTGTGTGTGTGTGTGTGCATCTGTGCATTTGCTCATGGGCCTGCAATTGTCTATAGAGGTCAGAATAGGGAATTGGATTTCCAGGAGCTGAAAGTACAGGCAGTTGTGAACCACCAGACATGGGTGCTAGGAAACAAACCCAGGTCCTCTGAAAGAGGGGAAAGCACTCTTAACCACTCATCCATCTCTCTAGCACCATGACTGCTAGTCAGAGATATCAAGGCATTGACAATTTAGATGCAAGAAAAGTAGAAAATATGTGTAAAATACCCACTCCTTGCCAGGCTCATTGTCATGAAAGTTATTTATTTTGCAGCTCTTATCCTCATAGCTATCTTGGACATATGTATTATTAGTACTCTTGTTGTAAGGTATAGGGTGTCTAAGCTTGCCACAGGCTGTATAATGATAATATAGCAGAACAAATATTCTGTGAAGATGGCATTTTTCCAGGGCTGCCTTAATGCCATTGCCTGTTTGCTTCTCTGTTTAGATGAGAAGAAAATATGTGCTTTCACTCATGCCAGCTTTTCCTCAGGCATATGTGTGCAGACATATGTCTATGAGGAGTTTAGGCTGGAAGGCAAAGGACATGTTTATAAGACTCTTTGCAGGGTCTCCATAACAAAGAACCTGGGGTATTTGTGTGTAAGTGGAAAGTAGGAAATGTTTAAATGCAACAGAAAGTATATCTGAAATTTAGACTCCAAGCTGGCTCTAATTCAAATGTAGCTACCACCAAGGGCCTAGTTCTTCTAGGCACTTCACATTCAAGAGTCACAATTCTACAGCGAGTTTTATAACTGTCCTAGTTTCCTTTCTGTTGCTAGAGTAAAACACTTTGACAAAAAGAAACTTGGGGAGAGAAAGGGTTTATTTTAGATCACAATTCTAGGCAATAGAATATCACTGTGGGGAAGTCACATCAGCAAGAGCATAAGGCAGCTTTCCAAGTCTCATCCACAATCAAGAGCAGAGGAATGACAAAGTATGTGCTCACTTGCTTGTCTGTTTGCTTGTGCTCAGCCCAAACTCTACACTTAGGTAGTTCATTACCCATTGTGTAGGTACTAACCTAAATAGATGGATCTTCCTACATCAATTATTATTCTCAAAACAATCCCCCACCGATATGCTAACAGACAAAGCCAATGTAGTCAATCCCTCATTGAGACTGCATTTTCTGGTAACTCTGAGTTATGTCAAGTTGACAAAGTTAATTACACATCTTGATGACTTTATTTCACAGGTAAAGAACATGAAGCCTGGAGAAGTGATAAAGGTTCTAAAGTTTGGCCCAGATTCTCAGCATTGTTATACAATACTGCTTGTGGTAGTTTGAATGAGAATATCTCCTGTAGATTAATATATTTGAATATTTGGTTCCCTAACAGAGGCACTTGTTTGAGAAGGCATGCCCTATGGGGTGGAATTTTACATTTCAAAAGCCCACACAATTCCAATTAGTTCTCTTTACTTCCCACTTGTGCATATGACTTAAGGGCTCAGCTACCATCTGTGCCTGACTTTCTGCTTCAATGCTCCTCACCATTACAGCCTATGGATCTGTAATCTCTGACAAATACTTTCATCTATATGTTGCCTAAGTTATGGTGTCTCTTCACAGCAACAAAATCATGACTGACACTGGCACAAAACCTACCTACTGACGTACTGTCCCCAACCATTACAGCTGATTGGGACGAAGGAAAGAAGCTGAGGAATCTATTTTACCCTGGTAAGTTTTTGAAATTTTCAGCAAAGTATGGGAATGAATAACAGGAATGGGTTTCCTCCCCTGTTCCCTGTCCCACATGACTTGGCTGTCTTTTTCCCACACTGGAGCTGCTTCTGGATGAGACTTGGTGGTCTACCCACTATCACATACCTCTGTTTGATCAGTGGGACAGAGGGCGGATCCAACAATCATGCAACTTCAGGGAACTTCCTGGTGCTGTTCTAAGCACACTAGACCTGCCTATCCATGCTGGACCTCCTGGAATCCCCACCTGCCTATTCTCTGACCCCCACTGCCAGTCCTCTACTGGAGATCCTGCCCCTTCCCTGAGATCAATCTATCCCCTCAGGGCCATCCTGAGTCCCTGTGGGGAGGATCCTGGACCCCCATCCCCAGGCTTCTGCTAAAGAAGCATCAGCAGGAGAGTCCCAGGCCCCTGGGCTAGATCTGCCTATACACACAGGAATATCCTGTGTCCCAGCCTGCTGGATCTTTGACACTCATCACCAGTATTCTTCTGGAATTTGATCTTTGACTGCCTGAGGGAAACCTCCTAGAGATCTTGGAGGACCCGGATCTACAGACATCAAAGTTCTTTTGCAAAAAGCCCACTCTGGGAGTACCATAAAGAGAGATAGGCCTCACCTGTACCTACTGGAAGAAACAAGGGGAAGATAGCAATACAAGAAATCATCTAACAATAGAAAGACAAGCATGATTCACAGAATCTAGGGACTCTATACCAACTAGACCTGAACACCCCAAAGCAGATCAAGCAGAAGAGAACGACATAAAAATTATCGTCATATAAATGATAGAGGCCCTCAAAGACTATGTGAGAAAATCCCTTTAAAAAATGGAATAAAAAACAAAACAAACAAACAAACAACCAAAAAAACTGGAAGAAATGAACAAATGCCTTAAAGAAAGTACATAATGCCAAGAAAAACAATTGAACAGGTGAAGGAAACTGTTCAAGACATGAAAACTGAAATAGAGACAATAAAGAAAACACAAACTGAAGGAATGTTGGAAATAGAAAAACTGGGCAAACATTATGGAACTACAGACACAAGCATAAACAACAGAATAAAAGAGATGGAAGAAAGAATCTCAAGCACTGAAAATTAACTAGAGAAAATAGACTCATCAACCAAAGAATATCATAAATCCAATAAATACTTAACACAAAACATTCAGAAAAATTGGGACGCCATGTAAATGCCAAACCTAACAATAATAGGCATAGAGGAAGGAGAAGCAGCTGAGCTCAAATTTGCAGAAATCATATTCACAAAATCACTGAGGAAAATCTTGCCCAATCAGAGGAAGGATATGCTCATGAGAGTACAAGAAGCATACTGAACACCAAATAGACAGTACCAAAGAAAACAAACCCCTTGACGCATAAAAGTCACAACACCAAACATACAGATAAAGAAAGAAAATTAAGAACAGGGAAGGAAAAAGACAGGTAACATTTAAAGGTAGACATTTCAAAATTACAACTGACTTCACCATGAAAACCCGCAAGGCCAGAAGGTCCTGGATAGGTATTCTACAAGTACTAAGAGTCCATGGATGCCCTGTCAGACTGCTATACCCAGCAAAACTCTCAATCTATATTGACAGAGACAACAAGATATTTAATGACAGAGCCAGATTTTGAAAATATGTATCTACACATCTAGCATTACAGAAAGTTCTGGAGAAAAAACTTGAACCCAAGGAAGTTAACTATACTTACAAAAACATAGGCAATAGATAATCTCACTATACCAGAACCCAAGGGTGAATATATTAACAATACCACCGCCTATAACAAATCTAAAACAAACAAGCATTAACAATCAATGGTCCTTACTTTCTCAAAACATTAATGGTTTTACCTCGCCAATGAAAACACAGTCTAACACACACAATACAAATACACATACAACACACACACATACAATAAAAACAACTAAGTTTCAAAGATAGACATTACCATAGGGTAAAGGGCTGGGAAAAGATCTTCCAATCAAATGGACCCAAAGAAGCATGTAGCTATCCTAATACCTAACAGTTCAAACCAAAATTAATCAAAAGAGAATAAGACAGTCATTTCATATTCATCATAGGAGAAATCCTGTAGCAAAAAGTGTCCATTCTGAACATCTATGCCCCAAATACAAAGGCACCCAAATTTGTAAAAGAAATGCTATTATAACTCAAAACTCATATAAAATATGAAGCACTTATAGTGGGAGACGTCGATACACTACTCTCCCCGCTAGACAGCAACACCAGTCAGAAACTGAACAAAGAAACAAAAAATCTAATAGAAGTTATGTCTCAATTGGGATTAACAGACATCTAAAGAACATTCCATCCAAACACAAAAGAATTTACCCTCTTCTCTGATTTCTCTGCTCCACATGTAAACTTCTCTAAAATCAACCACATACTAAGTGACATAACAAATTTCAACAGGAAAAAAAAAATGGGAATAGTTCCCTATATTTAATCAGACCACCATGCTTTAAAATTGGAATTCAACAACAACACAAATCTCAGAAACCCGACAAACTCATTGAAACTGAACAATGCGCAATTGCACTGCACCTGAAATTCACATAGAATGAGGACACAACATACTAGTACTTAGGGGATTTTATTGCACTAAGTGCCCCTATAAAGAAAATGGAGGAAAATCACATTAGAGAATTAACAGCACAAATAAAAGCCTTAAAACAAAAAGATGCAAATTCACCCTGAAGGAGTAGAAGCCAGGAAATAATCAATTTGAAGGCTGAAATCAATAAAGTAGAAAGCAGGGAAACAATACAAACAAATCAATGCAAAAAAAGAGTAGGTTTTTCTAGGAAATCAACAAGATAGAGAAAACTACATTCAAACTATTGAAAAAGCAGAGAGATAACATGCAAATTAACAAAATCAGAAAAAAAAGGACACATAACAAAGGACAAAGAGGAAATCCTGACAATTTTCAGGGCTAACTTTGAAAACCTGTACTCCACAAAATTTGAATTCAAAGGAAATGGAAAATTTTCTGGATAACTGTTACTGACCAAAATTAAATCAAGAACAGATAAACAACTTAAATAGATCTATAACCTCTAATGAAATAGAAGCAGTCTTCTAAAGCCTTCCAACCAAACAAAGGTCAGGGTCAGTCGGCTTCTGTGCTGAATACAACTAGAACTTCAAGGCAGAGCTAATACCAATACTACTCAAATTGTTCCACACGAAAGAAAGTGAAAGTTCAAAACCAAACTCTTTTTATGAGGCCACAATCACCTTGATACCCAAACCTCACAAAGACAAAACTAAGAGAGAAAACCCCAGACCAATATCTTTGATGAACATCGATGCAAAAATACCCAATAAAATACTGGCTAACTGAATCCTAGAATACATCAGAGAAATCATCCACTACGACCAAGTAGGCTTCATCCCTGCGTTGCAGGGATGGTTTAACATATGAAAAACTATCAATGTCATTTACCATATAACAAAACTGAAAAAGAATAA
The DNA here is from genome assembly GCF_943737965.1 of Phodopus roborovskii. NCBI lineage: Eukaryota > Metazoa > Chordata > Mammalia > Rodentia > Cricetidae > Phodopus > Phodopus roborovskii. The sequence goes on from NW_026125489.1 coordinate 14,816,235, forward strand.
CCACATGGTCATATCCTTAGATGCTGAAAAAGCCTTTCACAAATTTCAACACCCTTTCATGATAAAAGTCTTGGAGAGATCAGGGATAACAGGAACATACCTAAACATAATAAGAGCAATAAACAGCAAACCAACTGCCAACATCAAACTGAATGGAGAGAAACTTAAGGCGATTCCACTAAAATGAGGAACAAGACAAGGCTGCACACTCTCTCCATATCTCTTCAATATTGTACTTGAAGTTCTACCTAATGTTATAAGATAACAAAAGTAGACCAAGGCAGTGCAAATTGGAAATGAAGTACTCACACTTTCTCTGTTTGCAAATGATATGATAGTTTACATAACCGACCCAAAAACCTCTACCAGGTAACTCATACAGCTGACAAACACCTTCAGCATACTAGCAGGATACAAGATAAACTCAAAAAAATCAGTAGCCCTACTTTTTTCAGACAAGAAAGAGACAGAGAAAGAAATCAGAGAAACATGGGCAGTATCCTTGAACAAACTGATATGGGAGACCACTTCCTGAACATACATCCAATAGCACAGACACTGAGATCAACAATTAATACAGTGGCCCTCCTCAAACATAGAAGATTCTAGAAGACAAAGGACTCATTTGACAAGACCAAACAGCAGCCGGCAGACTGAGAAAAGATTTTCACCAATTCTACATCTGAGAGAGGGCTGATGTTCAAAATATATAAAAATATATAAAGAACTCAAGAAACTAGTCAACAAAACACCACATAACCCTATTGTACTCCACAGCTAGTTTTCTTGTGTGACTGAAACACAGAATTATAACACAATTCACACCAGATTTCAGAACTGAAGTTCATCTCTATGAAATACTTAATCATCTTCTGACCAAAGCAGAAACTCTACGTGAAAGTCTATTGGGCAGACACTGAGTCCCTTTGGTCCACTGTCCATTTTTGTGACCTGAGATTGCCTGTTATAGGGCAGCAGTAGTTCATTCACTAACATAGGTTACCTAGAAGCCAAATAGTCTGATGTCAGAGAAGGTACTCTGGAAGTTGAAATCTTTTCCTCCACTTCTATGAAATGGAACACATACTCTACTGCTGCTTCCTATTATGCCAAGAGGTTGCTGATATGTGATGTGATTTCTGCAGGGCCTCATACAGAGTTACTCCATGGCCTCAAGTGTTGCCCCTGTTGCTGTTTCTGCTTTCTGCCTTTACACGTCTTTAGTCTACACATCGACCTGTAGCATCTAGCAGCAAAGGCCTGGCCTACTGGTCTTTCCATTCTGCTTGTTCCACCTGCCCTCATGCTGGCAAGTACTTGACAGGGTTCCAAGGCTCTTCAGCTATGTCCTGTTTTCTTTTCATTTCCCAATGCAGGCTGTAGTTTAGTTCCCATATCCTATTGGCTCAGGGCTCACTGCTCACTGCTCAATGACTTCTGCAACTAACATCTGAGGCTTAGCTCTTTTCCTAGCTCAGGTCCACCTTACAGACTGGTGAGCCTTTGAAAATTTGTGCCCTGGCTCAGCTGCCTCTCCTGATGAGGAGGTTCTAATTGTGAACAAAGTTGGGCATCTCAGGAAAGCTCCAGGTCACTGGGTCAGAAGTAGCATAGAGCCCAGTGACCTCCCTGTAATGCACAGGACCAGTTTCTATGTGTGATCAAAAGTGCTTTCAGTCTACTAGAAAATCAGAGTGTCTCTGTGAATGAAAATGGTGAGCAAGAAGAACAGGGTATGGTGGCAGGAGAGAGAGAGAGAGAGACAGAGAGAGACAGTGAGAGAGAGAATGAATGTGGAGAAAGATAAATTTATGAAAACATGTCAATGTACATATTTAAGAAAACTGAAAAATAATGATAATACTCAACATTCTTAAATGTTTAAACAATGGAATATTCAAACCAAAATAACAAATATTTGATGTTTCAACATGATACACTTCCATGTTAATTTCAAGGTAGATGCCATGCCACTGCCACATTATTCATTTTCTATTTATACTGTTTTATGAAAGTGGCCACCTCTTACCTGCAAAGAAGGCAGTGGCATTGTTTATGTGCATCACTGAGGTATTGGTGTATAAAACTAAAAGGCCAGTGCTGTTATGTAGCTATTGCCTCAGAATCATAATTTTCCTCCTTGCCTTAGAAAGCAAAAGCAACTTAGAAGACTCAGAGGGCTTAGAACCTGTGATCCACAAGGTGCTTCCTCAGGGTTATGAATAACTGTGGAGAGGAGATTCTTCAGTGGAGCTGCCTATCAGCTAAGTAGGGAGAGCTGAAGATGCAGGTCTGGTGAGCCATCTGTTGCCTGTGCTCAGTTAGGCTTTTAGTCATGGTCCCCAGGAGTAACCCTAATAAACTTGCTGATTCACTGAGAAGGGCTTGAGTCAATCTGTACCTAGATGTTTTCTGGAGTGGACAGATACATTTGTCTTCCTCAGAAAAAGGTACATGATGTTTGCCCAGGTGAAATACCAGACAATATATATCACAGTAAAACATGATGTAATAAATATTAGTGGTCACAGCTGTAACCTAACTTGCTTAGCACAACAACATAATGATCTAAGAATAGGCTTTTGTTAGGTTGGTAAGAAGTCTGAGGGGCATAGAGGACACATGACTTGGCTAAGGTCACAAATCTACTGGCAGAACTGTGAGAAGTTGGGCTCAGGGCCCTGTGACTGCATAGTTATTATTAATGCATGAAATGTAACTAATTCTCAATGGATGGCTACTCTGATGTTACAGTCAAGGAAGACCAAAAGGGTTGGAGAGCTGAGAGCACTTTAACATCCCACATGGAGATGCTTGGAGTTTCCCCTGCTGGTTTTATGACTTGCTTCTTGTGAGGAAACACTACATCCCTTTTCCTCTCTTTGGAAATGCTAATATGTACCCAGTATGTTGGAGGTATGTGATTCCCTTTTTGCTTTTGCTTTTAAATGGACTTACAATTAAGAGGTTGCATTGCATCTCAGAAGAGGCTTTGCACTTGCAAACAATGTTGTGACTATAAGACTATGTGCATTTTTGAAGTAGAATTAAATATATTCTGTATTGTTGTATGGCTATAATCTTATAGGGTCCAGGGAGTGGAATGTGCTGGTTTAAATAAGAATGGTCCCCATAGGTCCATATATATGAATGAATGGTCATCAGGGAGTGGGACCCTTTGGTGAATATTAGAGGGATTAGGAGCTGTGGACTTGTTGGAGGGTGTTTGTCACTGGCTTAGAGCTTTCCGAATTTGCTTTCTCATCCTGCAGATCCAAATGTAGCTCACAGCCATTGATCAACACCATGTATGCTAGTTAACATGCTCTCCACTACAATGATAGTAGACTAAACTTATAAATCTACAAGCCACCCTCTAATGTGACCCGACCAGCGGGGCCTAGTTATTCGTGGGTCAAGGTGGGCTACAACCTGATTATAATGGGAGAGAAAGAAGGAACGAAACCAAGCAATGCTTGTCAAGGTCTAACTTTATTATGCACAAAGACGGGTTTTTAAAGCAAAGCAGGGAGGAAATTCGGAGGGGTAGCTGTGCATACTCTGGGGCTCTGGTATTTTCCCAGGCCAAAAATATCAGACCCTAAATGTCTGCTTATCTCAGTTCCTGGCGTCCTGGTTCACCTCATTTCCTCGTTTGAATGGAACAGACTGCTTTTTCAGCAGTTTTCTGTTTTACCAAGTTAAGGCTCAATTAGAGTTTTAAGGTATAAGTAATTCTGCAAGAGGATGTGACTCAAGGCCAGCTCACAACATATTCCCCTATTTAATTATTTTATATGGAGGGTCTGTCTTAGGCTACGTGGGAAGCTCCCACAATCGGGACCCTGGGGATGGGCTTTTCAGTATGTGACTAATGGGTAGGACCTGTGTCTTAGGCTACATAGGGTGCATTAACCCTCAGCACTCAAGGACATAATCAAAAATCAGGAGAGAAACTCGGGTAAGATGACTGGGCTCCTGAGAGACAGCCCTATGCTACTCCCGTCTTTGAGGGACCTACAGCCGAAGAGGAGGGTCTACATCTGCTTTGTGGCACCACTATACTCCCGTCATTGACGTCTCCATATTTGAGAGAACCAGGTATTCTGTTGTTCGAGTCCTGTGAAATCAAGTCCTTGTCTAGGGGGATCAGAATTGGCATTGTCACCATCCTCAACAAGTTCCTCAGAGGAGTCCTGTTCCTTTTCCAAAAGCTGATAGTAGTGTACAGAAATAGTTTTTTTGAGTATTGAATCAATTTGAGTTTTGACTAATTTAGTTAGTCTCTGGAATGCCCACGGCCCAAAAGTCAGCATCAGCAATAATACTACAAATGGTCCCAGGAAAGAAGGAAGCAATGTAGAAAGCCAACGGGAGGTGGAAAACCAATTTTTATACCAGGACTCTGCCTGTTCCCACTGTTGTTTATGTTCCTCAAGACTTTTCTGTACTCTATCCAAGCTGTCTTCCACTAAGCGAGTCTTATCAGCATAAAAGCTGATTTCTCTTTTAAGGCTTCACAAAGGTCACCCTGTTGCAAGAATAATAGATTAAGCCCTCTTCTATCCTGTAACACAACTTCTGCTAAAGAAGTATGTGAATGCTATAGAAGTTTTAGTTCATATTGTAATTCTTTAATATCTTTGTCTACTGCCACTGTGAGTCAATTGAAATGGGAGTTAATCTATACCACAGAGGCTATTCCTGCCCCTGCCCCAAGAGCTCCAAGACCTAGAATAACAGACAAGTTAGTGGCAATTACTGGTTCTCTTTTTACATGGCTGGAAGTATCTCGACCCCAGAAGTTAAGGAAGGTTTCTGGATCATGTATAGTAAGTCGAGGTACCAACTGGACCAAGGTATTTTTTCTTTAGAAAAACTGAGACTACCACATATGTAGTCAAACAAGAGGAGCAGGCAAGATAGATTCCTTCTGGTACTGTAACATAAATGTATTGTGAGGACATTATGACCATTTGGTTACATATTGGAATTAATGAGGAGGGAGGAATCATGTGAGGGCCAAGAAGACAAAGACCCAGTCTTGAGACTTGGCCAACGGTTAGGCCTTGTTCTGTGTGGGAAGTAGGGCTCCATCTTAACTGGCTAGTATCATTAGTAAAGATAACATTATCAAAAACAGCAATCCCTTCTTTAAAAGGGGACCTGGAGAAAAGCAAATCCAGCATTCTTGTACATCTGTTATTATTGGTCTGATGGAGGGTATGCATAGTTGAATTGGCTAATGCAAGAATCAATTCTGCAGAGGAAGGAAGTCCAGGGGGTAAGGTTGAATATTTCCTGTGACTTCCACAGGGGAAGGGGATGATTTGGCAGAGGGTCTAACAGGAGGCCTAATAGGGATATTTCCCTTTTGGTGTAATTCAGGATTGGGGCCAACGGCTGTTTTAGGGCTAGCGGAAAGAGATTTTTGTAGTTGTAAGGCCTATAACTTCTCCTGAAATATACAGGCGAAGACCCCATTGTGCCCCTCGAGTTGGTCAATTTTGTAATTGTTATTCCCATTGGTGAAAGAGATCAACAAAGGATTACACCAGTGATTGGAGCATTGTCAATTATAGGGAACAGGTCCTGAATTTAATTCATAAGAAGGGGGATTTAGGCGCTTAACTGTTATAAGGTCCCAAATAGAGGAGGGTTTCCAATAAGTATCCCCAGTGGTCTCACATCCCCAGGCAGCACAAAAGTAATCTTGTTCAAAGCCACATTTGTCCTCTATAGATCGGTCTCGATGGGATCCAGGGCAGATATATACAGGTGCCATAGTAAGATAAGTCCTGGCCTGCCCATTAAAACATCCCTGTAGGGAAGTAGATCTAGTATTTGTATTGACAGGTCTGGACCAGGGCAAGTAATAGCTAGGCGTTCCCTATCTGGTTTCAGAAGCCCCCATAGCCAGGGTACAGAGATCAACAACTAAGGAATCAAAAGAGGTTTGGGGCCCAACATGTGAGGAGATATTGGCTACATCTCCTGCTTCATTGAATATGATCCGTGTATAGTTGTTCACTCGATACTGGTTAGAGATGGCAGGAACTCCCAAGGACAGCAGGCTGCAGGAAGTCCAGAGAAACCACATCTTTGTATCTAGAATTTGTCTCAGGGTTTTCCCTGGGTGGGTTATATAATTTTAACAGGTGCTCAGGCAGCCATCTGGCATTATTGGCCTGATTATCAAGTATGCAGGTATTTCCTTTTCCCCAAATAAGCACTGGATCTGGTCCATGCTATTGGTTGGTAAGTGGATCTTTCCATAATGTCTGGGTATGATCGTGTGCTGTGGTCAGATGCCAAAGGTGATCAGCAGCTGACTTTTCATATTCATCATAGGTAAGGAAATTAAACACAAACAAGGAATGATTTACAAGATTTGTAGGATTGTTTTTATCGGGAAACAATTTTTCACCCCCAGAATACAATTTATAAAGCATATTTGTAAGTGTCTGGTGTGCTCTTGTGACATCTCCTTGTCACTAAGGATTATAAGGAATGCCAGTAATTTGTTTAATTTTTTTATTGGGCACAAACTGTTAAAAAGCTTTACTAGAATATCCAGATCCGTCGTCTGTCTTTATAGATTTTTGGAACTCCCATGTAAACAAAACATTTTAAACAGTGACTTACCACATGTTTAGTGGCTTCTCCAGTTTGTGCAGTTGCCATAAGAACCCTGAATACATATCGACTGTGACATGCACATAGTTTTTAATCTGCCCAATTTTTTAATATGACTAACATCCATTTGCCATAAATGATTAGGAAGCAGGCCTGAGGATTTACTCCAATATTTACTCGTAAATATTGTGGGCACATATCACATTGTTTGACAATTTGTTGAGCAGTCTGTGTAGTTAAACCAAACTCTTTTCTTGGACTATTCCTATTTTGATGATGATGTCACCTTCTTAGGGGAGGCTGGCAAATGAATACAATATATAAGGCCCTTTTGCCCAAAACCAGCGGTGGGAGAAAAACTGGAGGAAAGTACAACTACACCAAGAGGCTGTTGATAATCTAGGCGGCAAAGATGGGCTTTTTCTATGATTTTTAATAGCATTGGATGGCCTCTTTGGCCTTGGTGTAATTTGTCTGGGAGAGGTCTGAGCTTGATCCCCTGGAAGAATATCATATATTAGTCTAAGCTTCCCAGTTTTAAAGGGGAGAGAGGTGAATCCATTGAACATATCCCAAAAACTTTTGTCAATCATGAAGAGTTTTTAAATTTGAACAACCAGTTTGGAGTCTTTGAAGCTGGAGGACAGCCTATTGGATCTGATGGCCTAGATAGGTGTAAGGAGGTTTCTTTTGAATATTCTCTGGGGCCAAAATAAAGCCACGAGCCTCCAGGAGCTCCTGTAATTTAGCAAACATTTCAGAACATCTCTCCTCAGCAGGCACTGCTGGATATAATGGATAATGTAAAGATTAGGAAACTTGTGCCTGATAGGATCCAGGCAAGCAGCCACATAAGCCTGGCATATTGTAGGACTTTAGCCATTCTTTGGGGGAGCACCATCCATTGAAAGCAAAGGGCGTGTTCCTGATTAGGAATTTAATCGAAGGAAGGTTAAATGCAAACCTGGGCCTAACTTGGGGGTGCAGCAGAATGGAAAAGAACAATCCTTTAAATCAGTAACAAGTAGATGCCAATCTTTAGGACTAACTATAGGTGAGGGCAAGCCAGGTTGGAGAGTTCCCATAGGCTGCATTGTTGAATTAATGGCTCTCAAATCCTGGAGCAATCTTCCTTTTCCTGAAGCCTTTTAAATCGCAAATAGAGGGGAATTTCAGGGAGAGGTGGAGGGGATGACATGTCCTGCCTACAATTGTTCTTGAACTAGTTGGGAAGTCTCCAGAATGTTGTCTGCCATTAAGAGTCATCGTTCCATCCACATTGGATGTTAGAAATCTATGCAATGGGAATGGGGGCTGGCAGTGCAACAGCAACCGTCTTCAAAATGGCCAAATTGTTTTCTATCACCTTATGTGTCTAATGGGAGAGTGGCCACAGAGTGAACTTCTCCTTGATCCAGCTTACCTAGCCCTTGTGTTTTGTCTCAGCACATTTTACACATCATCTGGAAAGATTTGTCTCTTGGCAGAGTGCCTTAGGCCAGGGTTTGGGTAGTAAGGACAACTCCTATCTTTTCTAAGAGATCTCTTCCCCACAAATTAGTGGAGAGGCAAGCCACCATATAAGGCTGGAAGTAACCTGAATGTCTCTCTAGTTAAACCAAACTGTTTTCTTAAACTATTACTATGTTGATGATAAAAGCTGGGTGACTGCTGAGCTAATTCTACCTGAGATAAAGTGACTATATTTGTCAGCCTTTCTGCTGACCGATTACTTTTACCCAGTAGATCGGGAAGATTGAATGAGCTCTTATATGGCCCACAAGGCAAGGTGCCTTTCTTTGATGAATGGCATTTTGAATTTGCTCAAACAGTAATTTAACCTGATTATTACTAGTTCCAATGTATGGAACTACTTCTAAAACTTGAAGAGCTCTGAAAACATAATGATTATCAGTATATGAGTTAAATGAATCTTTCATTAGTCGCTGAAAAACTACTGCAACAGCTTGTAACTCAACTATCTGAGCTGAAGCTGGATCTGTCTGTACAACATATTCTTTTTCTCATCAATAGCTGGTTTTCCATCAGAAGAACCATCAGTAAAAACTATCATAGCATTTTTTTTAACAGGGTTCCTCTTTACAATTTTAGGGAATACAAAAGGATGTATTAGTATAAATTGTAATGTCTATAAACTGATTATCAATTTTTCCCAAAAACTGAGTAGAAGCTGATGGACCAAAAATTATAATTAATTAAAGTTTGAAAACTTAGGCCTTAAATCTATACAGAGGAAGGAAATGGCTAATGAAGTAAGAAAATTAACTCCTTAAGTCAGGATTGCCAATGCTGACACCTGAGCCCACTCTCAGAAAAGGGGAGGTAACCTCTTACCATCTAAGTAAACATTCCTTTGCCTGTTAATTGCTGGTTGTAAAGATTTAGAAATAACCATTAACTTACAATTTGGTATAGGGAACACGTATTACGCTTGGTTCTCTGGCAAAATATCTCTTATATAGCATTTTGTACCATACAAGCTACTGCTTTAAAATAAGGATTTAACACTTTGGCTGGGGAAACAGGTAAATGCAACCATTATAAGGGTCCCCTTTGCCATAAGACAGATAGAATTTGGACTATGGTATGTGGGAAGTACATAAGTCTTGCATGGTTTTTCACACTCAATATAGCATATCTGCTGATGTTGTATTGTATTCTCCGATTGTGAAGAGAACTTGTCTATTCTCGTCAGTGAGCTGTCTAGGTGAATTGTCTAGGTTTTAAATCACCAGTAGGTGCCTTTTAAAAAAGGATGTAACCATTGGAATATGTCCTAATAATTTCTGAAAATCATTCATTGATCATAAGCTATTTTTCCTAATTTTTAATCTTTGAAGCCTAATTTCTTTAGGATGCCACATAAGTCCCAAGTACTTTTGAAAACTTTCTACTTTGACCTGTAAAGCTTTCCTTAGCTGACCTGGTCCCATTTGCATTTTCACTGACACCTCTCCAGTGTGGTTATAGTCACTGCAGTTTCCCCAGACCTCCTTTCAATAGCTTTTCTCAAATCTTATATCAACCTCCATTGTTTTAATTTCTTTAACCACCAAAAATTTAGGAAGATTTCTGTACTCTCTCCTCTGTTAAACTCTTTTGAGACATCCATACAGATTTCTCTGGCTCTGAACATTTCTTATTGTTTCACTCTGCAAGACAGTTATGGGAGATGCAGATCTCCAACCCTTTCAAATAAGACATGACCTGATGTCTGTGTCTTTCTGTATTATGTTTTGTTTTGATTTTTTATATCCCAAGCAATTCAAGTAGTGTTGGGATTCACACATTTACACATTCACAATCACACTTCAGACACTCAGACACTCACATGTGTGGCCACACCATACATACGGAGCATACATACCTATTTTAGCTCTCTCTTTTTTTTTTAGACCTAGATTAGATTGTTGAAATAAAACATCCTTATTGAAATTTCTTGTAATGGAGCTGTTATACACAACCCTTAAATTATGAGCTTCCAAAGTCTGAATAATTTTCAATAAATTCACCTGTTTCTGACAGGCTGCATTAATTTTTCCATACACTTGGCTGGTAGTTAGCCACAGCAGGAGTTACTAAGGCTTAGGGCCTCTAGGTCCTGTACTTTAAGTAGTCTATTAAGACCCTCAGCCACCTTTTTCCATGTCAGGGGGTGAATAACCTAAGGACAATTTTTAGAAAGAGAAGAAAAGTAACTTACTAAATCTTTATATGAAGCTCTAATTCCTTCTTTCTGGAAAGGAAAACTTGAAGTTCCTAATGAGCTTCACTTCTTTGGACAAGGATTAACCCATTATTATGGAATGGAACGCTGGAGGGGGTAACACACCAAGAATTCGGTATACTCATGAGCTGTGAGGACTGATTCCAATTTCTCGCCTTGCTGCAGCTCTCAGGTCTGCAGGTCCTGCACTCTTCTCGGTGCATGCTACCAAAATTCTTCAGGGTTGGGGGACTCTGTTCGGTAGAAACCCTCCCTCGAGCATCCACTGTGGGCGCCACCTGCCCTGACCAGCGGGGCCTAGTTATTTATGGGTCGAGGTGGGCTACAACCTGAAAATAATGGGAGAGAAAGAAGGAACGAAACCAAGCAATGCTTGTCAAGGTCTAACTTTATTAGGCACAAAGACAGGTTTTTAAAGCAAAGCAGGGAGGAAATTGGGAGGGGTAGCTGTGCTGACTCTGGGGCTCTGGTATTTTCCCAGGCCAAAAATATCAGACCCTAAATGTCTGCTTATCTCAGTTCCTGGTGTCTTGTTTCATCTCAGTTTCTGGGTGGAATGGAACAGACTGCTTTTTCAGCAGTTTTCTGTTTTACCAAGATAAGGCTCAAATGGAGTTTTAAGGTATAAGTAATTCTGCAAGATGATGTGACTCAAGGCCGGCTCCCAACACCAATGAATGCTTTATCTTATAAAAGTTACTTTGGTCATGGCATCTCTTCACAGCAAAAGATCAGTGACTAAGACAACTGCCAAGGACAGAAACTGGTGACAGTTCATAACACTTTTCCTAGTGGGGCTTATACTGTAGAGGGAGAAAGAGACCATAAAATGGATGGATAGGAAAATTAAACTGTGACAGGAAGACAGAGCTGGGTGTGGGAACAGTAAGTGTCATGTCAAAGTGGGGGCATCAATGGCATTTGTCCAATGAGAAGAGCAAGGGGAAGAACAAACCACATGGGTGGGATATAGCTTCTCAGATAGGCTCTGGGGCTAGAGTATATGTGGAAACCAGCATGGAAGCTGCAAGTGTCAGAATTGGGCCTGTGAAGAATCACAGATGATTTGTGGTCAGAGCTGGCAGAACTCAGTGAAAATACAGAACTTTATTCTGCAGGAAATGGTGCAATGACATGAGACTTGCCACCACCCACCAGCATCTTTACCAGTGAAGATGGCAACTCTTCCTTCTTTCCCTCCATTTTGCTACAACATTACTTCTCTTGGCAATGTAAAATGTCAAATTTGAGAATACAGAATCCCTAATTCTTAAAGGAATTTCACAATGATAAATTTGGATGCACATTTTTTAGTGGGCCAGGTGGAGTCCGATAGCTCAGAGCCAATAAATCTATGAATGACATAACCTTGTCCTGATAGTCACGCTGCCTGTTCAGGGTTCCCAATCTAGCTGTATTCATACGAAACCAAACTTAAGACTCAAAGTGAAATATCCAGTGTCCTCTCTCTGTGTCCGGTGGAAAGTACAAGAGAGGGGGACTTTTGCCAATGTACTTAGGGCAGGAATGGTGTTTAGCAGAGGAGACAGCGGAAGAAGAAGAAATCAGGAGAAGAGGTGGGACGGGGGTGTACCAGGGGAAGAGTAAAAGAAGTAAAGGGGAAAACAAAAAAGAGGAGGGGACATGAGTGTCTAACCTTCTAACATTGTGACTTGATGTTGTCATCTACAATATATTGGGCTGTGTCCAGAGCAATCCATCGGCTGTTGGCTGGATATGCCTGCAAGACGAACAAAGCCAAGGCCTTATCTTTTCTCATCTCTGGTGGTTTTATAGTGTTGAGAGACCCAGAATGAGGATATGTGCATGTGTACAAGTGTGCACATGCATGGTAAGATCAGAGCACAACCTTGGTCTTGTTCCTTTGGAACTCTCTCTCTCTCTCTGGTTTTTGAGAGTTAATATTTATTGGTCTGGGGTTTGACATTTTGTCTACAGTGGATATTGAGTAAACCCCAGGGATTTCCTGTCTACTTTTGCCATTGGGATTTAAAAGCACATGCCAACACACCCATCTTCTAAATGTGGGTTTTGGGTCAAATCAGGTGTTCATGCTTGCTCAGTAAGCATTATCCTGAATGGGCCATTTCCTATGCTGTATTCTTTTTCCTGAGATGCTACTGTTAAGATAAATCTTGAGGGGACCTTGTGTTTGGGGGACCATGGTGGATTCCATTGCAGGCAAGTGTGATTGAAGCAGGGACAAACATGCCAGTCAGATACAGCTTAAGTGAGAAGTTTTATTGGAAAGGGGAGGGGAAAGGAAAGAGAACAGAAGTAAAAAAGAAAGAGAGAGGAGTGAAGAGCAGAAGAAGATAGGAAAAGTCCTGTCTTTCTCAGGGGAATGGTGGCGAAGAGTGGGAAAAGAACATTAAGTTGGGGGGGGTCCTGTCCTTTAAAGGGGTCCTTTGCACCTGCATGCAGACTACACAGTAATGGAATCCTGGGCTAACCAGGGTAATGTCTGACTGAATTCTGCCAGGTGGTTGAGGCAGACCAACATAATGCCTGAATTCTTACAGCTACTATGTTTTCCTGCGTTGTTCTTCATTCCCATCAGTATTGACCAAGGGTTCCAGTGTCTCTGATTTCTCCCAAGTAGCTCTTGTTATTTCTGTTTCTGATGTTGAGGGATAGCAAGAAGGCTAGTGGGACTACTCAGAATAACAAAGGAACATGGAGCCAGCACACAGCACCACATTTCAGAGTGCATGGTCCAGAAAGTTCTATTTGGGAAGGTCCTTAGGCCACTGGTAGGGCTCTACCAATTTGGAATAAGAATGACAGCTTTTGAAGAGATCTGAGCCACAGAATGTCAGGTTATGATGTTGTTATGTAACAGTTTCCTCAGAGATTCAATCCTGTAGGAACACTCATTAAACAGGAAGGTAAGCAACTCAAAATAGCTTCAGGAAGTCCCTGAAACTGACTAGCTTCACTAGGACCTGCCCTACAAAAGTAAGCATTAACGGTTGAGTGCACCTCTGACATGAGATAGACAGAGCAGGAAAGAGGGCACTATGTCCAGCTCAGCTGCCTGGTAGAAGGAGAAAACAGCCAAGCTAACTGGAAGAGGTTTAGGGAACTGAGGCACCGGAAAGGACACTCTCCTGCTTTTTAAGCTGCCTGCAGGCTGTGCAGTGTGGAACAGGGTCCCAGTTCTTCTGAGCGGTCACCCATGGTGGGGCGGTCTTTGTGTCATTAATGCAACTTACCCTTCACCCATACTTTTCTAAGTAACCACAATAAAACTCATGGTTCACCAAGTTGGTCTTAGTTTCCATACTTTGGTCTGTCATAGGTTCTCTATTTGGGATGAGATGTGTGTGTTACATCTTCCCTGGACAAGTTTTGTCACACAACAGCTATTTTTCACCCCAGAACTCTCAGTGGCTGCTGTGAACATGGTTATTACTGGTGGCATGTACAAATGCCCAGCCCACTCCTGGATTTTGATTCTGGGGTTGCACCCAGCAGTCGGTCTGTGAGTGCAATCCACAGAGAGCTACACCAGAACTCTTTGACTTTGAAGAATCTCTTCATAGCCTCATCAGCTCCCATACCCTGTGTCTTCCAACCCTGAGTGAATGAAGTACAAACAGGATGAGAAAGAGAGAGAAAGAAAGAAACCCAAAACAACAACAAAAAAAAATCCCAAAATATCAACAACAAAAATGAGGGCACAGAGCAACAGTGATGGATCAAGACACTTTCTGCACCTCCTTCCTTTGTAGATCCTAAGGACCCAGAAGGCCCTACTGTACTTGGTAAAAATACCAGTGGTGGGCTCTTCCATTAAAATTGTCAGTGGCAATAGTGACAAAATAAATAGAAGGCATTGTGGTTTATGAAAGTGAAAAAAAATAATGACACCTCTAGACACTAAAGGTAGAACAGCTCTACAAGTGGCTGCAGAAAAAATGTCCTTACCACTTCTGGTGAATCGAAAGGGATTATAACATGTTCTCTCAATAGTCTAATATGAATCCTTTTTGCATTAAACATTATTAATGTTGTTGTTGTTATTGTTATTTTGCTATACAAGTACTTTACTCCTTTAAATTTTATTTGAGACAGGTCTTGCTAAGTTAATTAGGCTGGCCTCTAAATCACTATGTAGCACAGGATGACCTTGAACTCTCCATCATCCCGTCTCAGCTTCCCGAGCACTTGGGATAAAGGATGTGCAACATCATGCTTGGCAGGATTAAACTTTGTAATGATTTTAAATACTTAATATATACTGGGAACTGTTGTATACCCAGTCTTGACAGTCACCTGATGGGTTGGCTCCATCACTCCCACTGATTTATTTGTAATTTCCTTTTGATGATAGGGTACAACAGCAGGATTTTTCCTCCCCATATGGACTGCAGGGATTTCTCAGATCCCCAGAATTCTGCAGGGCTCATTTCCTGGGTGCAGAGGGGGAAACAAGTGGTTCTACCACAAAAATGCCAAATGTGGTCATATGTACCTGGCTTTCAATCCCAGCTCAGAAACTTCCTAGCTATGGGACCTTGGAAGGAAACTAACAGAACATTCCAACTTAGGGGCTCTCTCTGTAAAAATCTTGTAGAAAATCTCTGCCCTATCTCTGTGATTAGGCTTCATGTGGGGTTTGCAGGAGTGAAGAAAGGTATACTTTCTTCAGAGTGAAGCAACACTGTCATAAGCTGAACTCAAATCTTCTGTTCTTACGGTAGGACAGGGATTCTGGCTTAGGAGTGGAATGTGGGTTCTTGGTTCTGGGATAGAGTCCCTCAGGACTACACCACTGAAATTTTAAGCTGGATAGTGGAGGCTGCACTATGAATCATGGGAGGATCAGCAGCATCCCTGACCTTATTCTCATGTCTGGTATAACCAAAACATCTCTAGATACTGCAGAACATTTTCCCCCGTATCCTTCCTTTCTCTTTCCATCTGTCTCTTTTCTCTCCTCTCCTTATTTCCTCTTCAATCAAAGATGCTCAACACTGTGTAAGACTCTAGAACTGTGAGAAGCAGGAAGTTCTAGGTGAGAAAAACTTAATAAAGTTCAAGTTTGTTGTGAGTGGATTTGGTTTCATTCCCATCATATAATCCTCAACTGAGTTCATCTGTCCAAGACCCAATCACTTTACTCACAATCTGTCATCCTTCAACATCAATCATGTGTGGATCACAACATGCCAGGGTGGCATGCTACTTCAAGGCAAGACTATGGGTCCACCTTGTTGCCACCATCCATTGCTGTGTGGAGAGTTATGCCACTGGCCTCAGCTTAGCAAGAATGTGACTTACACTTCGTAGAGCATCTGTTGGTGTGGTGTAGGAATAGCGAAAATCTGGGGTGGCAATGCTTTCTGAATTTACTAGTTGTTCCATTCATGAGTAAGTCAGCCTAACTCAGAGTGCCTTCCATTTCCACTAAAGCAAAGCCAGTACTGACTACCAAACACAGCTACCCTCCTATTTGCCTTTGTAAACAAAGAAATGGGAACATACAATGTTGATCCCATTACTACAAGTCCCAAAGGTGCAAATGTGCAGAATCCATCTCCTTATCCATCTCAGCTGAGACACAGCCCTGAGCACCTGAATACACCTCCACTCTGCTGAGGCCACCGACATTTCCTTCGAATAAACAAAATAATATGTCATAGTAACAACAGTCACTTCAAATGAGTCTTTTACTTCCAAAACGTTATTATCACCTCTTTCCCCAAACAATGTAAAGAGGGCAGTCCAGGGAAGGATTATGGGAAACCGGAAGCACAGAGAATCTTTGTACGGACAGTAGACAAGTATGCCAGAGACAAGGGATGAGTTACATTGGGAGCTAGGAGAAGGGAGAGCCATCCAGGCTTTTAAGTCCTACTTCAGATGCACAAGTCTACATTGCTGAGATTCTGTGGAGTTGGTTTTACCACCTACAGAAGTAACAGTTCACAAGGCCACGGGAAAGAAACTGGGTTATAGACAGTAAAATCTTACCCATCTATATACACTTGTTTCTTTCCCTCTTCCCTTGCTTCTTTCCTTTCTTTGTTCCTTTCTTCCTTCCTTTCTTCCTTCTTCCTTCCTTCCTTCCTTCCTTCCTTCCTTCCTCCTTGTGACAGTCTTTTACTAAGTATCCAAGAATGTCATTGAACTCCTTCCTCTACTTTCCAAGTGCTGGGAATGCAGGCTTGCATCCCTATATTCAGTTTATGTGGTGCTGAAGATGGGAACCAGGCAAGCATTCTACTACCTGAACTGCATACTCAGCCACTCCAGCCACATACACACACACACACACACACACACACACACACACACACAAACACAACTAGATATAAACACTTTTAATATATGGGGTTAATTGTCTTTGTCTTTATATTATGAAATATACTACAATTCATAAGGCCTATAGGGGACAGATAATCTATTCTGATCTGATCAGATACCATAAAACAGTTTCTGGCCACACTGTGCAGAGTGTGCCTGATCTCCTAAGCTATCAGAGTTAAGCCTGACTAGTGCTTGGATGGGATAATCCACAAGTAAAGAAGAGAGAGTTAGTTAATAGAGAGATGGACAAAAATGTAAGCACAGGGCTGGCTAGATAGGGGGATAAATAAATAAATGAATGGTTGCCAGTATTGATAGCCATTGTACAGAAATAATATTTTTTGACACTCAGACACATCAGACACATAAAATGTGTGAAAGCTTCAAGGAACAAGAAACGGTAAATTAAGTATCTGGTTTTTCCAAAATTGCCCATGGGAATTAAGTGATGTAGAAATGCAGCCTAGCTCTCCCTTGACCACAAAAAACTAGAATTTAAAACAGCCTTAAACACCTTAAATTCCAAACACGGTCCCCTGGCTGCAAATAGGTGAAAGATCACATTCTTTGCTGTACTCACAGGATCTGTGAGTACTTGAGCTTTGTTGCCCCACCCAGGAACCTGAAGGAATGCAAACCTCTGGGGCTATAGAAAACTGATTGTTCTATAAAGCAAGTGTTTGGGTGGTTTAAACAGATTGGTCCTGACAGCACTGGCTCTGGATGCTATGAGATGATTGGTTTAAAATGTGCAGGCTTTGTTGTAATCCTATAAAAGCTATCTTACTAACCCCCTCTTGGTACTTAGTCTTCTGGCCCTGCATGGTACATAACTGTGAACCCCAGTTCACATGGAATATAAAAGACCTCATGCTTTTACATCCAGACCAATTCTCGTGAATGATTGGGGGGGGGCGCCTTTCCTGACAGGGAGCATGAAGGTCCCTGTTCTGAGGGTCTTTCAGGAACCACTAAGCAAAGAAAGGAAAAGAGCAAAGGGAAGTCAGGTTTACTAGTGTAGAAAGGGCCTTGGTGGTGCCTAAAGAATTTGGACATTAGTCCATAGACATTGAGGAGCCTGGGCCATGACGTCCAGCAGGAGCCAGAAGGAGATGAAAGCAATTGTACAAGAACAAGAAAATTGAGAGGAGTCATCAAAACCCCATTCAGTCCAATGAGTGAAGGATTTGGGGATCCTGGCAATTGGCTGACCCACAATAGGGGAGGTGTAAATCCTGAATTACAATTTATTCCTGCCAGCCACATTGGGGTTAGGTCACTGTCTCCTTGTCTGGACTTTGTGCTTGTCTTAGGTGGGGAGACGCTGTCCTTTGTTCCAGTTCAATCCCAAACAATCCCAACAGGTTGTTCATAATCTAGGCAGCAAAGAAAGGCTTTTTCAATGCTTTTTAATAATGATTGGATGGTGTCCTTGGCCTCCTGTGTAATTTCTCTAGAAGAGCTTAGGGCTGGATCCCCTGGAAGAATACCATGAAGTGGTCTAAGCTCCCCTGTTTTAATAGAAAGAGAGGGGCAGATCCATTGAACATCTTCCAAAATCTTTTGCCAATCATGAAGAGTTTTCTAAATTTGAACAATCAATTTGGAGCCTTTGAGGCCAGAGGCCGGTCTATTGGATTTGATGGCCTAGATAGTTGTAAGGAGTTTTTTTTTTTTTGAAAATTCTCTGGGGCCAAAATAAATCCATGAGCCTCCAGGAGCTCCTGTAATTTGGCAAATGCTTCAAGACATCTCCAAGCAGGCACTGCCAGCAAAACATCATCCATATAATGGATAATGTAAAGATCAGAAAACTTGCACTTATCTTTGGGAATAGCCATGGGTGAGGGCAAGCAGGGATGAAGGGATCCCATAGACTGCATTGTTGCCTTAATGCACCTCAGATCCTGGAGCAATCTCCATTTTCCTGAAGCCATTTTAATCACAAATATAGGGGAATTCCAGGGAGAGGTAGAGGGGACCACATGTCCTGCGTCCAATTGTTTTTGAACTAGCTGGGAAGCCATCAGAAGTTTTTTTTTTTTTTTTTTTTTTTTTTTTTTTTTTTTGTTAAGGGCCACCATTCCATCCACATTGGATGTCAGTAGTCCATGTAATTGGTATGAGGACTGCCAGCTCACCAGAGACCCTTATTAAAAATGGCCAAATCCTTTACTATCACCTGGAGTCTGGGTGTCTAATGGGAGAGTGGCCACAGAGCGAACTTCTCCTTGCTGCAACTTATCTAGCCCTTGCCTTTGTTCCAGCCAATCTTTCACATCATCTGGAGAGCTTTGTTTCTTGTTGTTTTGCCTTGTGCAAGGGTTTGGGTAGTACAGACAACTCCCATCTCTTGCAAGAGATCTCATCCTCACAAATTAGTGGGGTCACCAGCCAGGATATAGGACTGGAAGTAACCTGAATGGCCGTCCGTTTTTGTCAGCCTATCAGCTGACTCATTACCTTCTTCCAGTGTGCCAGGAAAGTTTGAAAGATCTCTTAAATGTCCCACAAAGCATGGTGCCGTTCTTTGATGAATGGCATTTTGAATTTGCTCAAACAGTCATTTAACCTGATTATTACTAGTTCCACTATATGGAACCATCTCTATAACTTGAAGAGCTCTGAAAACAAAATGACTATCAGCATATAAGTTAAATGAAGCATTCATTACAAGCTGAATATTCATTGCAACAGTTCCTAATTCAACTACCTGAGCAGAACCTGGATCTGTCTGTACTACATATTCCTTTCCATCAATTACATAGGCTGCTTTTCCATTAGAAGAACCATCAGTAAAAACTAACATAGCATTTTTAGCAGGATTACTCCTTAAAATTTTAGGATACAAAAGTATGCATTAACACAAGTTGCAACAGTCTATGAGCTGGAAACTGATTATCAATTTTTCCCAAAAAACTGAGTAAAAGCAATTGTCCATGAATCACTGTTTTGAAATAACCAATCAACTTGCTGTTTGTTATAAAGAACGTGAATTACATTTGGTTTCCTGCCAAAATATCTCCTAGACTCCATATGGCATTTTTGTACTACATAAGCTAAAGCTTTAACATAAGGATTTAACACATTGGCTGAGGAAACATGTGAATGCAACCTTAAAAATGATCCCCCTTGCCATAAGTCAGAAGTCAGACTATGCTGTGTGGGAAGAACATAAGCCTCTCATGGTTTCGCATAGTCAATATAGCATATCTGCTGATGATGGATTGCATTCTCCAATTGTAAGAGAACTTGTCTACTCTCTTCAGTTAGCTGTCTAGGTGAGTTTGGATCACAATCTCCTTTTAGGATATTTCTGAAAGGTTTCAAATCACCAGTATGTGCTTTTAAAAAAAAGGACTTAACCAGTGGAATATTTCCTAATAAATTTTGAAAATCATTCAATGATTATAAGCTATCTTTTCTAGTTTCTAATTTGTGAGGCCTAATTTCTTTAGGAGGTAAAATAAGTCCCAAATACTTTTTAAAACTTTTTCGACTCTGTCTTGTAAAGCTTTAATTAGCAGACATGGTCGCATTTTAGGTGAAGCCTAACAGGGCTGTAGTTTCCTGAGGCTTTTTTAAAATAGCTTTTCTCAAATCTTATATTAACCTGCATTCTTTTAATTTCTGCTTCAACCAACAAAATTTAGGAAGATTTCTGTATTATCTCCTCTGCTAAACTCTTTTGAACCATCCATGCAGCATTCTCTGGCTCTCAGGTCATTTTGGCTTTGACCATTTCCTGCTTTTTCACTCTGCAAGACAGCCATGGGAAATGCACATCTCCAACCCTTTCAATTAAGACAGTGAACTGATGTCTCTCTTTCTTTTTTTTCTACTATATCCCAAGGAATTCAAGTACTACATATTGTTAGAATTAACCCATTCACAATCTCACTTCAGACACTCATGCCTGGCAACACCATACATACAGAACATACATAGTTCATCTTTCAGCTCTCCTTTTCTTTAGACCAAGATTAGCTTGTTGAAATAGAACATCTCTAAATGAAATCTCTTGTAATGCAGCTATTGCAGCTAAAATTATGAACATCCAAAATATGAACCAATCACAACTTATGTCACTTTTTTCTCTTTTTTTTCTTTTTTTATAAGGCCTTAAAAAAAATTTAGAGTGCAAGTGAGACGGCAGAGAGGGTAAAAGGGAGGGAAGGAGGGAAGGAGGGATGAAGGGAGTGAGGGAGGGAGGGAAGGAGAGGGAACAGGGATTGACATGTAAAATAATAAATTGAATTAAAAAAATGCTTTGACTCCAAAATTTAAGTTCAAGGACAAGTTACTGGGGAAAAGGATTTCTATTTTTGTTTCCACAGAAAATGAAAAGATGTGGATTCCTTCCAGACTAATGTGGTTTGATCACACCAGACTGCCTGAAACAGAGTACAAGGTGATCTACATTCAAAACTGCTGGACAAAGCAGCCCTATAGACTACAGCCAGGATTTCTGAATCTTCTTCGAATCCCCCATGACAGCGCCCTTTACCAGCAGGAAGTAGTTTGGAAAGAACAATGCCCAAATTCCCAAATGTTGTATATAAATGTTTTCATTTAATTGGACTTTGTTATATAAAATAAAATAAATAAAAAAAAAACACTTTCTGACAGGCTGTATTAATATTTCCATACTTTTGGCTGGGGAGTAGCCACAGCAGTATCCTCCAAAGCAGCAGGCATCTAGGTATCATCCTGCATTGATCTCTCAGCCTGGTTTGGCCCACTGCAGCTCATCTATGACTGCAGGTGTTTGAAAAGCAAGCAATCACCATTGTAGCAACTCTGAGTTCCCTCAGACCTAGTGCATAAACCGGGCCATACCTTTCATTCCACAAGCCCTGGCGCACCTCTGAGACAGCTATGGTGGTGGCTTTCAGGAAGGTGCCTCTCCTTGGAAAAGCCCCGTCTTTCCTTGAACATACAATCTTTCTCTGATCTGCAGGGGCAACCAGCGTCTTTTCGGATAACCTCTTGGGCTCATCTTCCTCACTTTCCAACTCAGAACAAAATAACTTTCGAATCTCTGTCTTCTGCATCTATTTTAAAATATCTTTACTAGCCTGTTGAATGGAATTTAAAAAGCCTTCAAGAGTTTCTGTTTTATTGCAGTTTCCTGTTCCTCTAGAAGTTCCTTTAATTGAAATTCTAATTCAAACTTTCTGGGTGTATTCCCCATCTCTCATTTTCCTATTTATTTATTTACTTATTTACCCCAATATGTCCCAGCCAGCACAAGGGATCACCCCATCTATTTACATTACTTTCAGAATATTTGTGAGGACCTTCAATTGCTGTGCCTTCACAGTGTGTGTGTGTGGGGGGAGGGGAGGGCGAGCTATTGAAGATATTGAAGAGTGTGTCGAGATTCATAACACAGGACTCTTGCTTGATATTAAGAAACCTCTTATTTATTATTTTACACTGGGGGCTGGCATATATACCCCAGGAACAGGTGGAGGAGGAGAAAGCAGAGGGGGGCAGTTAGTCATATCAGGTTCCAAGGACCTGTTAGGGCACTTGCAGGGTGCCTGACTCAAGGTTGCTGAGAAAAAAGTTATACCTTGACTCAATAAGCCTGTTTTTCTTTTCCTAGGCTTACAGCTGCCTGCCCAGAAGGCAGCAGGGGGAAGTGAATTCTTAGCCAAGGTCTTAGTTCCTATATAACCAGGAATGTGGTGTGACCTAGATCAGGCAGCTCTCCTAACAGAAGGCATGTGTAAAAGAGGATTGATGATTGAGGGCTATTCAAAGAAGTGAAAAGTCTGTCACTCTGTTTTTCCCTTTTACTTTATTTTCTGTTTTAAATTTCATCTCTTTTGTGTGTGTGTGTGTGTGTGTGTGTGTGTGTGTTTGTGTTTGTGTGTGTGTGTGTATGTGTGTATATATAATATGTATATGTAAGTACAGGTGAATGTGGAATTCAAAAGAGGAGTTTTAGCCAGTTGTGAGTCTCTGAACTTCGAATGAGACACTTTTTTTTTTTTTTTTTTTTTTTTTGATATGAGTCCAGGATCCAGGGCAACTTTTGGAGGTTTATTTGAATTTATGATTCCAGAGGGGTAAAAGTCCATCATAGCATGGCATGGAGACACTGAATTAGGCCTAGGGGTAGAGAAAGGAAACTAACTATTCACATCTTCAAATATAAGCTCAAAACAGAAAGCAAGGAAATGATGTGAAGCATTTACTCTCAGAGCCTGTTCTCATTGTTATACTTCCTCTATCAAGGCAGCACTACCTAAACCTCTTCCAAACAATGCCACCAACTGAGATTTAAGTGTTCACATACCCGAGCCTAGGGACAACGTTTCTCATATAAGCCAGTATGAAGTCAGGTCTTCTTTAAGGGCAGTATATTCTCTAAACTGCAGAGCCATCTGCCTAGCCCCAAGTCCCTCATTCTTCAACTTATACTACAGCAATTTTGGATGGAGTCATTCTACTGTGATGAATGAATTCTATTGTCACACTAAGCCAAAGTTTGAAGTGATATGGGTGTAGCACCATCTGTGAGAGAAAATTTATGGAAAGAAATTCTGGGATGTCCCTATGACAGAACTCTAGGCAATTGTTAACAGAAATGTGATAGTAAATGACAGAGAGTGTTGTGACGTACACTTTTAAACCCAGAACTCTAAAGGCAGAGGCAGTCAAATGTTGGAGTTTAAGGTTAGCCTCGTCCATATGGTATCAGAATAGCCAGGGCTACATAGAGAAAATCCTGTCCCAAATATACAAAATAAAACAACATAAAACAAGCAACAATACACCCCCCAAAAAACACATTGAAAAATCATCAGTGCTGAATGTAGATAAGTAAGAGAATATGTATTTTGTGCAGCAAAAGGAGTAGATTGTAGTCAGACTGTTAGTATTTAGCTCTACATTCACCCCTTCAGATATTTTCTTATGAAATAAGAGTTCAAAATCCAGAGTCTTTATGTTCCATATTCTTTTGTCTCAAGTGCCCATCTTTGTTTCTACTGGTGGAAGTTATTTAAGCAGGAAGTAAAGTGGGAAAGAGGCATCAACCTATTTACTTCTAGGGTCATTTACATGGCTTCACTGTCAGCAACAGTAGTTAGACTCTAGTGGGTGCCAAAAGACTAGTGGGGATATGGCTTCATAGCCTCCCTGGATAGTTACAGCAGTGATAGCCATGAAGAAAAATTGTTTAGGCTCTGGGAAAAGGGACTTCCCTTTTGATTCAGTTGTAATATGTCCTTATTCACTCATTCCCACAACATATCTAGAATCATTTCTGTGCCTTTGACTGTTCTAGTCTCATTTTTGTCACTGTGAAAAGATATTCTACTAAAAATCAACTAGGGGAAGAAAGGCTTTATTTAGTTTATATTTCCAGGTCACACTCATAACTGAGGGAAATCAAGGCAGGAACCCAAAGGAAGGCCTTCTTGATAGTCTGCACAAAATTACTTGTGATAAAGAACTGACATGTAGTTAGAGAATTTCAATAAAAACCACGGAAGATACTGCTTCCAGGCTCATGTTTAGCTTTCTTTTCTAAAGAATTTAGGACTATCTGCCTACAGGATGGTATTGCCCATAGTAGGCTGGGCTTTCCATACATCTGTTTTCAGTGAAGACAAAACCCCATGGACATGTTTACGGGTCAATCTGATCTAGGCAATGCCTCAATTGAGATCCTCTTCACAGATAATTCTAGGGCATGTCAGTTTGACACTTAAAGCTAAATAGACATCAACAACAACCATTTATGAACACACATTGTAACTTCATATCCTGACATACCTTTACAAATTTAAAACCTTTCTAGAAAATCCCAAGTGATAATGATTATTCCATGGAAGAAAACAAGATCATTAGGGACAAAATCTGATGAAGA